>NW_012151951.1:4969901-4972102 GCF_000956105.1 Propithecus coquereli
ACCCATTAGGTGTCAATATATCCATCCCGTCCTCCCCCCTCCCACCTGCCCGACACCCTATGAATGATACTTCCATATGTGCACATAATTATTGATCAATTACTACCAATTTGATGGTGAGTACATGTGGTGCTTGTTTTTCCATTCTTGTGATACTTCACTTAGTAGAATGGGCTCCAGCTCCATAACTTTTTATTATTTTAGAAGATCAAAATCATATTTGCACGATTGAACAAGATATCTCTAGGAAATATGACAAGGGTACATTAGATAAAGATGAAGATGAAACTTAGATAAAAAAATTTTACTTATGCTGAGAGTAATGAAATGATAGCCAGTACTATTAAGTCATAGTATGTGATTTAAAATAATAGGTATTATTTTACCTAGGCAAAGGGAATAAATGATGACCTTTACTGTATGTACTCCTGAGCTGATAGCAAGTTGCAGTGTATAAGAAGCAGGTAATACGTTCTAGAAGGCCCTACTAACACCCTCCCTCTCTGTAGGAGATGTGGATCCTGGGTATTAAGCAATGGGTGGTTTGTAGGAGAAACAAGAAATTCCCAGCTTGTGACCCACATCCCACCCCTGGCCAGAAAATTGCAGGTGCAGCAGAGTTGAAGAGGAGCAACGTGGCTATGCTATTTTGGTTTGCAGATTCAGCTTCAGCACCAGGAAGGGTAGCGTGAAGGCAAAGCCGAGCCAAAAGACAGATGAGGAAAAATAACTGAAGGGATAAACCTTGTAGCTGCAAAAGGAAACTTTCCACAAGTCCAATTAGAGAGAACTTTGTGACATAATGACTGTCTTGCTAGGGTGGGCTGCTAATGCCAAAGCTGAAGAATGACAAAGTCCAGATATGCTCCTTAGCAGGGGAGTCACCTGATTTGGAAAGAAAGTGGGCAGAAATAACACACCCAGAATGCAGCTGTCTGTTGCCTCGGGCCCCACTCACATCCTTCTCCAAGCAGCTGAATAACCAAATAAAGCAACCAGTTCAAAGATTATGGAGAAGATTCCAACAGCATCTGTTTAAACAGGGAGGGGAAATCAAAGACAATTCATCAACACTATTTTGGGGCAGTTAGTCGGAATGTATGGAGTTGCTCAGAATCAGAAGTGGAGACTATAAAAAACAACAAAGAATATTATGGTAACGCTATAAAACTTCTTTTTAAAGTGACAAGAGGGACATCAAGGAGTAGAATTACCATGTTTAAATAGCTGAGGAAAACAGAAAGAGGATAAAGTGGAGAGAATAGCACACGATGTAGAGCTACAGAAATAGAGCATGCGTAATGATAGATAAGACAGTATACCTTTGGAAAATGGTACCGATCAAATCGATAAATAATTGACATTTCTGAAAACAAAAGTGAAGCAGGAAACATTGCAGCGGTAAGAGAAAGCTTAACAAAAGTTCAATCTCTATATAGAAAGAGGCTGTTATAGTCTAAGAAAAATTAATAGAGACTAGCTGAGACGTACTTTAATGTGCTGGTTGAAATTGGGGTAAAGACAGATTCCTGCAATCCATGAAGGAAGAAAGAGTTTACCTAAAAGGAAAAATCTTTTCATCAATATTAGCTAAGATATGGCAATGTGACATTATCCACAATGGCACATTATCTACAGACAGTGAGGGAAAAAAATGTCAGCTAAGAATGTTTACCAAGCTTTGTGGTTATTCAGGTATAAAAACAATATCAAACATGCAATAATTCAGAACATAAACCACTATCGTGCTCTTTCTAAAAATAATACTAGAAAATGAATTTCAATAAACACAAAGTTTGGTCAAATACAAACCTTACCGGGAGGAAACTTAAGGTATTGAAGATCCAGAGGCAAATACAATTATTTAAATAATAATTAGTGATAAAGCTATAATGATTATTATTGAAAAATGAAGCTAGGTTTAATTCGTGAAATAAAAGCAATGAAGTAGAAAACTAATATTAAATTAAATATAATTCAGTGTAACAAAAATAATATGTTTTACAAAAAAGAAGACTAGAGGTGAATGACAGAGTGGAGGGAGATACAATAGACGCTGTCGAGAGCAGAAGTTGGTACATTGAGAAATAAACGTATTATTAGAGTCATAAAGGTAACTACCAATTCATATTCCCTCCAAATTACCAATAGGGAAATGGCCAAAGAGTATACAAACCATATAACAAAAGATAGAAAGTAAA
>NW_012151951.1:4972647-4973708 GCF_000956105.1 Propithecus coquereli
GGGGGGGGACGCTAGGAAAGAAGGGAGGGAAGAAGAGAGTGAGGGAGAGAAACAGTCTGGAGAAACAGGGAGGGAAGGAAGGAAAAAGGTACAAAATGGCAATAATAAAAATTACCAAACATGTGCCATTCTTCTAAGCATTTGTCCTGTGACTGAGAACTCATTTAATCCTTTCAGTGACCTCCTGGGTAGATATTATTATTGCCAGTTTACGGACTGTGGATTAGAGAAACTGACTTGCCAGAGATGTAACAGCGCATGCGTGGTAGGACTGGGGTTCCAACTCGGGCCATCTGGCCCTACAGCCCATCACCTCTACTGCCATGCTCGTGCTACTGAGCCTGTCAGGTGAAGCTGATGTTAATGCAGGAAAACATTAAAGAAGATCAGAAAGCTCACTTGCTGCTTAACGGCTCTATAAATTATAAACCACACCGAGGCGCTCACAAATCTTTAGATATCAAACATGATATTATTGACACATATAAAAGCAAAAGTTATAAAATATATTAGGAAGAAATCAATAGAAATGTACTAGTAGCAAATAGACCATAATAGATCAGAGAGTTGAGAAATAAAGCCATAATATATTTAAAATAGAATTAATTCTTCAGTTTATCTCAGCTAAATATTTCTGTGAATGTTTCAACATTTTCACATACAAGGTCTTTCAATACTTTAGTATAGAATTTGAATTCATTTAGGAAAAATTATACTGTTAAAATTATTTCATCCAGTTCTTAGCCTTTGATTTTGTCCTAATAATGTTTTTTATCGTTTCATTATTATGACGATTCTTCTATATGACAGGGTTTAAGATAGAATCAAGCACTTCAGCTTTTTCTTTGATCTGCATTAGCATTGGCCTATGATTGTGCCCTCTTTTCCTTGCTGCGTAACTAAATATAACCTGTGTAAAAGCAACATGCCTATTCCATAACAAATTAGCAAAATTTTAAAAAGGATAAAAGTTGAGCCTCCTGAGATTTCCTACATGGGCATTATCATACACTACTAGGGGGAGTCTACATTGGCTTAATCTTTATGAAAAGTAATTTTTA
>NW_012151951.1:4973758-4977203 GCF_000956105.1 Propithecus coquereli
TTTAATTATTATGGGTACATAATAGTTTATAGGGGACATGTGATGTTTTGATACTGGCATTCTATGTGAATTAATTAAGTCAGGGTATTTGGAGTATCCATCACCTCAGGCATTTAACATTTCTTTGTGTTAGGAACATTCTAAATCCATTCTTTCAGTTATTTTAAAGTATACCCTAACTTATTGTTGATTATAGTCACTTTGTAGTGCTATCAAACATTGTCCGTTCTATCTATCTAACTATATTTTTACACCAATTAACCATTCCCACTTTATCGACCCCTTCCTGCTACCTTTCTCAGCCTCCAGTAACTATCACTCTACTCTCTGTCTCCATGAGATCAATGTTTTTGATATTTAGCTCCCATATATGAATGAGAACATGCAATATTTATCTTTCTGTGCTTGGCTTATTTCACTTAACATAATGTTCTCCAGTTCCATCCAAGTTGTTGCAAATGGCAGGATTTCATTCATTTCATTTTTTGTGGCTATATAATATTACATTGTGTATATACCCCCTTTATCCATTCATCTGTTGATGGACACTTGGGTTGTTTCTGTATCTTTGCTATTGTACCTAGTACTGTAATAAACATAATAGTGAAGATATCTATCCTTTCTATATACTGAATTCCCATCCTTTGGATATATACCCAGCAGTGGAATTGTTGGGTCATATGGTAGTTCTATTTTCAGTTTTTTTTGAGGTATCTCCATACTTTTTTCCATACTGGTTGCACTAATTTACATTCCTACCAATAGTATACTAGGGTTCCCCTTTCTCCACATCCTTGTCAGCATTCGTTATTGCCTGTCTTTTTGATAAAAGCCATTTTAATTGTGGTGAGATGATATCTCATTGTAGTTTTGATTTACATTTCTCTGACAACTAATGATATTGAGCATTTTTTCATATACTTGATGGCCATTTGTCTTCTTTTAAGAAATGTCTATTCAGATCCTATGTACATTTTTAATTGGATTATTTGATTGAGTTGTTGTAGCTCCTGATATATTCTAGTTATTAATCCATTGTCAGATGGGTAGTTTGAAAATATTTTCTCCCATTCTGTGGGTTGTCTCTTCACTTTGTTGATTGCTTCCTTTGCTGTGTAAAAGCTTTCTAGCTTGATGTGATCCCACTTGTCCAATTTTGCTCTGGTTGCCTGTATTTTGGGGGTATTACCCAAGAAGTCCTCATCCAGATGAATGTCCTGAAGCATTTCCCCAATGTTTTCTTTTAGTAGTTTCATAGTTTCAAGTCTTAGATTTAAATCTTTAATCCATTTTGATGTGATTTTTGTATATGGTGAGAGAGATAAGGGTCTAGTTTCATTCTTTCGGGGGAATTATCTTTTTAATCTCCAAAGAATGCTTGAATATAACAAGACAATGCATATCTTACAAACATATGGGCAACCATATGACATCATTCTATGTCACTCCCGATTTTGATCATGTGAACCCTAAGGGCCCTTTGATGATGTCATTCATCAATTTTACTTCCTGCCCATATAAAGTTAGCTACACCCTATCCTTAAATACCTTATAGTAGGAAGAATGTTCTCTAGTCCACATTGTGTTACTAGGCCACAGAGCAGTATTTCTTACAACATACAAAACTGCCCTGTATTAGTTTGCTAGGGCTAGCATAACAATGTACTACAGATTGGGTGGCTTAAACAACAGGAATTTATTTTCTAAAATTCTGAAGACTAAAAGTCTGAGATCAAGGTGTCAACATAGTTGTTTTTTTTCTGAGGCCTTTCTCTCTCTGACTTGTAGATACCGTCTTCTCCCTGTGTCTTACAATGATCTTCCCCTTGGGCAGATCTGTGCCCTGATTTTTGCTTTTTATAAGGACACCGCTCATACTGCATTAGGGCCCACCCTCGTTGTAACTTAATTACTTCTTTAAAGACCCTATCTCCAAATACAGTCAGGTTCTAGGTACTGAGGGTGGGGAATTCAATATTTTAATTTTAAAGGGACACAGTTCACCCCATAACATGTCCTTTGCAACATGTGCTTCTCCACCCACTACAGCAATTATCCTCTCTTTGGTGGACATTTAGGGGAGAAGGGGGGGCCAGCAGATAAGCTGAGAACATGTGCTAAACTGTATCATCCGCAGATCCTGATATTATTCATGAAACAAGCTTGGACACTTTCAGTCTGTTAATTATTACGGTGAAATTTCATCCTTGCAGTGGGTCACACTCAACACTTCCTGGAAGGTTAAGGGATGACTCTTGCTTCTAAGTAGAGGCCTAAATCTTGGCAGACATATAAAAGTATTTCTTGGCTATAAAACCCTTCTCAATTTTTATGAAAATTAATGACTGGCATCAGCACCCCTTCACACCTACCCATCCACCGAAGTTCCAGAAAACACCAGGTGTGTCTAATTAATCTAGACCACCTGGCCTAGATCCTGAAATTGGGCCCTCTATTAACCTTGTATTAACAAATGAGAAGTTTACATTATAGTGTTGAATCAAATATATATGGCTTACAATCTTAAATCTATTTTTAATTGTGATGCAAAGCTGTGTCCCCCCACATTCTGTAGCTATTCAGGTAAATTTTTTTAGTGAAAAAAAATTTATATATATCTTACACCTATGATTTTTGTTTTGGCTATAGATCATAGTTCAGTACAGTTTGCTATATTCACCATTCTGCTCTTTTGCTTTCTGAAAATATTATAAACATTTAAGGGAGTGATATCAATGTTGAACAGAAACAAGAAAAGGATAAGCTTCTGTAGCATTAAAAAAAAATGTTCACTTCAGAACATCTATCAATTGTCAGCACCTATAGGTACAATTATTTAACCATTTATAAAGCCCACTGTTTCCGTAAAAAAGAGATTTCCTATCCCATGTTTCCTTGGGATTTACTCAAGGATCTTAAAGAGACTCTGCCATATGCTTTGTTGAGATGCTGAAACACCAGGCTCTCCTCTTGTTCCTGGTCTCCTCCAGTAGTAGCGGCAGGAGTTATCTTCAGAGTAGTAGAGTAAGTACTACTTGTGGTTATAGAAGTGGATGCAATAGTTCTTCTAACAGGGTGTTAAATGCAACTATTTCTGCCTCAGTTTTAACTAAGTTACCAATATGATTGACATCCCATATCAAAGCAAATATGAGAAATACTGTGCATATAAAGATTTTCAAAGGAAATGACTGAGAACCTGGTTTTGAAACCACTCACCTACTTCAAGAGCAAAAGAAATTATGATGAAAGAAGAGGGGATTATTGAAATATTTTTGGGGGGGAAAGTGACTACCATGCTGTGAGAATCCATGCCCCTCTTTGCTGCCTCAAAGCAAGCTCGGTGGTCTGTAATTGTTGAGTGTAACTTTTTTTTTCTTTTTTTTTTTATTTCAGAATATTATGGAGGAACAAATGTTTAGGTTACATATATTGCCCTTGCCCC
>NW_012151951.1:4981648-4982785 GCF_000956105.1 Propithecus coquereli
AACCATATAAGTCCATGAAGAGAACACATTTAGAAAAGAATGTGTAAAATATTCCCTGAGTCCAAGTGTTGGGAGAATAATTAAATACCTTTTTATTAATGTGTTCTATATTTACAAATATTTCAAAATTATAATTTGAAAATGGTGGAAATACTTTTATCTGTTTTTGCAAGTCTCATCTCTTTAGGGGCTTATCTGTTCTTCCTTTCATCTGGAGGCCTTGAAGATTATAAATCTCAAAGAGAGTATTTTCCCAGTGGAGAGGGGCTGTCAGATAAAATAAAGCAACTTGTCCTATTTCCATGCAGTGGGAATTCCCAGTATCTACCTTGCCCTTTAGGCTTCCTTATGCTTAGAGCAACTTCCTGAGAATGGAAAATAGGACACCAGCTATGACAATGTGTGAGATTTAAATATTTTATTATGTAACAAGCAAGAGTCTGAAAAAATGTTTCTGTGAAAAAGACTTGACAACAACATAAAACTCTTAAGCATTAAGTGAAGCAAAAACTTTAGACTCTAATTGGAGGGTTTCAACTTTTGGTGTACATAAGAATCTCTGGTTAGGGTAGAGAGGCACTTTTTAAAAATATGAATTCCTGGCTTTGTGTCTCTGAAATTCTTATTCAGTTGGTCTAGGGTAAGGAAAAGGAACCAGAATTTTTTATGAACATACCCAGGCTATTTATGCAGATGGTCCATGAAGTACATTCACTTTAGACTTTCAAATGACAAGCCAGCTTTTCCCGTAGAAGTTGCAGATAAAGAAGATCATCTATAAATATTCTCACTAAAATTAAACAATGTATGAATAATATAAAAATTATCTCAAACGGGCCCCTCTTATAGCAAAATCTATCAGTCGACAGGGTAGACCTCAATCTGTTGAAGTAGACAGTTATTTGAGCAAATATTTTACACTTTAATGAATTGAAATAAGTAATTTATGGCAAATCTAAATCTTATAACTTTTAAATTTAAATATGAAATTTCAGGCAGATCAATATCATAGATATGTCTTATCAATTTTCAAGCAACTGATTGAATGTAAGTCGAGAAAAATAATTCTACTTAACTTTGGTAAACATAGAAATTCACAAAAGATGAGTTTTTATACTGATTTGTTAAGTCACTAAA
>NW_012151951.1:4985350-4986934 GCF_000956105.1 Propithecus coquereli
GGGTACAAGTGTTTTTGTTACATGGATAAATTGTATAGTGCTGAAGTTGGCTTTTAGGGTGCCCATCACCAAAACAGTGTACACCGCACCCCATAGGTAAGTTTTTATCCCTCATTCCCCTCCACCCTCCCCCTTCTAAGTTTCCAATGTCCTTTACACTACTACCTTATGACCATATGTACACATTGTTTAGCTCTCACTTATTAATGAAAACACATGAGTTCATTGTTCCATTCCTGAGACCCTTTGTTCAGGATAACGTTCTCCAGTTCCATCCAAGTTGCTGCAAATGACATTATTTCATTCATTTTTATGGCTGAATAGTACTCTATGGTACATATATATGCCACATTTTCTTTATCCACTCATCAACTGATGGATGCATAAGTTGACACCACATCTGTGCAATTGAGAATTGTGCTATAATAAACATTTGAGTTCAGGTGTCTTTTTGTTATAATAATTTCTTTTCCTTTGGGTGGATACCTGGTAGTGGGATTGCTGGATCAAATGGTAGGTCTGCTTTCAGTTCTTTTAGGAACTAAATCATAGAGGTTGTACTAATTTACAGTCCCACCAACAGTGTATAAGCAGTCCTTTTCACCACATCCATTCTAACATCTATATATTTTTTTAACAATGGCCATTCTGTGAGGGGTAAGGTGGTATCTCATTGTGATTTTAATTTGCAATTTTCCTGATGGTTAGTGATGTAGAGCATTTTTTCATGTTTCTTGGCCATTTTTATATCTTCTTTTGAAAAAACTCCGTTTATGTCTTTTGCCTACTTTTTAATGGGGTTATTTGGTGTTTTTCTTGCTGATTTGTTTGAGTTCTTTGTAGACTCTGGATATTAGTCCTTTTCAGATGTGTAGTTTGCAAATATTTTCTCCCATTCTGTAGGTTGTCTATTCACTCTGTTGATTATTTCCTTTGCTGTGCAGAAACTTTTTAATTTAACTAAGTCCCATTTATTTATTTTTGTTGTTGCTGCATTTGCCTTTGGGTCTTAGTAATAAATTCTTTGCCTAGGCCAATGTCCAGAAGAGTTTTTCCTACATTTTATTCTAGAATCTTTATGGTTTCATGTCTTACATTTAAGTCTTTGATCCATTTTGAGTTAATTTTTGTATATGGTGAGAGAGAGGGATCCTGTTTCCTTCTTCTGCATTTGGCTATCTAATTTTTTCCCAGAACCATTTATTAGATAGGGCATCCTTTCCCCAGTGTATGTTTTTGTTTGTCTTGTTGCAAATCAATGGGTCATAGCTATATGGTTTTATTTTTAAGTTCTCTATTCTGTTCCATTGGTCTAGGTGTCTACCTTTATGCCAGTACCATGCTGCTTTGGTTACTATATCCTTGTAGTATAATTTTAAGTGAGGTAATACTATGCCTACAGATTTGGATGGTTTTTTGTTTGTTTTTGCTTAAGATTGCTTTGGCTGTTCGGGCTCTTTTTTGGTTCCATATGAACTTTAGGATTATTTTTTGTAGATCTGTGAAAAATGATGTTGGTATTTGGATGAGAATTGTGTTCAATATGTAAATCACTTTGAGCAGTATGGACATTTTAACAATGTT
>NW_012151951.1:4986984-4988890 GCF_000956105.1 Propithecus coquereli
ATATTATGGGAGTACAAACATTTTGGTTACATGTTACTCTTATATTATCCTGGATAGAGCTTGAGCCCATCCTCCGAAGTGAGGTATCACAGGAATGGAAGAATAAGCACCCCATGTACTTGCCATCAAATTGGCACTGACTGATCAACACTAAGGTGCTCACATGGTAGTGATATTCATTGGGGGTTGGGGGATGGGGGTGGGTAAACTCACAACTAATGGATGCGGTACACTTCTTTCTAACTCTGATTTCCCAACCTGCATCAGCATCACCTGGGATATTTATGAAAATACACTGATATATCAATGCAGGGATATCATGAAATATATCTATGAAATACACGTATTTCAGGAGGGAGAAGGACACAGGAATCTCTCTCTCTTTTTATAAAAAATTTTTCAAGGTAACTGTGAGAATCAGTCATGGTGTAGACCACTATTTTGGATGTAACTGGCTGAGTTGTCCTTTCCTAATGAAGACCTATCTCTTTTGGCTTTGTTAGATACAGAAGAACGTTTCTCAAATACACCCATATTGTTGACAACACTTTAATAACACTTTACATTGTTTCCATATCACTGCAGTGTTTTTCTCTGCATACTTCTGTTTGGTGTTGCATTACTTTGGCTCAATATATAGTAACATTTGTGGTAGCCTGTTGTCATTTATTATTCCCATATCAACTTCACAGTAATGAGAATTGCTTCAATGCCAAAAGAATGAATAATGCCAGTCCCTGAGCTAATTAATGGGACTGTCACTTCATGTGCACATAGTAATTAAGTATTGCTGATGAAATAGGTCCAAATCTCATGCACAAAGTGAGACATTCTATACACCTTTAACTTAATTTGGGGCTTCATATAATACAGAGGCCAGAGGTGTACACTCCACTTAAGGGGGGTTAACTTTCTGACGTTTTACACATATTAGGCATAAAGCCTCCTTTTCTGTAAAGAGCCATTAATACAGTTACTGAAAAACTCTATAACCATAAAAAGGAATTAAAATTTTATGATATTTTAAGAGAAACATTTAGCATTCTCATTGTATTAAGAAGGGGACTCATGATTATTTTAAGTCAACAAATAATAAGCATATACAACATAATCGGATTCCAAATCATTTTAGTTTGAGTAGAGAAGAATAGAAGAAAGGACATTATCACAACAGAAATTTAGAAAGCACAGGAAACAAAAACACACTGGTGAAGAGAGAGACAACTGAACAAATCTCACCAGATCCTCCTCATGATTTTTAATCTAAGGTGATGGGAGGTAGGCTGGGCTTGAGTGAATGTTTTATCTTTATAACAAAGGCTTCCAGTGTAACCAGTAAGATGAGGACACCCAACCTTGACTCTCAGCTACATCACCAGGAGAATGAGTCCTCCTGTGTCCTAATCCAGGGTTTCCTTCCATGCAGGAGTAACCACCGGATAGAACAGCTGAAGTAACCTATGTACATTTCTTACAATGACTGAGAAGGTCCACAGGGGACGTGACAGGTCTGAGTACCTAATAAGTCTCTGAGCAGCAAGACTCAGAACATAGACTCCTAAATACAACGTCAGGGCGACTGCCTTTGGTCCTCGTCTTTTGTCCTCATAAACCTCTGTCAAACACCTCCTCCGTCCTCTTCCAGGGTAAAGCTACCTAGATGGTATATGTGTCTGCCCTTAATTTCTATTTACTTCATATGCATCTGCTTTTCTCATCCTAATATCATTAATAAAAGAAACAGTGTTTGAACATGGCAACCAGGAGGGGCTTGTGCAATTAAAACTTTATAGAGACCTTTTTCTTAAATGTGACTAGGACAATATCTGTATAACATCATTCCCCAAGTATTCTGTCTGCAGCATTACCAAATACCCTTTTTTCCCTTATAGCACGATTTAAAAAA
>NW_012151951.1:4990355-4991962 GCF_000956105.1 Propithecus coquereli
CTATGCCTACAGATTTGGATGGTTTTTTGTTTGTTTTTGCTTAAGATTGCTTTGGCTGTTCGGGCTCTTTTTTGGTTCCATATGAACTTTAGGATTATTTTTTGTAGATCTGTGAAAAATGATGTTGGTATTTGGATGAGAATTGTGTTCAATATGTAAATCACTTTGAGCAGTATGGACATTTTAACAATGTTGATTCTGTCAATCCATGAGCTTGGAATGTTTTTCCATTTGCTTGTGTCATCTATGATTCCTTTCATCAGTGTTTTGTAGTTCTCCATGTAGAGATCTTTTGCTTCCTTGGTTCAGTATATTTCTAGGTATTTAATTTTCTTTGCAGCTATTGTAAATGGTATTGAGTTCTTGATTTGATTCTCAGTTTGACTGTTATCGGTATATAGAAATGCTACTGATTTGTGTACACTGGTTTTATTACCTGAGACTTTACTGAATTTATTTATCAATTCTAAGATTCTTTCGATGGAGTCTTTAGGGTTTTCTAGTTACAAGATCATATCGTAGACAAATGGGGATAGTTTGACTTCCTCTTTCCTGATTTGGATGCCCTTTATTTCTTTCTCTTGCCTGATTGCTCTGGGTAGGACTTCCAGTATTATGTTGAATAGCAATGGTGAGAGTAGACACCCTTATCTTGATCCAGTTGTTAGGGAGAATGCTTTCAACTTTTTCTCATTAGGTATGATGTTGGCTGTGGATTTGTCACACATGACTTTTATAATTTTGAAGTATACTCCTTCTATGTCTAGTTTGTTGAGGACTTTTATCGTGAAAGGATGCTGGATTTTGTTGAATGCTTTTTCTGAATGTGTTGAGATGATCTTGTTCTAATAGAACAGGTTTTTTTTTTTTGATTCTTTGGATATTATCACTTACAAGAAATAACTGTGTAAATGATGTTGTGATAAAAGAGCAATTTCTGCATTTTGAAGACATTGAGTAGTTACATCTATCATTTTTGTATAGTAAGGGACAATTTCTCTAAAGTTTTCAGATTTTTGGAGTTATTTCCCTCAAGGTCATAGTATTTATAATTAATGAGGGTATTAAGAATCCCCATTGCAATCATCAGAAATAGGCATATGTTCACTGTTTTACAGTGATGTCTTCTTTAAAAAATAATATCAGTATATGTTTCATATTTATAATTATTTTAAGAGGAAGCAATTTTGATTTACAAAGATAAAAATGAAACACTGGAATAATCTGTTGGGTGGAAGACTTGCTATCAGAAAATATGTGCCTATTAATTCATTAATGAACCAGAGAGAAAAATGTATATTAAAGGTACACTGATAATTGAATGAAATAGTTTAGAGTCATGAGTGTAAACTACCATTTGACCTATACATTAAAATGATGGGTTTATCACTCCAGGAAGCAAAAACAGTGTAAACTAATGAGGTGCAGGCTCTAAACCTTTGAGACTAATAAAGCTGTAGAGAATGTATAGAGAATGAAGGCAACAACATTATTGCATATGGTAACCCTTGGGTCCAGTAGTTAACTCCATAATGAACAAGTCTATGCTAAAAAATATATATATTGTTAATTGATGTAAGCTTAAGTTTTTCTCACTCATTTTATCT
>NW_012151951.1:4996179-4996988 GCF_000956105.1 Propithecus coquereli
AAGGCAATAGAATGATTCTTAAATGCATTACTTGTCCTCTGTTGATTTTCTCTTAGTGTTATTTGCTAAGAACTGCTAACCTTAATGTCAGAAATGATCACAAACGCTGGAGAATAGATGCAGGGGCTGGTCTATAATAGTATTGATTAAAACCTTTGCTAAGGCTTCTTTAGTTTAGACTGTCTTTCCAAATGCCTTGGAAAAATCAGCTCAGATGTGTCTCTGATTGCTACAACACCTTTCAGGTTCATAATCAGCCACCCACTGATGGTACCCAGCAATGTTTCTAATTTTTATCCAATCATGATAGTATAATGTGCTTTGTGGTCTATATGGAATTAGAGGACCTTATGAAATATGAAAAGAAAAACAAGATTAAAATATTTAAAGAAAGTACAGATGGGAGGAATTTTTTTGATCTTCAAAGGAGTTATATGGGAACTCTGTACTTTCTGCTTAATTTTGGTGTGAACCTAAAACTGCTCTAAAAAATAAAAATAAAGCCTATTTTTCAAAAAATAGATTTTATTATAACCATTAGTTAATTTTCTGTGTTTACAACTATTTTGTCAAGAAGAAATTTCACATTTTAAAATATCTTTTTAAAAAAAATGTTAATAGCCTATTTCATAAATATAGAAGTAGTAGAAGTAGTAGAATAAAAAAAGGTTAATATCTATTCACATGACTTCCATAGTGTCAACTTGAACGGTATTTCAGTGTCTGGTCTTTCCTTATTCCAATTATCAGTAGTATTACTGAAATAGGTATAGAAATTGATAGAATATGTATATTTCTAGTATTCCTAT
>NW_012151951.1:5009308-5014795 GCF_000956105.1 Propithecus coquereli
GAGATTTTATTTGGGTCATAAAGTAATAATTGTTTATGTACTGGATTAGAAATTAGACAGTCAAATATGTCATCTTAACTCTTCTAAAAATATCAAATTTACAGATGAGAAAACTGAGTTAGGCAGTTGATTTGCTTACCTTACTTCATATACCTCTCAGTGGCAAAACTAGAAGTCTGACCCAAGTCTGCCTATCTCTAAACTCTATGCTTTTCCACTGATAGAGGTAATCAAGATAAATAAAGGAAGGGAGAATTGCATTCCATGAGGCGGAAAGGCATGGCCACAGATACGGAGGTAGAAATGTACTTGGCCTTTGGTGGGGAGTAAGGTGCCATGGGAAGTGAGAATGCCAAAAGGCCAAAGTAAAGAGTTCGAGTGAGAGAGGAAAGGGGAATGTCAGACCAACAAGAAGCATCCATACTATACAAGGCCACAGCAGTATAGAAGTATGCAATTTTTACGAAAGAAAAGAAGGATTTACTTCTTTACTCATTCTGAAATAGAATTTTGAGAGAGATGGAAAATGTTATACAACAAAGCAAATGTTACATCACAAAGAGCGCATCCCTTTTAGAAAGATATATCGATGACACTAAGTGATGTGGCAGAAAGTGAAACATTTTAAGAAAAGACGATGGCTAAATAAGCAGAAAGAAAAAGTTCCCAGGCTGAGGCTGAGGTTTTCTCGGAGTCAGCAAGAAGGACAGAAGGGCCCTCTATGCTTTTTAAACTCCACGTAGACATCAGGGTAACAGCATACCATCTCTCACACCAACTGCCTGCTGCTTACAGCCATGACACAGAAAGTAAACGTATAAATTTACTGAATCTAAAAACTAGCGAACAGAAACAGTTTTGCCAAAAATAGTTACATGGCAGATAATTCAAAATATCTTTATGCAGTACCTTTATAAAGAAACATTGTCATTGAATATCAGTAATTATTATAAACTCATGCCTCCAAGAATGAAAAATGTTTAAAAGGGTAATTATCTAGAAAACATCAAGTCCATCAATTTACTCAAGCAATTTTTATATACGAAAGTTTATATATTTGAAGTGCATAAAATTTCTAATTCAAAAATTACTTGGTTAAGGACATTCATTGTTTTATAAAGCTCACTACAGTACATCAATAACTAGATCTCATTTTAGTTACTAATAGTTGGGATTCTCTAAATTCATCTATTTCTTCAACAAATATTTATTGTAGATCTGTAATATTCCAGGTACCTCGCTATACAGATAAATAAGGCATAATCATTACTCTCAAGGAACTCACAATCTCACATGGAAAATCAACGTGAATATGTTTTAAAGTGAGAAGTGCTACAACAGAAATATTTATAGAATGGTATTTAAGTAGAGACAATGACAGGACTAGCTTTGCTAAGGGTCTAGGGAAAGGCTTTACGATGGTCTAACATTTGAGAAGAATCTTGGAGGAGTTCTTGATGATGTGGATAGACACCAAGGAGAAAGGTATTCCAGCATTAGGGAGCACCATTTACAAGGGCATAGAGAAATTAAACTTTAAAAATAGCATGAATATAGGGAAACTTCCAAAGTTCCATATTGGCTGGAAATTACAATCCATTTAGGGAATGAGACTGAAGGTAATAGGTCATTTATGTCATAGTGAAATCTTCCTGATGTATAGCATAGATCTTTTAGAGTATAGAAAGCAAGAAATAGACTCATGGTGCTCAAGTATTTATTCATCTTTTTTAATCCATCCTAGTAGATTAGTGGAAAAATGAAAGTTTTGGAGCCAGACACACCGCACGAGCCTGGGCCGTAACTAGATATAAAACTGTGATAATAATATTTATCTTGCAGGGTTGTTAGGAAGACTGAAGGAAAGGCTATATGTAATACTAACGTCACAGAGCCTAGCACATAATATGTGCTTATTCTGTTGCTCAGTAAATAATGTGTTGAGCATCTAGTGTGTGTGATGCTGTTGGGAATGCCATGAGAATATAAAATAGCCAAGGTGTTGATTTCACAGAGCCTACGTTCTAGCAGGCTAGGAAAGATGTCTCATAGGAAGTCACATTTGTAGCTGAGATATGAATGGGCACCAGACAAGTGAAGAATGGCAGAAAAGGGTCCAAATGAAGGGTCTTGTGGTCAAAATGAGCTTGCTGAGTTTGAGAATGGAAAGAAAACTGATGTGACTGGCAGGAGGACAGGGTGGTGAGCAAATGAGAGAATGGCACGAGAAGAGATCCAAGAGGTATGGGCACATAGAAACTTAGAAAATCAGAGTAAGGAGTTCTCTTTCTATCCCAAGCTGGGATATAAGCAGAAAAGTGACATAATTTGATGTATAAATAAAGAAGATAACTTTAGCTATATTATCTGTATTTTGTAGCTTTGATACACATCATCATCGATATTTTCTAGCACTGTCTTCTGTGGAAGAACCAATAGTCATTTCTATTTGTACAATAACTTGCTAAAACAACCAATACTAAGCCTTAAAACAAAACAAAATAAAACAAAACAAAGCACTAGTGTGATTTAATTAGTCTTCTGTGACAGGCAGCAATGTTCTGGCCAGTCTTCAAAAGAGAAATTATTGCTGGACCAAATGGTTAAATCAGATAAGATGTCGCAGGATCTTGAATACCATTATTTCTGCAGGTTGAAAAATAAGCTTAATTTCAATCTTTCTGATTTTCGTCTTTTTCTAATATGCACCCCACAATACAATCAATTGGGAGGCTTTCATTTTGTTTAATGATGCCCCAAGGATCTAAACATTTGATTCTCTTTCAAAAAGGATAAGCAATTATGAGAAGCACTTTCAATTAATTTATTCAAATTCAAACTGGCACTATTTGCGAGATAATTTGGCAATATTTGGAAGATAATTCTAAAGGAATTAATTTGAGGTAATGACAAAGTACCTGACCATAATTTGATTTACTAAATATTTTAACTTTAGCAATTTCTAAAAGGGCAAATATACTCTTCCTTTTATGAAGAGAAACTTTTGGAATTTTCTTCTCGTCCTTTTCCATTAATTAGCATGCAAATACAAAATCGATTTTATGAGAGTCAAATTACAGTATGAACCAGTTTATATGCCTCAATCCTTTTCTCAATATCAAAAAGTACTATCTTAGCTTTATTACAAAATTGTGACTTTCTCAGCTACTTCAATGTTTTCTTTTATCTGTTTCTTTCTAATGCAACAAATGAATGCTTTGCTGCCATAATCTTCTTTTAGCACTAAATACAAGCTCAAATACTACAGTGTAGGCCAACCAGGAGAGGGAGTATGTGGTAACCTCTGTACTGTAATTTGAAGGTACTTCAAAGGAAGACCTCTGGGCATCCTATGACTCTTGAGCTTTTGGTACTAGAAATGTGTTTCTTTAGTTTAAGGAAAGCATTCTAAATATTCTCTTTTATACATGCGAATTGGTAAAGTATCTTAGTTTGAATTATTTATCTGAACTTTGACCAGCGGTTGCTCAGTGGCGTGAAAAAATAAAAGATTTAATTATGAGATAGTGATAATGACTAACAATTATATAGTCCTTATTGTGTGCCATATACCATTTTAAGTATTTTGAGGGTATTAACTTAAGACTGACAATTACCTTATGAGATGGATATTTTTATTCCCATTCTATGTGAAGAAACTGAGGCCCTGAGAGTTCAAGTAACTTGTCCTAATTATACACATACCAAGTGACAGAGCCAAGATTTGGACCCAGCCATTCTGGCTCTGATCCCAGGTTTTTAACCAGTACTCGATACTGGAGGTTATGTTGGCCATGGAGAAGGGGAGAAGTGCAGGTCCAAAGAGGATGCTGCAAGCAGCCAGGGCATATTATGAGGCATCGGTTGCTGAAAGTGCAAGAAGCCTAGAAAGTAGGAAGCACAAGGGTGAAAAGATTTG
Organism: Propithecus coquereli; assembly: GCF_000956105.1. Lineage (NCBI taxonomy): Eukaryota > Metazoa > Chordata > Mammalia > Primates > Indriidae > Propithecus > Propithecus coquereli. The sequence continues at coordinate 5,013,228 of NW_012151951.1, forward strand.
ACTGAGTTTAATATCTAAACAAAGTTTTAAGCAATTCCTGCTTTTAATACAGCCAAAATAAAATGCATAAAGCATTGCTAATTTCTCAATTATGACTAGAATTGGAAAAAAAAAACTTTTTCTTTGCAGAATAATGCGTCAAAATGACCCAGGAACATTCAGATAAAATTACAGAGATATTATTACATCACATCTATTTAAGAGATGTATCCTTCAATGAATTTAAAGCTCATAACATGTTTTCACAGAAAGAAATACCGAGCTTGGTCTCCACGCCATTAATCAGGAAACATTTGTGCTTACTTGCTTGCATTTATATCATGGACGAATGTTGTTGCCCAAGAAGGAACCTATTCATACCTTTCAGCTGGATAGGGAATAACTTAGTGATCAGTCAAGTGAAATCCAGTTATTCATCAAAACCAAGTACCTTTCCATCTTATTTTTGAATGTGTATTATTTTAATGTGTTTCTGTATAAAGGTAAAGTGATAGCTAGGAGTAGGTGAGGCTGTGTACTGAAATAACTTTGAACCACGGCCTGAGAGTTTTTAAAATGTAGATAGTAATGTCAATGTGCAATAACCTTCATTTCTCTTTCTCAGGAGAACAAATGAAAAAAAAACATTTTAGTTGAATTTAAACTTAAAAGAACAATTTATTAATTTATATTAATTTGTACCTTATTATTCACTAATCCATTCAAACAATATATGTCAAATATTTATCATGTGCTATGTACTATGTTCATGCTAAAATATATCTCCATAAATGCTTAAATCCTTTTTATGCATCCCTGGAAAACTGGGGAAAAGAATAAATTATATTTTTCCAAAGATTCACTCATGTAGGTCTTAAAATAAGTTTATTCCTTCATAAGAAATTTCTGAATTGACTGGTTCTAAGCAGATATTCTGGAAAATCTAATCTCTTTTTTTAAAATATAAGATAATGCATATATCAAACTGAAACAGTGTTTGGCACAGAGTAAGCCCTCAGTAAATGTCATTATTTTTTGTTGGTATTACTGTAATTGTATAATTAAATTACTAACGAGCATTCCTTAATATCTCGTGATGTGTTGTTTTAATCTTTTTTTGAATTGGTTATTTATAAAAGAATAGCTGAGTAAATGTGTTTACCTTATCTAAATTACAATGGCTTTCTTTGTTGCTTTTTTTAACTTCTCAACCTGAAAATTGTCGTGCCTTACTTGAAACATTATTTAATTTTCTCCTTTGTTTGCTTTTGCTTTTGAGCATCTTTTTTGACTTTAAAAAAAAAATCATGCTGCTTTTGGTCATGGTTACACTGACAAGTTCTTAAGTATCTTCCTGAATTAATTACCATCTGTCTCGAATGTTAAAGCAAATGGTCTGTGCATACTCTCAAGATCATTCAGTGTCTTCATTTATTCACGTGGAAGCATGAACGAAAGACATGACGTGGTTCCTACGATGGGCTTCTCTAATTATATTTGTAAATCCTTTCAAAGCCACATAATGTAACTACAAGTATCCAGAGCCACTTAAAATACACATAATGTAGACAAAATAATTCAACTTAGAA
>NW_012151951.1:5027200-5028345 GCF_000956105.1 Propithecus coquereli
TTTTTGTGGTTTCTTTGTGTTGGTTATCTATTTTTTCTTGCATATCTTTCAGTTTTCTTACAATCCATGTTTGAAATTCTTCTTCCGTCATTTTAGTGTTCTGAGTTTGGGTAATGTCCATTGTTGGGCAGCTGTTCTTCCTCTTTGGGGGTGTGCTTTCCTTTTGAGTCTTCATACTTCCAGAGGTCTTTCGCTGGTGCCTTCCCATCTGGATCAGTTGTTCCTTCTTGCCTTTAGATTTTGATTTGGATAATGACACGCACTGTTTAGTCTCTGAGCCTGTTGGTGGTGTTTGTGGGTGAGATTCGACCACACCCTTTATGATGAATCAGTAGATGCAGTAAAAGGGTGTTCAGGATGACTTCCCTGTCAGTAGGTGTCACTTGCAGGAAGGAGTGACCTGCGGTGCTGTTTTGGGGTCCTGTAGCTAGCTCTTATTCCTCTAGAGAGGCCCTCTTGTGCCTCAGGTGGTGAGTGGGGCCCTGGGATTTCCAGGTGTCCTTATTCTTCATCTCAGTTGGGGGAGTGAGTCTGGGTGGGGCTGGGTTGGGTAAGCCTGACCTCAGGCTCCACAACTGCTGTTAGCAGGGGTCAAAGATCTGCTCTTAGTTTCTGTGCAAAGCTGCCGGGAGGGGCTGAAATGGCTCCACTCAGCTGAAAATCTGGGCTTGGGGGGTGGGACTGTCCAAGACCCGCACTCTGGAGCAGGTTTTGCTTCCCTCCACTCTCCCCTTCCCCGTGGCCTCTCCCAGGCCTCTGCCAGCAAGCGGGACCTCAGGCCAATGGATCGCCCCTGGCCGTGACGTGGGCCGGGAGGTTCCCTACCCAGTATCGTAGCCTGAGCTGGGTGCACAGCCCTCTTTTGTGAGTAGGGTTGCTGCTCCGGCACACTGATCTGCCCCTGAAGGCACACACTCCTCAGTAGGCTCTTTCACAGATCTCTCTTCTGTGCCCCTCGGTAGTGCGATCCTGACCTTGGTTTACGGGGTCTGGTCTGCAGGCCTGTCCCCTGGACCCTGGAGATCAATCCCTGACCCTGCCACAGGGAGAGGTGCTGGTCTTGAATCACCTACAGGGTGCCCAAGCTGGTCGATTTCACTCCACCTCGGGATTTGCCCCACTCTCCTGGAGTCCCCAGGCAAGTA
>NW_012151951.1:5029215-5032239 GCF_000956105.1 Propithecus coquereli
TGAATGAGACATTAATGACAAATTGATTGCTCTAATATTAATTTCTTTCCTGAACTCCATTCATCTGTCTCTTATCTTCTGCTGGACATTGCCACCTAGATGTCCCAGACACCACAGTCTTCATAAAACTGTACGCATCCACCATTTGCTGCTTTTATTAGAGTGCATACCTTTCAGTCATGTATGAAGTAAACTTGAAGTCATTTTTATAGTGTCTTCCACATTTGCTACATTTAATCAGTCAACAAATCCTGTTTATTTCTATCACAATACTCCCATGGTTTCTCTCTTACTCTGTCTTCTCTTTTTCACTCTTACAACTTCTGTTTTAAATTAATCCATTATCTTCTCCCTGGACTATTATAATAACCTTTTTATATGTACCAGCTTTACACTAGTCTCTCTGGACTTCAATATGTCCATGCACAGTTAAAGTATTTTTCTAATTTTTGTGTTTATATATCTGGTCATATACATATGTTATCTACATATGTCATGTCATATATAATGCTATCTTTTTGTTTAAAATAAAATAATACCCTTTCCATACTACAACTTCCAAAATTCTTTTCTCATCAGCTTCAAATTCGCCCATACAGGATGCACAGTCACACCTCTATGCCTTTATCCATGCTGTTCTCTCTCACTGGAAATACTTTAACCAAGTTTTTAAACTAACAAATAAAAGATCTTGCTCTCTTTTCAGGACTGGCCTCACTTTTACACACAGAATGCATCACGCAATGATCTATGTTCTCACAGATCTGTTTTGATCCTCTGTCATAGGAAACTAGTGATATTATGTATCACTTATTGGTCTCTCCAACTCTATTCTCCTATCAGACCTAGGCATCAAAGACTTTATATCTGTATGCACATTCTTCTCTATATCTTGGGGACACAGCAGTCTGCTAGCTGAAATTAGGTAGGTGCTAACTTTGCAAGTAAATAAACATTTTATGTCTAAGTGTTTTGTATACTACATAATTCAATGTTGTCAGTTTTAGTCATTTTTAAAGAATTCCCTTAAGTGAGACCAAAGCTGTAAATTTTGCAAGGTTGTTTCTGCAGTCAGCTGATCCTGGATGGGTACATCTGTAAAACAGACATCTATTTAAGTAGACATCTATGTTTCTATACCCAGTGAGAGAACTGTTCAGAAACGTCATGTGATTTCAGAGAACAAAGGATGTGCGTGTTAAATGTACACTCCCAAACCACCATCTGTTCTTCCTTTAGATTAGATAGATGGTTATAGTGATGTGAGTTGTGATAAAAATTTACAGACAACCTCTAGAATAAATGCATAATTAGAATGTACCATTTGTTGAGTAAATTTACTTCTGGATTCTGGGAAAGTAACCAGAAATCCTAAGATGTATTGTGCCTATGTTTTCAAGGAGAGCATGTACATATAGTACATAAAAGCCTTCTGTTGTTTCTTTTTTGGGTTGGCTTATTTTAAGGTAACTTAATTTCCATGGGTACTTTACTGTAACATTTTAAAATATCTTGCATTTTTAGAACACTTCAAAGTTCAGCAGGTATCTTTGCTTACATTGTTGTATTTTAATAAAATAATGACCCTGGGGAAGAAGGCTATGCATTATTGTACCCATTTTCCAGGTGAGGAATGATAACACACAGAAAGCATAAGTGTTTGAGACTACCAGAGCTAAGAAGTGGTAGATGATCTAGATGCCTAGATGCCTAGTTCTTCTTCATAAAACTATATTGACTTCTCAGCAGTTAAAAGTACATACAACAATTTTGGAGATAAAATCTTTAGTTCTAAACAGCTTTGTGTGGGCCACGCAAAAGTGTATTTATTGCAAACCCCTAACACACTTAGCTAAAGTTTGAAAAGCTGAATTGACAATAACTAGGATATCTGTTACTAATGCCAGCCACAAGTCACATCAGTATTTGTATTCTAAATAAAGGAATCTAGGTAGGATCAAAGCCAATGCCTTCTGTATTAGGGTTAAAACAGCATCAATTTATTATCTTACAGCTCTGGAGATCAGAAATCTGGGAGGGGGGTCTCACTGGGCTAAAAATCAGTATATCAGCAGGGCTGCATTCCTTTCGGTGACCCTAGGGGAAAATCTGTTTCCTTGTCTTTTCTGTCCTCCAGAGACCATCTGCATTTTTTGGCTCATGACCCCCTTCTTCCATCTTTAGAGATGACAACATTGAATCTCTCTGTGCCTTTTTTTCATAGTCATAGCTCCTTCTCTGACCACAGCTGGTAAAGATTGTTTGCTTTTTGGGATTCGTGTTATTACATTAGGCCCGCCTGGACAATACAGGCTAACTGCCCCATCTCGAGGTCTTTAACCTTATTTATATCTGCAAAGTCGCTTTTGCCATTTTAGCTGGCATATTCACAGGTCCCAGGGATTAGAACAGGGACATGTTTGTGGGATGATTATTCTCTCTACCATGCTTTCTTATCAAAAAACGTGGATAAATGGCTTGAGGAAAAAAGGGTTAAAAGCTCTGTATAGACGAGGCAGTCAACACAGGGTTTCGTTTTTGACTTTGTTAGTAGATCAAATAAGGTTTAAAATAAAAATAACTTTGATTTAATTGCATAGTCAATATCATACCAGGAGAAGAAAAGTTATACAAGATAATCATTGTAATATCACCTACTCCTAAGGAAATGTCTGTTAATATTAGGAAAGTTCTATTCCATTCTTACAATTGGTGTTTAGGGAGTCTGTTAAAAATACACATTCCCAGACTCCACCCACCACATATGCTGACTCAGCAGGCTTCTGATGGGACTTAGAAATTTGTATTTTGTAATAACAAGCACATCGAGGGATTGTGAAGGCTGTGTCCAGCACTTTAAGAAATGCTGCTGTAGTGATTATTTCTTTACCACTGGAGCTACAACAGCTTAATCACTCTCACTGGTATTTGAACTTCTGACTCAGGAGAACATTTATTATTCAAAACTGACATTTTGTATAAGATAGCACAAAACAGAATTTTAATTGAGGATACACAGAATGG
>NW_012151951.1:5032289-5033976 GCF_000956105.1 Propithecus coquereli
AGTCTTCATACTTCCAGAGGTCTTTCGCTGGTGCCTTCCCATCTGGATCAGTTGTTCCTTCTTGCCTTTAGATTTTGATTTGGATAATGACACGCCTTGTTTAGTCTCTGGGCCTGTTGGTGGTGTTTGTGGGTGAGATTCAACCACACCCTTTATCATGAATCAGTAGATGCAGTAAAAGGGTGTTCAGGATGACTTCCCTGTCAGTAGGTGTCACTTGCAGGGAGGAGCGACCTGCGGTGCTGTTTTGGGGTCCTGTAGCTAGCTCTTATTCCTCTAGAGAGGCCCTCTTGTGCCTCGGATGGTGAGTGGGGCCCTGGGATTTCCAGGTGTGTCCTTATTCTCCATCTCAGTGGGGGGAGTGAGTCTGGGTGGGACTGGGTTGGGTAAGCCTGACCTCAGGCTCCACAACTGCTGTTAGCAGGGGTCAAAGATCTGCTCTTAGTTTCTGTGCAAAGCTGCTGGGAGGGGCTGAAATGGCTCCACTCAGCTGAAAGTCTGGGCTTGGGGGGTGGGGCTGTCCAAGACCCACACTCTGGAGCAGGTCTTGCTCCCCTCCACTCTCCCCTTCTTTATGGCCTCTCCCAGGCCTCTGCCAGCAAGTGGGACCTCAGGCCGATGGATCGCCCCTGGCCGTGACGTGGGCCGGGAGGTTCCCTACCCAGTATCGCAGTCTGAGCTGGGTGCACAGCCCTCTTTTGTGAATAGGGTTGCTGCTCCGGCACACTGATCTGCCCTTGAAGGCACACACTCCTCAGTAGGCTCTTTCACAGATCTCTCTTCTGTGCCCCTCAGTAGTGCGATCCTGACCTGGGTTTACGGGGTCTGGTCTGCAGGCCTGTCCCCTGGACCCTGGAGATCAATCCCTGACCCTGCCATGGGGAGGGGTGCTGGTCTTGAATCACCTACAGGGTGCCCAAGCTGGTCGATTTCACTCCACCTCGGGATTTGCCCCACTCTCCTGGAGTCCCCAGGCAAGTAGCACCTGGGAGGGCTGGCGGGTAGGGAACTGGCAATCTGAGGACCTCTCAGTCTGCTGTAGGGCCCCAAAAGGAAAGGTCCAGTTCTTTGGAGATGCCTCCGTGTGATGGCTAAACTGTCTCTCTGGGCACCCATGGGTAGGGAGGGGGAAGGAGACAATGGAGGAATATGGCATCTGCTGATAGGCTCAGGTCTGCGCCCAGGGAGGTGCCCTGAGGTGGTTGGGAGCCCAGCGCTGAGTCCGCAAGAGGCCACTGCTCACTGGCGGCAGCTGTCTCTGGGCTGTTGGCACTTCTCTCCAACCTCTCAGGAGCCCACCAGCAGTCCGAGATGCAAGGGAGGAGGAAGTTAACCCCTCCACCTACCCTTGTCACTGGTCTCCAAGCCTCTCGGGATTTTCTCCTTCCAATTCTCCTCCACAACGTCTTCCCATGGAGTCTCCTATAGTTTCAGGCACCCTTCCTTCTGACCCTCACCCAATCTGTGTTTCTCTGCTAGCTTATTTTTTTCTCTTTCTTCTAAAATTCATCTTTTTTTGCGGAGACACTCTGACTGGCGGCTTTTCTCGTCCACCATCTTGGCTCCTGCCCCCATCTTTTGTCTTCTTATACATAGCCTTTCTGACAGGCATGAGGCAATATCTCATTGTGGTTTGCTTATTTTTTAATTGGGTTGTTAGGGGTTTTTTTTTGTTATTATGAGTTTC
>NW_012151951.1:5035201-5035547 GCF_000956105.1 Propithecus coquereli
ATTCAAAGACAGAAATTCTTAAAAATCATCTGCATATGCAATGACTTTGAAGTTACAGTTTATATTTGAAGTAGAATTCTTATTTATCTATAAGATATACAAAGCATGGAGAATGGGTAAATATATGTAGAATTAGATAGTGAGCACTTTAAATATTTCTTTCTCCTATTTAATAGTGAAGCATTCTACCAATTTATTACAATCATGTTTATCAAATGTGTATATATTTCATTTTGATAGACTGCATATCCCATGGTATGCTAACATTTTGCCATGCAAATAAATCAGTTTTACAATGAATTTTGCCAATGTTGGATTAAGGATCAATTTTGCAAAGTAGATGATT
>NW_012151951.1:5048041-5049331 GCF_000956105.1 Propithecus coquereli
AAAATAAGAAAGAAATTCTTATGACCTTTATAGTGGTTGTAGCTGGTGTTTATACCTACTTTCTTGCACTACCCATTGCATATTGCCTTTGTACTCTGAAAGCACCTCGTCTGGTGGTTGTTTTTATCTGGTGCGGTAACCCATATTGTTACTCCTGAAGGATTTAGGCCATTAGAATTCTGCCCAGGTTATGTTCTAGTTTTCCATTGACTTTAATCACAGGGAATGGTAGTGTTAAGAGACACCCTATGGTATCCCCTGTATTTCAGACCTACTCTTCCTTACCTCCTTTGTGGAGCAGCAGTTCAATTACTCCTTGGCAGTCAGAATCAACTACTCTAGCCAGCATAGTAATTCCTTTCTTTGCCTGTTGATTTGGAGGCGTGAGGAGTCCAAAGCGGCCAGGTGGCAGTCTTAACTTCTACTTCAATGGAATAATTGCTATGTTGCCTGGTAGAAGCATTCCTTCCTTTGAAACCAAGACCTCTAAGCCAGCAGAACATAAGATCATGGGGACAGGAAGTGGAAATATTGCTAGTGGGTCACTACAGTTGATAAATGAGTGGTGCTACTCCCATTTCCTCCCCTTGATTCTTGGACCCATGCATCCTGGCTATGGGAGAAAAGTACCATACATTGGATGCCAATTCAGAGCATATACAGCCTCCTGGAGAGCCTTGCTCCAGCCCTGCAAGGTATTTCCTCACAGCTGGCACTGCACCTAAGTCTTCAAAAGGCCATCCCACCATTTTATTAAGCAAACTATGTCAGGATGGTGAGGAACATGTGAATTTTATGAGCAAGGGCCAATTGGAATACCTCATTTGCTATGAAGTGAGTTCCTTGATCAGAAGCAACATTGTGTGGAATTCCAACCATCGTCATGGTCTGTGGTGAGATCCTGAAGCCTCTGAATTTTAAAAAATCTCCCCAAAGTGGAGGTTAAGGAATGACTCAAATTCTCATCTGTATTTAACCTCCTTCCTCTCCCAGTGAGCTTCCTCAAACTGACTCTCCAGCAGGAACTGTTGTTTCACCATGAGATTCTCTGGGAGTGATTCTCATCACCATGTCCTATTTCACAAGTACCCATCTCAGAGTAGATAACAAGTCACACTTACAAGTAACCCAGCCCCCTGGAAGCGGATGTCTTCTCTGAAGCGTCTGTGGTCAACCCTGCTATTGCACTACGATATCCTCCACACCGGTCATCCCAATCGCTGTAGACTCAGTGGATTCTATGAAGACTGAAAAGCCCTCTCGAGAGAGGTTTGTAAAGTCCTATAGTCT
>NW_012151951.1:5049381-5051685 GCF_000956105.1 Propithecus coquereli
AGCAAAAATAAAATTCAGTATGATGAATTTCATTATAGAAGCATGAACAGGTTTAACATGAGTGAATAACAGAAAGTGACTCACTTTGGGTACCTCCAGAATAGGGAAGCAGTTCACATTACTGAATTCAACGATATTCATTAAGTCCATGCATAAACCCTGTATGTGTTACCTTCAAAAGTATGTTTTATCACTTTGTACCTTAACAAAAGTTTTCATGGAGCTATGATAGTGGGTTTGTGCAGTTTTCTCATGACAAAACTTCCGACAATGCCTTTAGGTATTGTTTTCCTTAAAGTCCCTCAGAGGTGATAGCTGCTAAACATCTACTCTCCTCTCTGTACAGACCCCACCCCGCCCCACACCGCTTCCTCTTTGGCTTCCTTCTTCCCACACCTCTGAATTTCATGCAGCCCCCTCCTACCTAAAGCAAAATGCATGGATGCCACATATGACCCTCCCACTACGGTGTAATTTTGGAATTGAAGTATCCTATTCCCTAGTCTGCCACTTTTCTCCTGAGGAAAAGCCTTCCCTGGAATTCTGGCCACTGAAACTCTTCATCTCGTTATGCATTGTGCCTGCTGAACATTGTACTAGGTGCTGCGGATACCAAATAAGTCAGATACAATCCCATCTTGAAGAAGCTTAATTTCTAGGAGTGGGAGACAGACATGTTGACCAAGAAGTGCACTAACACTGTGCAAATGTACATATAGAAGTATGTAAAGAGGACATTGATTGCAAAGGGAATGGTTAAATGTAAATAACAAGGATGGAAAAAGTTTCATAAAATATGCATTTTTAAAAAAATATTGTACTATATGCATTTCACAGCTGGGAGCAAGCTCTGTTTAAATCAAGATTCAAAGCACTTATAATAAAAAGAAAGTCTTCTATGAGTGTATGTAAAGTCCATGGGGGGGCCCAATAATGCCCATGCTTTAAGATAAATCTATTTCAGCATTGATTATGATGTTTCCCTTCTCATTTAGAACTGTAATAGGCTTTACCCATTTTCTTGATAGTTAGTAAACAAGTATTTCAGAAGATTAAAGAGAGAGGTAATAGCCGAAAATTGTTCTCACTTGTTTTATTCACTCTAATTCTATATTTAATTGGGAAGCTAATGCTTTTCTATTTCGGTTTTCTATTCATAATTGTTGTCTTATGAATGCAATATGGTGTTTGACACTTCATGGAAGAAGCACTGAATTTGTACTCTACTTAAGTAACTCTCATAACCTGTTGCTACATGAATAGGTTCTATGCGTAGCATTCAAAATTTACCTCTGAATTTCAGCTTTTGAAATTAATTTTTGAGTGTTTTTCCAAAGAAGCCTGTCATTGAAATTGCCATTCAGCCTGACGTCAGTGAAGCACATCAAGAAATTATGACTAGATGAAACTCTGAATAAGTCATTCCAGGATAATTCTCTCAAATACCCTTAAGCTATAATGAAAGCATATTATTTACGGAAATAAAGAAAATGAAGCTAATATTTAATCATGGAGGGAAATAGCTGAGGTTTTTCAGGATGGAGGAGTCATAAGTGAGGGGAGGATTACAGTTAACTTTCCTACCTGAAGAGGTTCCTAACCTGAATCGGAAAGCATTAGGAAACATGTAAAAATTTTTTCAAAGATTCTACTAAGAATATTCTGATTTAGTGGATTATTTGGGTTCTCTAGAGAAACAGAACCAATAAGATGCATATACATAAAAAAAGAAATTTATTTTAAGAAATCGGCCCACATGATTATGGAGGCTACAAAGTCCAAAATCTACAGGGTGGGCTGGCAGGCTAGAGACTAAGGTAAGAATCGATGTTGCAGTTCAAGTCCAAAGGTAGTCTTCTGGCAGAATCCCTTCTGGTGCAGAGATGTCAGTCTTTGTTCCGTTAAGGTCTTCGGCTGATTGGCTGAGGACTTCCCACATAATGGAGGACAATCTGCTTTACTCAAAGTTCATCTTTTCGAATGTTAATCTCATCCCCAAAACACTCTCAGAGGAACATCCAGAATAATATTTGACCTAGTGGTATCTGGGCACCTTGGTCCAGCCAAGTTGACACATCAAATAACTATCACAAGTCCACCCCATGCCAACTTGGCATCCATACACATTTTCTTAAACCATATTTGATCTCCAAATAAAGACAATAACAAAGCCATACTTTGGTCTAACATGATATAACTATTCTGCATAAACTGAGTAACCCTTTCCCCAGAAGAGGATGCAAAGTCCTTGGGTGATGTTTACTCTTATTCTTGATATACTATAACTTAAATACTATCATGTAA
>NW_012151951.1:5052026-5053907 GCF_000956105.1 Propithecus coquereli
CTAAAATCTTCTGCACATTTTGAATTCTGTAATAAATTAATTACTTGAGTCATCTTCTTATTGATATGGTCAAAGAATAATAGTTCTAAACATTTACGATTCAGGGCACAGTTTATTTGCCGGTAGATTTTTTTTTTTTGAGGAGGAGGAGGAAAGAGGAGTTTATTAATTTGCTGGCAAATGAGGAGGATGGAGACTACTGTCTATGATGCCATCATCCTACTAATAAGCAGAAATACAGAGCTTTTAAAGGGACGCCATTTAGCTTCAGGCAATTGCTGTTCAATTGTAGTCCATCCCATCTCCAGGGATGACAATCTTGTGACTTCCACCCAGACCTCTGTGACTTCCACCCACTTGGTCTAGGTGAGGCTGATCCATCTCCTGTAGCACAAAAAACAAAAGACATTACCCTGCCCCGCCTGACCACTGACCTGAAGCAGGGATGTAGGTATTGGTTCCCAATAAACAGTGGGGGATGTTTTAAAGAAACAGAAAATATTTTTGCCATTTTTCCCCTGCAGGCCATTTTTCTGTTACATATTCTCCACTGTCAATATTACCTTCCATATCTATGAGAGGAGGGGTGATACAGTCCTCAATCTACTTCCTGCTGAATTGGGACAACATTTTAGGTGGAAGGTTTATACTTACTTATGTCATTGCAAATTGCCAGTAGATTTAATAAGATAATTGCCAGCTTTAGAACTCTTCTCTTGCTTAATTTTCAATAGAAAACTTTAAGGTAACATAATTTGACACTTAAAAAGTTTTTATTAGGTGTTGTATTCATCCCCAATAGGAATTTAATTTAGTGTCTTTGACCTGTTTTCTTAAGAAAAAGATCTATAAAGATCATCAAACATTATAGTCATTATTCAGTTAATCTTAGGATTTCCTATAATCTTGAATTCAGAAAACCTATGTCTCTACAATCTTTGATTGTCTATAATAGTAGGTAGGAATGGCTTACCATGTGCTGTCTTTTATTCTTTCAGAATACAAATACCTCATTTAAAATTTTGAGATAATTTACTTTTCTCAACTATGAGAATCTCTTAAGTTATATATTCTGATATTTATACTGCTGCAGTTATCCAATTTTAAAAATGAGAAATATAGACACATTCCAGATATCTTTAGTCCTGGCTTTGGTGATTCCAAAGATATAATTGGTTCATTGGCAAAACGTTATCAGTGTTCTTTAATCCTTTCATATTAGTCTTCTCACATTTATAAAAATCTGTTGATTTATTCAACAAGTATTGAATGAACACCTGTGAATCTTGTATAATATGTTAGGCATAGGGATATATTAATAAGTAAAATAGAGAACGTTCTATTTAAAATGTAATATATAATAGGGAGTGTTAATCAATGGAAAGAATAAGGGGAAATAGGTTAGCACTTACACTGGCAATGGATATAGAAAGTGTTATAGGTAATTTACAAAAAAATTTTGTAATAAATAATGAAAGTAAAAATGCACACATATTTCCTAAGATCCAGCTGTTGACCCCTACTCTAGAAAAACGTCTGCATAAGTACACAGGAAGTAGTTTCAGTATTTTGCTGGAGAAATATTTGTATTAGAGAAAATGTGGAAACAAACCAAATGTCCTTCCGTCAGTAATGACTGAAAAACTATTCTGTACCCATACATTGGAATGCTATGTGACAATTTGAATGAATAGGTTAAAGGTTTATTTTGATTTGTAAAACACATTTGATACCTCATATGTAAAAACAACTATAAAAAAAGAATCACGGTATCTACAGGTATGTGTTTATATGTCTGTAGATGCTTTGGAAGGAGTCAGGAAATGTGTACCTGAATGGATAACAGTAAAGAGTAGAGAGAACTCAACATGTGGGTGGTGG
>NW_012151951.1:5058032-5060554 GCF_000956105.1 Propithecus coquereli
AGAATCTAAGTTAATGATAGACGTATGGTAAAGATCTTTAAAATTAAGCGAATAATGTTGAAATCTAGTACACAATAGGAAAACAATAAATATTTTATTAAGTCAGAAAAGTCACATCAACTGTCATGAATTTAAAAAAGCAAGAATAAGATGATGTGAATATTGAACAAAAGACTAGAAGACACTCAAAAACTAAGAAATAAAATTTAAGCTATTGTAGAGAAAAGCAATAAATGTCAGAACAAAGATGATGGCAAAAGAAATTAATACAAAAAGGTATTTGAGAAACAGTGTGAGGAGTCAATTTACAAGAATTAACACATTTTTTTGCTCTCCTTTTATGGGCAAGGCACTGTAAAGTGCTATGAAATATATGTTAGAAAAAGATCTAGATTTGGCCTCCAAGGACCTTAGAGTGTAATAAAGAGGATAATAAATGTAAGTCAATGTTTATTATTATTAATAAATTCCTTGGTCTCCTAGGTGCTGGATTCTATTGCAGGTGTGCTACATATAGAGGGCAGAAAGTGATGTATACTTGAAAGGCACGCATGTTAGTGGAGGCTCCTCCTAGAGAAGAGACTAGAGAGGCTTTGTGAAGAAGATGAAATTTTATTTGGGGTTGCCAAATATTTGTAGACCTTGGACACATCAGGATGACTTAGCATTAATTGGATGCAGGAGAGTTAGCAATCGAAGAACTATGTTTCCAAGCTTAGGAAATAATAGCACTGCCTGTGAAAATAAAGCATCTTGGAGGGTGAGGTAGTTCTCAACAGGATGATGATGGGTCAGGTATATCCATGTTGAAGGTGAGAGATACCAGTGCAAGTGCAGGGCTCTGAATGCAAGGGTTAATGAACTAGAGAGTCCTGTTCTCATGGTCCTTACAATTCATTCATCATTCCTTCAACTTAGTTGCCTTGTACCCACCTACTGTGGGAAAGAGATTCTGTTAGCAGAGTGGTAGATGGTAAACACATGGTATAACACATCGTTAGCAAAGATGGTGGTGTTAGGAAGAAAGAGCCTTGGATGCTATTTGTATCAGGGGGATCTGACCTCATCTAGGTGGTCAGGGAAGGAATTTCCAAAGAGGGAACATATAAGCAGACACCTAAAGAATGACTTATCCTGTAGATGAACTGGGAGAAGAATATTCTGAGCAAATTAACAGCAAATGCCAAAGAGTCAGAGGGTAGAGTAGGTAAAAATGATAGAAGACACAGATTTAGATATATCCTTAAAAAAATTGCATCAAATATGATTATTTTCTGTTTTAAATTGATAAATATATTTTATGATGAAGATGTAAGTGGCTCAGCAATTATTCATGACCCTGGTTATTTGAAGGGGGCACTCAGGGGAGGTGGAATTTGTTGAATTTGGAGAAGTTGTAATTGAGCAAAAGAAAAAATGTATAGAGCAGAGGACAGCATGTTTGCCATTACTTGAGAGACAATGAAAAGGCTCAAATGGCCTTTGTCCAAACCCTCCTTTGCATGCTCTATGATGCCAAAATTTAAGGCATTGTGCTCTACTGATAAGCAAATACCCCTCGGAAGTGTGAGTTGTGTACATTCTTTTTGACCCTTTGTATGGCCCAGAAGTTGGGGTCTCAGTTCTATTGTAAAACCACCTGGTAGTGAATTAAACTGAATTCTGGATAAATTATACCCAACAGAGTATTTCTCCAAATTTCTAAAATCTCTAAAATTCTCAGTGTCATAGTTTTTTCTTAAGAAGACTATAAATTTCATTGGCCAGGTACTACTATCATTTACAGACATAAATCATAATAGATTCCAGAAGGGGACCACCTTTAAGAGCAAAGTTTTTCAAAAACATTGAACAGGACATTTATCTTTCTAATTAAAACTACTGATGTAGTTAAACTTTTATTATAATTTTATTCTCTCTCCTGTCCCTTTGTTATCTCCAGCCATGTGATATAATCCCTCTAGGGCAGCCAACCCAGAAGTTTGTGGTTCAGAGTCCAGCCTATCTAGCAAGTGGCTTTTGCAGAGTAGGACCTTGGGAGATTGTGACTGATGGTTCCTGGGAAGCATGATTATTTCTTACTTTGAAGCTTAGTCCATTTTTAGTCCATTTCCACTGAAAAGTTCCTGCTGGCAGCTTCTGGGCCACACGTTTTAATTAGTGCTTATCCTTACACCTTAGCTAACTCCCTTATCTAGGACAACCTTCTGCTAGTCCTGGCAGGACTCAAGAATCTTTTCATTGCATTTTCCCTTAGAGCCTATACTTACATCCTTTTTTTCTTCAAAGTCATAGACAGATAGAAAGATTGAGAGAGAGAAGAAATGCAACGCCTCCATCCCTCTTGATCCTGAGACTTTTCTGCCACATTGGAAAGGAAGACTCCCTTGATTTCTATGACAACCCCCATTGCTCCTGCTTTTAGCAACTTTACTCTTACCTTTCCTTGTATTTAATAGAGTTTCATTATTTTTCTTAACTCAGCTCGTGTTCACTTCCTTACACAAGCTGTTTGATTTTTT
>NW_012151951.1:5060797-5062770 GCF_000956105.1 Propithecus coquereli
TCCACTTATACATGAATTTTCTTTCATCTCTGCCACCCTGAGACAGTGAGAACAATACCTCCACTTCCTCCTCGTCCTCAGGCTACTCAACACGGAGATGTGAAGGATGAAGACCTTTATTATGATCCACTTGGGCATAATGAATAGTAAATATAGTTTCTTTTCCTTATGATTTCATAACGTTTTCCTTTCTCCAGCTTACTTTATTATAAGAATACATTATATAAAACATATAACATACAAAATATGTGTTAATTGACTGTTATTGATAAGGCCACCAGTCAACAGTAGGCTATTAGTAGTTAAGTTTTGGGGAAGTCAAAAGTTATATACGGATTTTTGACTGCCTGGGGGTCAATGTCCCTAACCCTCATGTTACTCAAGGATCAACTGTTTTTGCTACTATTTCCTGCTACTTTACTGGTGTGAATAATAAAATTTTTAAATGTTTTTAAAGAAAACCTAGAGTGATTTCCATCATCTTTAGCAAATAATACTCAAGACATTTATTTGACTATTTGAGCATAAGTTTGGACCATGCAAGGTTATTCCATATAATACCCTTATTACAAAAGGAAAGCACAGAAAAATGCAGTCTTAAAGGCAGAATGGAAAGAGAGAAAATGAGGAAAGCAGAAGATATAGAAGAAAAGGAAATAAACACATATTCTTAGCATGATGGAATGCTAAACAGAATGTTTCTGGGAAAGACTAGTATCAAAAGTATGAAAGGTTTTGTGTCTTCAAGATGTTCTTTGCTCACAAATTTGATCAATGATGTTAAACAAATGGAAAACAGAGACAGCATCATTTGTTCCTGGTTACATCATGTATCAGTAGCAACTATATATAATTCTAATCGTCTATGTCTCAGACATTTATTTGGATGAAGGACTTCGGTTTCATTTCAATAGCTAAAATAAAATTAGATGAGGATTATGTTGACTTAGAGTGATCACACTAAAAGAAAAAGAGAAATGACCTTAGGTGGTTTTCATTTCTGAGTAAAAATAGAGTAAATAATGTAATAGAAAAAAATCATTCTTTTTAAATCTTATTTCAGGGAGAAGGAAAAGAATTTAGCTTAAATAAACTCTATTCTAAAGGTGGGCACTTTGAAAATAGAATTAATTCTTTTCAAATTGTTAATATTCTTTAAATTGATGCATCAGTACTTTTAATACACTAGAAAACAGTGCATTGACTGATGTTCTCATAGGAAAGTGGGTTTTTGAAAAGATCTCCTATCTTACTAACTTTCATTGTAAAGATTATTTAACAATATTTGGTTCATGAATGACTTCCTATAAGTTATTTAAAATGTTGGAATTTTGAATAACTATTTGCATTGGCTTCTTCTGTGGGTAAAAAACTAATATTACTGGCTTTCTGGATTAAAAGAGACAATATTTTTAGTATGTCTGGGTAGCAATATTTATGATTAGGTAGCACATCTATTCATCAGTTATTGGCTACCTGGATTCCCTTGGGAAGGCAGCAAGGAAGGAGGGAAAGAAAGAAGGAAGGAAGTTAAAAGGACTCCCTTTCTTTAAATACACTCAGAAGACTGATATATGGCCACTAGCTGCAATTTGTCTCTCTTCAGAAATGGGATGGCACTTCATCAAACTGAGATTCCCAGCCAAAGCTCTAATTTTCTAAATAAAATAAAAACTTTAGATAATTTTGTGTCCAAACTTACCAGCTTTGCCCTTGGCTTGAAATCACTGCCAAATTGGCTCTGAGATAGCACCAAAATATTATGCTAAATTATGTGAACTTGCAAATTTAAGGGTCAAAACTGTCAAACATTAGCACTTTCATAAAATTCAACCAAATAGAAGAGCACAAGTAACAAAGATGAATAAGATACAAGTTTGCTGTTAACAATTCTTCATTATATAAGAGAGAGAAAATGTGTGTGAAAATTTATGCTTTATATGTGATCAGAGAAGTTTCAAAGTGGATTAGCT
>NW_012151951.1:5069475-5071981 GCF_000956105.1 Propithecus coquereli
AACATTGATGTGATTTGGCATTCCAGTTCTTAATTAGTATTTTGTTTCTCAGTTCATTCTCCCAGAAGAAATGCCTTAACTTTTTATTCATATTGACACTTCTACCTTCTGCCTTTTTATTTTTTGTATTAAGATATACGTTTCTTGGGGGCAAGGGCTATGGTTTTCTTCGTCTTCGTTTCCCTTGCTACACCTTGCACAGGACTGGGAAGGTCCTGCACTGGCTAGGTCCTCTGCCTGAAACACTCCTCCCATAGACACCCACACAGCTCTCTCTCTCAGCCCTACACTAGGTTCAAACATCACCTTATCAAAGAGGCTTACCATGACTACACTACTTAAATTAGTAACCATACAAATTCCCCATCTCACCACTACCCACACTTCTTCTCCTCACCCTGGCTTATTGTTCTTCATAACACATATCACTTTCTGGCACACGTATGTGTTCATCTGTCTTCAACCACTAAAAACCTCACGAGAATAGGAAAATTATCTGTTTTATTCCCAATACCTGGAACAGTGCCTAGAACCTAGTGGGACACTCAATTAATAAATACTTATTGAATTAATAAATGAATGAATATCTGCTGTAAATCAATGAATAGTATATACTGCCTGACAAAGCACAGAGATGTGCCATTTCATTATATGACTCTAGTAATATGTGAGGAATGTACATAGATGCTACAATAAGTATCCTTCTGGGGTGATGACACAGCTCACAGTTGTGGAAACATTTTTGATAACCATTGACTTGATGTGATGCATTAATTATATTACTGCAGAGAGAGGGGAATGAGTCAGCTTATTTCTGGCATAACACTTGGACCTCATATAGGTGAACATATTTCCAGAATTCTACTACATCCTCCTCCTATTCTTTAATTAGTAAAACAATTGCTTTGGCAATTGCAAGCTAATGCCAGGCACATCTTGCTAAACCAGAGTAGATCATTCCTATTAGTAGTTCCAATCCCATGTGGCCCAATTACTTTCCTCCATATTTAAGCCTCACTGCCAACAAAAGTGCTCAAATCCCATGTGACAATTAGTTAGACAGAATGCTGGCAAACTTTCAATGAATCTGCCTAATCCTGCATTGAATCTCTTTTTCTTTTCCCTTATTTGGCAGCAGATGTCTATACACTGATGATAGCTTACATTTACCCAGATGCTCAGGCCAGAAGCTAGGATATTATCCATGACTCCTTTCTCTTCTTCACCCCCAAATTCCAAGCATTCAAAATACTAAGTCAGCTCTATCCTGAAACTTCCCTCTTCCATAAATTCCCACTGACATTAAGTTAGTCTAAGCCACCATTAACTCTCGTGTAGACTAATACATTCCCTCCTCACTGGTTTTCCTGTCTCTGGTCTTGTTCCTCTCCAATGTGTTTGCCTCACAGAATACAAAATGGTCTTCAAAAATGCAAATCTATATTGGCTTTTCTTTATCATTGGAATAAAGGCAAATTCTTCAGTGTAGCATGAAAGGCCATTCATGACTAGATACCTGCCTCATTCTCCAGCTTCCCAACTATTCCCCATGACTTTGAGCTCCAGTGATTCTGAGTTATCTCAGAAGTCATACTCTTTCTTGACTCTATACTTGGTGCAACTTCTGTCCCATTTTGGTGGGGTTTAGTCTCCCTTCTGGTTTCGGTTTGAAGGCTATCACATCCAGAGAGTTTATATTGGTGTCCTGAGGCTGAATCATGAACCTTTTATCTGTGCCCATCTATCACGCTGTGTCACTCCCATCATAGGAGTTATCACACAGTGCTGAAATTGCTTACTTACTGTGCCTTTTACCCACTGGCCTACAAGTATATCTTCTATGCTTGACACGGTGCTTGGCACACGGTAGGTGTTCAGCATTATTTGCTGAATGAGTAAGTCCCTGACTGCAATGAAGATGTATTTACATGGATGGAGGTGGTATAGGATATGGCATGTCTCCATATTACATCTACTTAGAAGTCACTTTTGGAAGTTCCCAGATCCTGCAAGACAATCAGGGAGTTTTAGAATATGTAACTGCATGATTTTAAAGTATGGTGTTTCATTATTTCAAAGCAGAGGGTATCCATTACATGTTGATCAAGAATTCACTTTCATTATAGGAGAGAGTATATGTGTTCATATGAATATGAAACAAGGTTTATTTAAGGTATTGGTTGTTACTTCCAGCAGGTGTGAGGCAAACATAATTTTTAACCTCCTTAAATGCAATTAAATAGTGTGGAAAAATCATTGATTAAGATTGCACCTTCACTTAGCTTCTTCCACCTGAAAAGTGCTAATTGTTGGATGTGTGACAGCACCAGAAAATGTAGAGCAAATTAATAAGCATAATACACGTTTAGACCTGATACTATGAAATTTTAAAACGACTTCCTTAAAGTTAGGTATAACTTAAAACAATATTGTTTTTTCTTTATTATTCCAGGGTATTGTGAGGGCACAAACACCACAGCTACACTCTATGTCCCCGCCCCACCCA
>NW_012151951.1:5073171-5074092 GCF_000956105.1 Propithecus coquereli
GCCAGGCACTGTTCTAAGCACTTTTCATATATTAGCACATTTAATACTATAAGATACATGATATAATTTGCACCATTTAAAGATAAGGAAACAGAGAAACAGATATAAAAGAAGATAAATGATGTGTCCAATGTCAACTAGCTAGAAAATGATGAAGTCTAGATTCAACCTAAGCAAGGATTCTTGTTCACATCTAATCGTGTATTTAAAATAAGGAAAAACAACCTATACTAATGCCAAAACACAATAGCACAAGAATTATGAGTAACCAATTAAGTGGTGACCTGTCATCGTTCTTTTGGAGAACAGCTTGATAGTAAGACAAAATGACTTTATTCTGCTCTCTGATTCATAATGCCATTCCTTGTCATTTATACCACAGAAATACTTTAAAAAATTGTGTAAAGCACTACAATACATGTGAAAGGGGGAGCTGGATATAGCAGGGGTGGGAGGTTGAAGTAAATCCTGGAAAAAAATGTGTATTAAACAATTGAGGAATTGTTAAGTAGATCGGAGAGGTCAATGTAATGAAATATATGTTGCCATAAAAATGGTGGATTTAAAAAATATAAAGCAATGCTGAAAAATATTTGTGAAATCACTTTAAGTAAAGTATAAAATTCAATTTCTTAAAAATACACTCTTATTACAATCATGATAAAGGTATATAAACCAATAAATAAATATTGGAAGTAAACAGGAAGACAGTAGCTATTCGACAATAGAGGAAAAACTAAGCATTATTTTGAAAACATTTTCCTTTTAAGTATTTTAAATTTGTTTTAAAAATAAACTGCCTTTTTGATATACTTATAAACAGTAAAAAAACTAAGAGTATGGTTTTACTTTTAATTTGTCAGATTATTTAATATAAAAACCTATGATTACATACGCTTTATTAGGTTCTGAAGACTAATA
>NW_012151951.1:5074142-5076891 GCF_000956105.1 Propithecus coquereli
TTTATAAATAGCATTCTATAGTTTTCTAAATATCACTTCTTACTAAATTTGATTAATTGGAATTTTGCACCTGATAAAGGTTTTTAAAGTTCATTTTATTCTGCCCAAAATGCATTATGTAAGAGATATAAGAATAGAATTTTCCTAACATATTTCATATTCTAAAATAGCTATTGTTCATATTTTCTAGCACACTTGCCACTTTATTATTTTCTAGAACAAATGAAAACAAGTACTTAAAACGAACACAGTGAGTGACTATTTTGGTGGTGTGAGAAAAGGCACTTAAAGGTAGTTATTAACCTGTGTTGGAAAACAGCATGCTTTTGAAAAGCTGATGAAAGCTGTAGGCTAGCTCTCTCTTTTTCTCCAGAGAATTGCCCAAATGCACATATACTCACCAATTTTGCCGTAATTCTAGGACTCTCCTGCTTCATCCAAGAAAATTAGGTTAAGAAACCCTAGACTAAAAATCAACCTGAAAAGAGCATCGACTCAGCGGAGAGGTGGGACAAAGGTCGAAGGGCATGAGTGTGAAACGTGGGGAAAGAGTATGTGCTTTGGAAGAGAAGAATGCACAATGCCTCGCAAAATTCTGTGGAATATTCCCTACTTTGGATGCCCCCTACCAAAAGGACTTAAATTGTTTGGAAACAGAATACCTGTGCCCATGCACCATTCACCCATTTAATTAAGACACATGTATTTGGTTCCACTGTGTGCCAAGAACTATGTTAGGAATGGGGGGAGAGGTGGTACAATTGTGGAAGAATAATTATTATTTCAAACTAGACAGTTCCTCTTTCTGTCTTGCATATATTAGCATGTCATGCTAGAAATAAGGAAAAGGAATCTATTTGTTTAGAAGTTTCTGCTTACTATGGCAGTGATTTTATACCCACAAGCCATTTTTCATCTGTCATTGCTATTGATATTTTATGCAAACAAATGAAGTTTTTAATGGCTTCTAGGACCATAACATATAATTTAATTGTATTAATATTAAGTGACTATAATGGAAAATCATTAACATGATATATGATTAATACAATAATAGTGCAAGATTATTGTTTTAGGCATATAGTGCAAGATTATTGTTTTAGGCATCATATTAGTGCCCAAAGTAGAACTTATATTTTTGTAGAAATTTAATGAAAAGCATGGCAGCTCTTGATTGCCCTGAAGTTATTTATGTAAGGAAAGTCTCAAATTAAGATAGTAGTCTTGTGGTTTCAATTGTGCTCAAGTGGGATTGGAGGTCATTTTAATTCTCTGAGTCATTCATTGACACTCAGACTTGGATCTGTTTCCCTGGTAACAATGAATTGCTTTGCAATAAAACCTAACAGATATCCTGAAATTAAAAAAAAAAAAGACCTAAGGGGAGACTTTGAGCAAGTATATGTAGAAGTAATTGCAGCTTGAAGTAAAATACAATGGAACCAAGAAAAACTTCTTACATATAATCTATGGGAAAACCAGAGAGAATTTGCATAAATAGTCACCTTGGAAATGAGGACATAGCACTCTATGCATCATATCGTTATCTGTCATATGTGGTGATGACACTAGACACTGATGATCCACATGCAGGTGTGGCTGAGAGATCTATTTAGAACAATGGGCTTTTTCACTCTGCAGTGTCTTGACGATTCCTTAGCTTTGCAGCTGCAACTGCTAGCCGTAGAACATGCTGCTGTTTAAGGGGCAGCCACTTAGATATGAAGTCAGTCCCAAATCTTTGCACACAAGAGCCGCTCAATTCCTGAATATGCCGTCTCAGTCTGGTCTGCATTGCTGAGTTACCCTAACCTCCCACAACTACATCCTATTGTTTGAGAGTGTATAGAGCTTTCCCCAAGTGCTCATGTCTTCCTTTGTGCGCTTCACCAATGCCACAACTGACAAGAGTTATGTTTTCATGAATATCATTTAAATGCCGGGCATTTGTTTTCTCTTCATTCAGTAATCTGTTCATTCAGAATATATTTGTTGAGGACCTACCCTGTCCCTGTCTCTTTCTCTGTGCTACATGCTGAAAATAGAGCAGGAAGAAGACAAACCCCTTCCCAGGACCCTGTTGTTGGATGCTCCCAACCTTCTTTTTGATTTGAAAGATAATCTGTGAATGAGGCTGATAGAATTGCTCAGGGGACTAGCTGTGTTCTCTAGCACGAGACCATATCACATGACCATATTGAAATTGGAACATGACCATACTTTCTGGTAATGTCAATCTTCTGTGTCATCTGGGGGCAAATACAACATTGATGTGATTTGGCATTCCAGTTCTTAATTAGTATTTTGTTTCTCAGTTCATTCTCCCAGAAGAAATGCCTTAACTTTTTATTCATATTGTCACTTCTACCTTCTACCTTTTTATTTTTTGTATTAAGATATAAGTTTCTTGGGGGCAAGGGCTATGGTTTTCTTTGTCTTCATTTCCCTTGCTACACCTTGCACAGGACTGGGAAGGTCCTGCACTTGCTAGGTCCTGTGCCTGAAACACTCCTCTCATAGACACCCACACAGCTCTCTCTCTCAGCCCTACACTAGGCTCAAACATCACCTTATCAAAGAGGCTTACCATGACTACACTACTTAAATTAGTAACCATACAAATTCCCCATCCCACCACTACCCACACTTCTCCTTCTCCTCACCCTGGCTTATTGTTCTTCATAACGCATATCACTTTCTGGCACACGTATGTGTTCATCTGTCTTCAACCACTAAAAACCTCACGAGA
>NW_012151951.1:5076941-5078140 GCF_000956105.1 Propithecus coquereli
TCTTGTTTTGTTTTGTTTTCAAAAACCCTCTTGTAAATCTTTTATATCTGCCATCTGTTCCCACCGATTCTCTTCTCCACTGTGAAGGTGGAGGCACTGCCCATGGCCAGTGCTGCTGCTCCTATATGTGCCTCTTCCCTCTTCTTGCTGAGTTCCTTGTACTTTTCATGCTGGAGTGTGTGTTGGTGGGATGGGTGTTGGGTTGTGTTTTGTCTTCTTGTTTCTCCCATTATTCTCACTTTGATTTGAAAAGAGTGGCCTTTCTTCAGTAATGCTACTCATTCATTCAATGTTTCTTTGCTTACCTACAAGACATATTTGGTTTTGTTTGCTTAATGGCCATTTCTTTGACAGGAAATGAGAATTGAGTTGCGTTTTTTTCTTTTTTTTTTAACTTACTCCTTGGCTAGGAGCCATTTCTTAAACTTGGAGATTATGGAAGCCAAATTCTAGAGGCTTGAATATTCAAACTAATTCTACTCATCTACTGACATCAAAACATTTCAAATATCGTATGGTATTACAGTGTTGTCTCCCTTGGACTCAATTTGTATTCCTTTGTTTAAAAGTCTTTAAAAGATCCTCATTGTCCTCTGGATATGGGGCAAGCGAAATCTTAAATGGCATAAAAGGCTCAATTCTTTGGCATTTCTGTTCTCTTGAAGAAATCTTCAATTTCTTGAAGACATTAACTTCTTTGTCATGTCTGAACTTTTACGCCAGCTGTCGCCACTACCTGGTTCATTGATCACCCACCACATCCTCCCATCCCATCTTCCTTGGGTCTGGTTTACTCATACTGGTAAACTCAGAAGTTACTTCCTCTCCCAAGCTTCTCCTAAGCCTCAAAGACATGTCAGGCTCTTGACCTTGGCTCACATGGTGGCCCAGGTGTGCTCTCAGAGTGAGACTTCTCCCTCTCTATTACCATTGCTTGTCTCCACCACTGGGTGATAACCTTGAGGACAGGGTGTTGTCCTATTATAGCTCTAATCTAATATATACCAAAGAGCCTAACAGCAAAGCAGGGCCTCAGTAAATATTTATTGGGTCAATCAAACCACTTCTCTTAAATGTCCAAACAAAATAAAGTTCTTTTGTATATGGTCATATGTGCATTCAGTAGGTATAATATTAAAGTGAATGTTATCTATTGAAGGTGTTTAGAACTTAATGATAATAACACTCTATTTAATATA
>NW_012151951.1:5086585-5088175 GCF_000956105.1 Propithecus coquereli
GGAAGACGTTACGGAGGGGAACTAGAAGGAGAAAGGTCCTGAGAGGCTTGGAGACCAGCGACAACGGTAGGTGGAGCAGATAAGTTTCCCCTCCCTTTCATCTCAGACTGTTGGTGGGCTCCTGAGCATTTGGAGAGACCTGTCAACACCAGCCCAGAGATGGCTGCCGCCAGTGAGCAGAGGCCTCTTGCAGACTCAGCCCTGGGCTCCCAGCTCCCTTGGGGCACCTCCCTGGGCGCAGACCCGAGCCTGTCGGCAGACGCCATATTGCTCCATTCTCTCCTTCCCCTTCCCTACCAGTGGGTGCCCAGAGAGAAAATTTAGCCATCACATGGAGTCATCTCCAAGGAACGAGACCTTTCCTTTTCGGGCCCTACAGCAGACTGAGGGATCCTCAGATTGTGAGTTCCCTATCCGTGAGCCCTCCCAAGTGCTGCTTGCCTGGGGACTCTGGGAGAGTGGGACAAATCCCGAGGTGGAGTAAAATCGATCCAGCTTGGGCACCCTGTAGGTGATTCAAGACCAGCACCCCTCACCCTGGCAGGGTCAGGGATTGATCTCCAGAGTCCAGGGGATAGGCCTGCATACCAGACCCCATACACCCAGGTCAGAATTGCACTGCCCAGGGGCACAGAAGAGAGATCTGTGAAGGAGCCTACTGAGGACTGTGTGCCGTCGGGCAGATCAGCATGCCAGAGCGGCAACCCTACTCCCAAAAGAAGGCTGTGCACCCAGCTCAGTCTACGATCCTGGGTAGGGAACCTGCGGGCACACATCACAGCCAGGGGAGATCCATTGGCCTGAGGACCTGCTTGCTGGCAGAGGCCTGGGGGAAGCCATGGAGAAAGGGAGAGGGGAGGGGAGCGAGCCTTGCTCCAAAGTGGGGGTCTGGGACAGCCCCAACATCCAAGCCCAGACTTTTAGCTGAGTGGAGCCATTTAAGCCCCTCCCAGCAGCTTTGCACAGAAACAAAGAGCAGACCTTTGACCCCTGATAACAGCAGTTTTGGGGACTGAGGGCAGACTTACTCAACCCAGCCCCACCCAAACTCACTCCCCCCACTGAGGCGGAGAAAAAGAGCACACCTGGAAATCTCAGGGCCCCACCCACCACTCCAGGCACAAGAGGGCCTCTCTAGAGGAATAAGAGCTAGCTACAGGACCCAAATACAGCACAGCAGCTCACTCCTCCCTGCAAGTGCCACCTACTGACAGGGAGGACATCCGGCACACCCTTTTACTGCATCTACTGTTTCATCATAAAGGGTGTGGTCGAATCTCACCCACAAACACCACCTACTGGCTCAGAGACTAAACAGGGTGTGTCATTATCCAAACGAAAATCTAAAGGCAAGAAGGAACAACTGATCCAGATGGGAAGGAACCAGCCAAACAACTCTGGAAGTAAGAAGACTCAAATGGAAATCACACCCCCAATGAGGAACAACAACTCCTCAGCAATGGACATTAACCAAACTCAGAACACTAAAATGACAGAAGAAGAATTTTGAACATGGATTGTAAGAAAACTGAATGATACTCAAGAAAAAAATGGATAACCAACACAAAGAAACCACAAAAATAATCCAGG
>NW_012151951.1:5100290-5101530 GCF_000956105.1 Propithecus coquereli
ACGATGTATTATAACCAAAGAATAAAGTAAATGTCCATCAGTTTAAAGTGATATAAATAAATAAGTGAATAAATAAATGCATGGGGGAGAAGATCCAGTTTTTCTTCACACTAAAATTCTAACAAATAATGTAGAAGAAAAGATGGAAAGAGAAAATCATCTTTAAGTAAACAACACAGTAATAATTGTTGCAGGAAAGAATTATCAATGGATGCTAAAATTAATAGGTGAACATAGGATGAGAAAAAGGATATTTAAATAGTGTCAAAGTATTTTTCCACAAAATACTTCTTAATTATTAAAGGGAAAATAGTGACTTTCCAGTGAAGAAACTTGGCAGACACCACCTTAAACAAGTGACTGAAATTAACATGGTCAGTATATGACATATCAACATCAGGGACCTCCACACTGCAGAGAGCACATCATCATTCCTGTGATATTTCTGCCACATGGGAAAATATCAGACACCCAGGAGAAGGAGGTGGGAAGTAGAGAGAGAGAAAGGGGGAAAAAATGATAGCTGTTGATGGTGGTTTGACACCACCACCTTCATTAAGATGCCGATGGTGGAGATAGGAAGACGTTAAGGGAGTAGATAGATCGTAAGGGAAGAGTGAACCAATAGAACCTGAAGATCAATATGGGATGTGAAACTGTGGGTTCCAGAGAGAGCACAAGGAGGTTTAAAGGAAGACACTCAGATTTGTGGGCTGCACAACAGGCAGATGATCTTTCCATTTGTTAATTGCAGGGTACATTGGAGGAGATTAAAAAAAGTGTTAGAGGGAACTATCCACTAACTTAAAAGACTCTTGATTCATTAATACTGTCATTCTAACCATATAGCATAGCCTTACTGAAGTCTTTTATTGTTTAATTTTTTTCATTTCTTATTTTATTATTAGGGTCAGATAATCTAATTGCATCCACAGAGAAACTAGTTTTAGACTGATGAAATTCACACTTGCAGGCCAGAGGCTCACCTTGGAATTCTTGCCTTCATGAGAACCAGAGCTAGTGTATGAGAAGTCCTATTTACGCTGATTTAGTCTTTGCAGTAAAAAGAAGTACTTTTTAATTTTTTCTGCCTCATTGGATTGCTCTTTGTAGCCTAGTGATCTATAGGAAGCAGTATGGCCTCAGCTATGTCATGGAAGAGACCTCTAAAATGACTTGGGGTCTCACAATCTAATGTCAGAAAGATCCCTGGGCCCCAAGGCCACCACCACAGAAGGTA
>NW_012151951.1:5103406-5104504 GCF_000956105.1 Propithecus coquereli
TTCCACATGTTAGGTATTATGAATAGTGCTATAATGAATATAGGAGTGCTAATATCTCTTCAAGATCCTGAAGATTTCTCTAAGATTCTTCTAGATAGATATCCAAAAGTGGAATTACTGGATAGTATGGTAGCTCTATTTTCAATTTTTTGAGGAGCCTTCCTACTATTTTTGAAAGCAGCTGCACCATTTTGCATTCCCACCAACAGTGTGCAAAGGTTCCAATTTCTGCATATCCTCATCATCCCATGTCTTTTGTTGTTTTGATGATGGCCATTCTGATAGGTGTGAGGTGGAATCTCATTGTGGTTTTGATTTCCATTTCCCTGATGAGTGATGACAATGAGCATTTTTTTACACACTTTTTGGCCACTTTTATGTCTTCTTTGATGAAATGTCTATTCACATCCTTAGCCAAATTTTTAACTGGGTTATTAGTTATTTTTGTTATTGAATTATATGAGTTCCTTATATCTTTTGCAGATTAACCTCTTATCAGATACATATTGCTTGGAAATATTTTCTCCCATTTCATAGGTTTCCTTTTTACTCTGTTGATTGTTTCCTTTGCTGTGAAACTGGAATAAAGACAGGCATTATAGACCAATGGAAGAGAATAGAAAACCCAAAAATAAATCCACACATATACTATGCAGTCAATTGATCTTTGACAAGAGTGTCAAGAATATGCAATGGGAAAAAGTCTCTTCAACAAATGGTTATGGGAAAACTGGACATCCACATGTAAAAGAATGAAATTGGACCTTTATTTTATACCACACATTTGGTGTCATGGATATGACACCAAAATCAACAAAAACAAAAATAAACAAATTGGACTACATCAAACTAAAGACTTCTGTACAACAAAGTATACTCCACCATTTCTGAAATTGAAATATGCAAAGCATGACTATAGTAGGTCATGTGCAGAAATTCAGTGGTAGGTAGTTTGCACTAAAACATATGGAAATAATAAAAAAATACATTTAAATATAGTGAAATAAAAATTTCCAAGAAGAGCATTATGAAATTTTGAAAAGATCATGAATGATTCTGTTTAAACAGAAAATGTTTCATAGATTTGCAGTAAATCTT
>NW_012151951.1:5114354-5114698 GCF_000956105.1 Propithecus coquereli
GGGTTTTTTTGAATGAATAAATGGATGGATGGGCAGATGGATGTTTGAGGCAAGAGGAAAAGATTTCAAAGATCTTGAAACCAATATATATAACAGAAAACTATTGCTGTCCCGTGATACTACTTATGGAAAAGATTGAGGATACTGGTTTGGTTTCATAGGGTCGCTTTTTTTGTTTGTGATGGTAGCGCTTGTATTTTGATCTAGTTAAGTAACACCTCCTAAAAGGAGCTATGTGGCGGCCAGTGTTTACTGTTACCGTGGGTGCTGATGGAAGGAGAAGGAATGCACACGTGCCTTTCCACTCCATCGCTCCGTTGGCAGCTCATTCCTTTGAGCGAACA
>NW_012151951.1:5115972-5117637 GCF_000956105.1 Propithecus coquereli
AAAAAATAGAAAAAACAAATGGGAAATATTTAAAATTTTGAAGCATAAAAACATCAAATCAACCCATGCAGTGTACTCAAAGTTATTGGTGCAATTTTTATATAAAAGAAATCGTACTAGAGAATATATGTCATAAAATTGAACTGTATTCATTTTCTAATTATTTTAATGATACCATTGGTTGACTGCTTCCCTATAATAAATAGGTGGAAAAGTCACCAAAGTAAAATGATAATATGATCTTTCTGTCACAAAGTAGCCATGGCCTCAATCAACAGCTGGTCCTGCTACCTAAATATTATCATACGTAAGATTTTAGTATACTCTATTATAAAACAATATCAATTGTCTTACAAAATTTAATTGATTCGTATCTAGTAAACCCATCTTAGGGAATGTATTTTCCAATAATTCTTTTATCCAGAATCACCAAACCCCATATTGCTCAAACCAGATAGGCCAATGCATATATTTATTGAACTATGGTGATAACGTATAATTTGGAAATGTAATTTAATTATACTATACAGAATAAATTTTTGGTCTTAATGAAGTTTAGGTCTTAAATTGGAGTGGACCCAGAAATCTGTATATCTGTGTGTGTGTACGTGTGTGTGTGTGTGTGTGTGTGTGTGTGTGTATCCTGGCCGTTTCTGCAAGCGTCTCTGAGAGCCTTCTATTAATTTTAGTAAAAGGTCTAGATTAGGTTCCCTAATGTCTAAAAAAGGATGAGAGTCGAACTATCCACTTTGTTTTTTCAGTATCATGGATTCACCTTCAACCAATAACTCAGAACCTACTATGATCAAAGCCAGACTTTATGGCAATAATAATGACAATTGTGATACAATTCTCATTTCTAGTTCATTTGAAACATATACATTCCAAATGACTTTCAGTGGGTTTATTTATGACTGGATTCTCAACTTGCTTAATTTTAATAATTTTAAATCATGGTAAAACAGAATGAAAAATTTTGTTTCCTGAATTAAAATGTATCACAGTCACTGAAAAACTAAAATATCTATGCTGTAACAGAGTGTGATGTCCTATTTCTAGTGACTGGTTAGAAAGCAGTTGGTGGACAGTTTCTCAGAGACCCCTAAACCCTATATCATCACTGTACAGAGAACCCTATACATCATTAGCATCATATCGGTGCACCTCAATATAATCCCCTAGAGAAGAATACTTTGTATTTAACATCAATACTACTTTCTCCAGACACATCCTATTATGAGATTTCATAACTCAGTGGCAATATCTATATGCAGCAGAGGGCAAAAATTATGTAAAAATAGGGAATGATTAAAAAATTCACAGTCAGATGGACTGTAATTCAGTCTTTAACTAGAGAAGATACTATATTATAATGTAAATTACCTTGATGCCTTACTTTCGCAAGAGAAAATTGTCCTCACTTTTTACAACTTGATAGACAGTTCCTCTAATCCATAAAAGAAGAAACTGAATCTTTGCCTCTCCCTATTCTCTGCAATCCTTATTATTCTGTTATATATAGATGTTTATTTTAGTAAAATCCTCCATGATAATTTATTCATTAATCCAAAATATCCAAGGCAAGTGAATACTTTTCCTCTTATTTTGGAAATGAGGTTAACATTATCTTTAACCCCATAGAATAAGCCACTAGACTCAAGGAGG
>NW_012151951.1:5117687-5119060 GCF_000956105.1 Propithecus coquereli
AAATAAAAAATAAATAAATAAAATAAAGTGGAATCTCTAGGTATAAAAATAAAAAGCTTGTATTACATTAGTCAAATAGTAAGGATAGACTAAAGTGAAAGGACTGACTACTTTGTCAGTCCTTTAATTTACTATTTTTTAGATCTTATTTAGAATGAGAAAATACCATAAAAATGGAAAACGGATAAAATCATGCAAAAGTTTCCCCTACATATATGAAAATTACAAAGGCAGTTCATATTTACTTCTCAAGAAGAAGATTAATACTGTGTTTCAGCCTATCCTATTTTTGTACATAATTTAAAAAATCATATCCCATGTTGTTTTTACCATACTTAGTGAATCCTTTACATGCAGGTCTTTTGGTGTTTTTTTGTTTGTTTTTAACACTGAAAAAGTTTTCAGTGAATTAACTATGAATAAATCATTGCAGTCTAGATTTAAAATTACATTTGGCCTCGGATCATTTCTCATAACTAGTGAAAGTTCACAAAGTAAGAGCACATTTGAAAAAACAATTATAAATAGCATAGGACCCAGTCGTTACCATTATGCAAGATATCCATGTTTAAAAAATTGTATTTGTACTCCTTAAATTTATACAAATAAAAAAAGAGCATGGGAAAAATGGCTTAATAAAGGAAAACTATATATTTAAATACCTTGTAGAAAGGCTAAATACTATTCAGTATTTTTTATATATGATGAGATGTTGAATATCATGGTGGAGATACAAAAATATGCGTTTATGTTTAAAACTCTAAACAAAACTCTTCTCCTAAGTAACAGTAGGTTGCTATTGCAATATAAGATAGAAAAAACATTCTAAATACATTTGATTGTATACATATGGACACATACTCAAATGAACTTTATAAAATAAAACCACTTATTAAAATGGTAAGATTATGGGATCTTTTCCAAATTTTTCTCTAGTGCTTTTATAACTAAAAGCAATGCTTAATTTAGAGAAACACTATCATGCATTAAACATTCCAATTTCACCTGCAAGTTTTTGTTCTTTACTGCATGATTTGTGGGGGATAAAAGCTTTCAATTAATTTTCAGCTACTAGCTTTGCTACCTTGTACAAGAAGCTTTTTAATTTGGAGATGTTGCTAAATTACAGAGGGAACATAATGCAGGAATTTATTAATTAATATATGCTAATTAATAGCACAAATATTTTAAAGATGCACAAACAGAACCAGAATGGAAATTGAAAGTAGCTTGAGGTCATTGAGGTAACAAAAGGACAATTTAAAAATTATTAATAACAGGCCCAGAGGACCAGTAGTAGGTACAACTGCAAGGAAAGAATTACATGTGACTGGCCAGTTTTGGACCTTCTGTACTATTTCAGTGAGTACAGC
>NW_012151951.1:5131975-5134721 GCF_000956105.1 Propithecus coquereli
TAGAGAGTTAGGGTGTGTAAATTCTAGGAAGCAAAATTATTCAGACTATGAGGAAAAAAGGATATAGGATTTTTCCCCACTAATTTATTTCTCTTAATTTTAGTAGGAAATAACCATAACCCCAACCTCCTGCTCTTCCCTAATCTAGACCATTCACTAGACAGAGAACTAATAATTGTCTTACTTGGACTTTCTAATATATCATCTTATTATGTGTGGAACTATGAAAAATAGGTAGAAAGTCATCAGAACAAGACACCCAGGGAAATAGTTGATTCAGCTTGGTCCTAAAGCTCAATAAAAGGTGAGCTCTGAACCTGAACACTAATGGTAGAGAGTGATTTTCTCTTCCAGATTGACAGACAGTCAAATATAATTCCTATGTTGGTGGGGGGAAAACAAAATATTATGTTTGATTACATTGTTGTCACAAAAATAATAAAGAGGTTGTCTGAATGTGCAATTAAGAGCCCCAGATTTGGAAATCAACACCTGTATTCAAATCTCATCTCTACTACTTAGTTCTGTGAGCTTGGGCAAATCCTAATACCTCTACGTTTAGTTTCCTTATTCATAAAATGAGGATAATCGATACTTTATAGAATTTGTATGAGGACTAATTAATATTATTTCATCAAATGTGACGATATATAGAGAGTAATTAGAGCACCACCTGAAACATTTTCAGTGCTCAATATTAGCTATTTATAATAATCAGTGTTCTTAGCAACAAGCAACAGAAATAAGTTCTGACTCATTTAAGTAAAGAATAATTTATTAAAAAGTTGCTAATTGTTCTCAGAATTGCTAGGAGGACTGGATAACTAGATCAGGACAAAAAGACATGTACATTGCCCATACCGACAACAAAAAAAATGAGTGGCCAGTGAGGACACTTGTGTCATTTCCTTGCTTCAATCCTGTACACAGCACACAGACTCTTATACCTGGAACTTCATAGGGCTAAAACCTGACTGCAGCCACAGAGGGCATCTGTGCTTGCTGCTTCTACACACTGTTGACACCTGTTTGGATTGACAAAATCTACATCATGGCCTATATCTGTTTGGATCTCTTCATGAATCAGAAACTGCACAATTTATTTGCAGGGGAAAAATTAATATAAAGAATCATTAATAGAAGAAGGTTAAGTAATATAAAAAGCATACAAGAGGACTCCAAGCTGTCCAGAAGTAGCAAGTGCAAAAGAATAGCTCCTTCTCTAGGCTATAGAAGAGTGGACAATAAGAAATTAAAGGCTAGGGGAAGGCTCCCTGCCAAGTTTGAAACTCAAAATTTCTTCATAGAGAGTGTGGCTACCAAAGGAAGGTGCAGCCTGGAGTGACAAAAAGGTGGTGCTAGTTTCTAGAAGTGGCCTTCCGTTGCCTGAGGGTGTGGGCAGGCCAGAGCAGATCTATAGAAGTACCCACTGTTGTGTGGAGCGTGTAAGCCAGCAGAAGCATTAGAAGTTGCTGTTGTGTGGAGGGCATGCAAGTTTATAGAAGCAGCTTTGTATTGGTTGGAGGGATGGAGATGGTTCTGGTGGGATGGAGATACTTAAAAGCAGCCACAGGTAGGGAGAAGTGTGGCCTGAAGGTGCTGCTGGAACTCCTCAGTGTGAGGGGCTGGACTCTTGCATGGAAAAATAATAGTGGAGGACCAAACTTCAAAGGGAGGTCTTCCTGCTGCTGTCACTTGGTAGGGTCACTCCAGTGACCTCTGTTGACAAAGCTTAACATTCTACCAGCTGGCAAAGGAGAATATTTACAGGATCCAGCGTCGATATCAAGAAGCAAAGCAAAGAAAAGTAGATTTGGAGCTGAGACACAGTAAGTTGATAACTGGCACACAAGTCCACAGCTTAGTTGCCAGCAAAGCTGGGAAAACAATATCGAGTACTTTCAGGCTCCAAGACTCATAAGGTGGTGAATTTCCTAAACATAGGCAAATATTTCAGACGTCAGGTGGCAGCTAAGAATGACAAATGTCCATTACACTCTTATTAATTGTGTAACACTTTATAGTTTAAACGTTCTTTTCACATTT
Organism: Propithecus coquereli; assembly: GCF_000956105.1. Taxonomy (NCBI): domain Eukaryota; kingdom Metazoa; phylum Chordata; class Mammalia; order Primates; family Indriidae; genus Propithecus; species Propithecus coquereli. The sequence continues at coordinate 5,134,022 of NW_012151951.1, forward strand.
ATTACATTTAACGTGTCTAAATGCCAAATTGTGTAGCCCACACTTAAACATCCTTTTTGTATCTTATGTTTCCTATCTTCTTTCCTGTGTCAAAATCAATGTCTAGGAATAAATTAAGTACGTATGCAAACTATCTTTGTCACATATATCGTGTACCTTAAAGCATCATTGTTCTTTTGAAAGAGTAGGTACATCTTCATAAATTTCTACATTGTTACAAACTTACCAAAGTCTAAGAAAATAGTTGTAACCAATGATATCTCCAATATCACACTACTGGATGAATCAACACTTTAGAGAAAATATTGTGTCAATATATATAAGCAGATAGAAGTGAGTAGGCCATGTATATGATATACATATGGAACTGTTATTTACTTGCAAGTAGACATTAATAGACTTCTACATAATCTTTAAGGATTTGTTGTTCTCATTCCTTGCTTTCTCTTTGTTTTCCATGAACTTCTATTCTTACCCTGCTCATTTATAATCCTGCCCCAGCAGCAACCAATACCAATAACCACTCCTCTCATTTGAAACACTTTCTTTTATGACATCTTATGTGGATTCCATGATATCATACTGTACTGGGTCTTCCTTCTTTCTCATACCTTCCCTGCTAAGGCTACTTTGCTAGCCTCACTCTATATATTTTTCCTAAGTGTTTACCTCTCCTCCTTTAAAATCAGTGATTATATAT
>NW_012151951.1:5134771-5136479 GCF_000956105.1 Propithecus coquereli
CTTTATACTTCCTCCTTTCTGTCTGGAACATTCTTCCCTCAGCTATTCCCACCACAGGCTAAATCTTGTTCTCCCAGTCAATGGTATTGGACAGGAAGAGCTTCTGTGGTCAGTGATCCTGCAGTAGAAGTGTTGGGAGGGCTTTGGTCATGTGCTCAAAGATTGTTCTTTGTGGAAGAACCAGACATTATCTTCCTGCCTGGAAGGGCTCAAAATAAGGATTATTTTTTCTTAACTATAATGGTAGTGAATGTCAATCATAGTAAATCTGATGCAAGCTAGAAATTATAAAAGAATATATAAAATCATACAGACCTGTCTCTCAGAAATTACTGTTCTTGATATCTTGACAAATGTTCTCTATTCTCTTTCTGAATTTGAAATCATATTGTATAGGTAACTGTGAAATTGCCAAACTCTTCAATATTAGAAAATTAGACTGTTTCCAGTTTCCCTCTGCTGCTGTATTATTGAGATCAGAACATCTTTGTGTATAGACAGTTCCTGATTGACAATGGTTTGACTTAATTCTTCGACTTGACAATCAGTTTATCAGGGTATTAAATGCATTTTCAACTTAGGATGTGCTTGGCTTTTGCTGAGCCTATTGGGACATAGCCCCATTCTAAGTTGAGGAGCATCTGCACTTACAATGGTTCAACTTACGATTTTTGGACTTTACAGTGGATTTATTGGTATATTCAATGCATGTCCAACTTACAATGTGTTAGAACTATGATGAGTTTATGGAAACATAACCCAAGTGTAAGTAGAGGAGCATCTATACTAGTCTTTTAGGATCACTTCCCGGAAGTTACCTGCTATGAAATTTAGGACTCCTTATAGGTCTTCATAAATTATGTTCCTTATAGATTATACCAATTAATGTTTCTATCAGCAGGAAGCAAAAGTTCCCATCTCATCATATTTTTATCAATTTTGACTGTTATTTCATTAAAATCTTCTCTAATTTCAAAGGTTAGAATGGTAAAATTTGCTATGTATTTTCCTCCAATTATATTTCAGTTTAGCTATATATGTATATAGCATATGTATTTTAAGATATCATAACTTAATTCCATGTCCATTGTATTATATACATAAAATAAGTTAAAATATAGATAAATATTTAAAATTTAAACTCTTTAAGCAAATTTACATACTCTAGGCATTTAATAATGAAATCATATTATAACCAAACTAATATTATAATCATATACTTAAAATTTGTCAGTTATGTAAATTATCTTATTTAAGTAATATCTCTTCTTTTAAATGATTTTACTTAATTAAATATTCAAACTTTTAGTGACATTGCAAGTCAGTTTTAGTGACCTCACAATTAATTCCAGTGAGAAGACAATTGTACCCTGCAACCTGTCAATGCATAAGGTTGAAAAGATAGACGGATTAAAAAAGAAAGAGGGGAAGAAAACCCTCCTAATTACTCACAAATGTCTCAGCGGTAAGCAATCATGAGAAAGGAAATGCTGGAAAAGTACTTGACATTTAAATGTCAATTTAATCAAATTATGCAATTTTAAAATGTAGCTGAGTGTAATGGGCTCTTTAAATTGTTTAAACCATGGCTTTATCTAAAATGGTCCAGAGATTGAGTTTTTAGGTGCCTTGAACTGTCTTTTGAATCAATATCCTTAATGAATGACTTATTGAATTAGATCATTACACTTTTTTTTTTTTTTTTTTT
>NW_012151951.1:5136529-5138864 GCF_000956105.1 Propithecus coquereli
TTAACACCGTCGAAGCCCTTATTCGTAAAAAGCTTTTTTTTTTTTCTTTTTAATTTAAAAGGAAGTTGGCTGCTGACAGTTTAACTGTATGGCACTGATTTCTAGAACAGACAAGCTGAGCTACTTCAGGCATCGGTACCTGGTCTTGTCACTCAGTCTTCAAGCTGTGAGTTTGGCAAGTGCTGCAAAGCGTTCTAGTGTTCACTCAAAGGACAGGCATAACTGAATAGGATTCTCCATTTTACCTGTTACTCATTGTGTTTGCTGGACAAAATTGTGACTGGCATTGGGAACTATCAGAGCTGTTAAATAACCATAGAGTTGGCCCATGAGCCACTATACTTTGGGTTATTAGGATTGCTGATCTGAGCTGGATCTTACCCTCACCAAACCAGTAATTCTTCTTTGTGCATATGTGTGCTTTTGAACCTTGTTAATATTATAAACAGATCATTGGAGAAATCTGAGCTGGAAAAATGCATGTATAATTTATTACACTTCAGAGCAAGAGATAGGTTTCTGTCATCCAGGACATGGCACAGCAGACATCAGGACATATTAATAAAAGTCACTCAAGACAGAGCTCATTTTTAAAATAAACATGTATGCTCAGTTTATTCTGAAAACTAATGAAGAAGGCCTTATTACTCGTGGGGATTTTCTTTGTGAGTTCTCTGAGTATAGGGACATAAATGTTATACATACCATAAAGATGGTGGTCAGCTTTTTCTTTGCAAATGACTCAGACGGGCTGTGGCTCTGTGAATAGGGAAAGTCACTGATGGGAAAAAAAGCCTGGCATGGAAAATTTTCCAAACCGTGACTATCAAAATTATAAATGTGGAGAGTTTCCTATTCTATACTGTATTTTTCACAGCTACTAACATCCCTTAAAATTGCATTTGTTCACATTATTGTAGAAAGAGTCTGCCAATTGGCCTTTCATGCAGCCTATTTATTTCACCCTAAGATTCCTCAGCAGCAGTCCTAACTATTGTACTTCAATTTTTAATGTGTTGCAAAATGTATTCACCTGCCATCTGTGAAAAGAAACTCTTCTGATTGTCTACAGCAAAGGTGCAAAATTGCGTCAGTGGATGAAATTTGACCTCCAGACCAGTATTTTATTTTTTTAGCCACCAGTATTCTTTTTAATTAGGAGCTAATATTTTTAAATTGTGAGGTTGCTCATAAAATTCTACGTTTATGGCTTTTCCCAGAACACTTAAGATGCAACATGGCTGGGCTCACATGCCTACATAGCAATCATTGGCAGAGTAGCAGCAAACGGCCTCAGACAGCCAAGCACTTCCCAGCTTGCCAGGAGACTGTGCCATCCATTGTCATTATTGAACTGTGGTTTTCTTATACTAGTAGACTAAAATAAATGTGAAACATTTCTTGTATCCATGATTATATCAAACCTGTTAAAAGAAAATATATGACCTGTGAAATTATGAGTTTTTCAAAATATTTCTCAGTAGAAATGAATGAAGAATCTGTAAACAACACATGTACATATCTAAATAGTACAATTTATGGTGTCATTAAGGACCAACCAGAGTAAGAAGTGGGCTAGTTCTTGACTTACATTTAAATTGCTTTGCTCACTCATTTCATTTTCTTGACCCCTTAGACATTTATATTTTAAATGAAAGCATTAATACACGTCTTGGTTACTTCACTGTCAAATGACCATCCACATTTATAAGAAGTGTGCAAATGGATTAGGCAGATAAATCTCCAACCTGTCAGATCACAGAGAAACTGCAGGGTTGTGCAACATCACAGACTCAGGCTGCAAACCTATTGGCTGCTGCTTTGGAACAGTGTCCCAATCCCCCTATGGGATATCAGGGATAATGTATATTTTGAGATTACCTTGATTTGAGCTATTCATTGCCCCAGAACCCCCTAGCTTTATTCAATGTTTTAAATAGAAAGAGATGTTGATCCTCAGATGTCAAGTGGGAATGGGGCTGCCTGAGTTGAACACGTTTTCACAGACAGTGCTCTGTGGTTTGGATCCTTCTTCCTGGAAGCAAAGCCTAGTTCCTGGAATTGTGGCTTGCTCCCTATTTTTTGTCTAGCTGATCACACTGTGATTTGGGCTCTATGTGTAGGGGCTTTTAACATCCAAGCAATATCCTTTGCTAATTAAGGGACCCCTTGCGATTCATTGCAAAAATAACTATCACTCATGACTGAAGATTTTAAAGGGGGAGAAAATTTCAGTTTTTCTGTTAGTGACTTAAGTGTATTTCTGAGCAGCACTTAAGAACCAAGAATGAGTTTTTCTTTTCTATGGGTTAAAATTATTTACAAATAAAAATTA
>NW_012151951.1:5150329-5152007 GCF_000956105.1 Propithecus coquereli
CTCCTACTTATCACTCAGATTAAGTTTGCATCTTTATAGTACTCTTTATTTTCCACCCTTTTATAAGTGCTAATTTCACATATCAACTAATACTTGGTCAATATAAGGGTAGGCATCACATGTGAATTCTTTATGGGAGTGTCCCAATTTCTACCTTGTTGTAATTTTGTAACCACAAGGTAGAAATTTATGAAGATGTACTGACTCTTTCAAAATAACAACGATGCTTTAAGGTACATGATATATCTGAGAAAGGTAGTTTGTATATGTACTTAATTTAGACATCAGTTTAGACACAGGAAAGGAGATGATAAGAAACATAAGCTATAAAGTGGATGTTTAAGTGTGGGCTACACAATTTGGCATTTAGATACATCAAATGAGGTTAGGCATCTAGCGCAGTGCCCAAGTCAGAGTAGATGGTCAACATAGTTGAATGAATAGTTATGCTAACTGTGATGGAATTAAATACTATCCCATAAAATTCCAATTTTGCATATTCTCAAAGTAATGGAATATATTTTACCTATTTTTATGTTCTTAACCCTTAACAGAGTACCTGAAACATGACATGCGAATCAGTAAATATATGCTGAATATTAAGAGCTACCTCAATATATAGCTACCTCAAACACAAATTATCATTCAAAATAAATTGGAAAAGAATTTGGAGATACCTTAAAGAGCTAAAAATAGAAATACCATTCGATCCAGCAATAGCACTATTAGGCATCTACCCAAAAGAGCAAAAGACATTCTATAATAAAGACATTTGCACCCGAATCTTTATGGCAGCACAATTCACTATTGCAAGGATGTGAAAACAACCCAAATTCCCGTCAATCCATGAGTGGATTAATAAAATTTGGCATATGTATACAACGGAATATTACTCAATTATAAGAAATGACGGTGATCTAACACCTCTTATATTTTCCTGGATAGAGCTTGAGCCCATCCTCTGAAGTGAGGTATCACAAGAATGGAAGAATAGGCTCCACATGTACTCGCCATCAAATTGGCACTGACTGATTAACACTAAGGTGCTCACACGGTAGTTATATTCTCCAGGGATTAGGGGGTGGAGGGGGGCAGTAAACTCACAACAAATGGACGCGGTGAGCATTGCAGAGGGGAACGGCATGCCTCTAATCCTCGTTTGGGTGAGGCAAAGTCATAAAATGTAACCAAAATATTTGTACCCTCATAATATCCTGAAATAAATATAAACAAAACAAAAAAAAATAATTAGCTTTTAGATTTGACCCTTAGAAATTTTACCCTGTGGTATCTGTGAACATTGAGTTAGAAAGAAAAAAAAAGAAAAATCAAGTTGCAAAAACAAAAATCTGTGTAAAGTCTTGATATAGACAGCCATCCCTTAATATGTCTGTTTGGCTTTAAGTGAATCAGAGGAATAAGTAACTCATTTGTCTTAATTAACAGAAGACAAAGGAGAACAATTTAGGTAACATGTGAGTACTACTGATTAAATATTTGAGTAATTAAAATGTGCTCAGACTCATGGTCAAAATCTACAGAACTATACCTTGTACTCTCTGAGCACAGCAATTTCATAAAATATGGTTTCGATAATTACAAGACACAGGATAGTATACATTGTCCTTCCTCACAGGTCTTCTCTCTCCCAGCAGCAAAAAATTCACTATGTAGATTT
>NW_012151951.1:5153327-5169572 GCF_000956105.1 Propithecus coquereli
CACACACACACACACACACACAGATGCAGTCAGAGAAATTATTAATAGTAGTCTTTAAGTAATAAATCATGGTTTAATATCATGTGGAATGAAATAGCATTTTTATTAGACATCATTCTGTTCTGTAATATCCTAATCATTTAGAGAGAAGTAAAAAGCTTTATAAATCAGAATTTATTTAACTGTGAAAACTCCGGAAATAGTTCTGAGAATTCAAAAAGCTGTTGCTTTAAGAATATAACAAAACAGGGCCGGGTGCGGTGGCTCACGCCTGTAATCCTACCACTCTGGGAGGCCAAGGCAGGAGGGTTGCTTGAGCTCAGGAATTCGAGACCAGCCTGAGCAAGAGCGAGACCCCGTCTCTACTAAAAAGAGAAAGAAATTAGCCAAACAACTAAAAATAGAAAAAAATTAGCCGGGCACAGTGGCGCGTGCCTGTAGTCCCAGCTACTCAGGAGGCTGAGGCAGGAGGATCGCTTGAGCCCAGGGAGTTTGAGGTTCCTGTGAGCTAGGCTGACGTCACGGCACTCTAGCCTGGGCAACAGAGCCAGACTCAAAAAAAAAAAAAAAAAAAAAAAAGAATATAACAAAACAACTAGAGTATCTCGTTATTTCATTTTTGTGTTTTCCTTCTTGCTATACAACACAAATGTTTGAAAATTATTCTTGGAATTTGAATATAGGCAAAATAATAAATTACAACACAAAATTAAATCAACCATTTTATGATTTTTACTAACATCTGACCAGTGGTTCTAATATTATATTCTAGAAGGGAAAGAAATCTTTAGCATTTGTTTTTATATGTGAAGAAATTACCCATACAAATGTTTAGTATTTCCATTTAGCCAAGGTTGGCTGTCAGTTATCTTCCAGGATATTGTGCTGGATTTTGTGTTTTACCAAGGCACAATTACAAAAAAAAGTCTTGAAACATTGAATGCTTCAGTCTTATTGGTCTGATTATATATGTTTGTCCTTTTTAAATTGACAGCTAAAACTCAGTTTGCTTTAAGAAGTGGCTTCTTAACAAGAAACCAATTTTCCATAATCCCTTAAGCCCTACTTCTGTTTCCATGAAGTGTAAGTATCCTCACAGTGCCTTTTCCAGTAGGAATAAAGGTATAATGGCCAAAATCCCTTCAGCAGAGCAGGATGGAAGGAGGACTTAGCTGGTCATTTTCTTTTCAAGTAGTGGAATAGAAGGAGCATGAACTTTGGAAGCATACCTAGGTTAAAAATTGTTCTTTCACTGCTTAGATGTGTACACTTATATTAGTTGCATAATCACCAAATTTTATCTTTGAAAAGGAAAAGGAAGAACACGGAGAAATAATACCTATCCATAAGAATGTCATGAAGTTTAATGAGATAATGAATATAAAATGACTATTGCAGAGCCTGACACACTGTAGGTATATAATAATTGTTAATGTTTTTCCCTTCTCTTCCCCCACTAGCTGTCTGGATGGCTCCCTCTCATGCTTAAGACATGGCATTATAGCATTTGGATATGTGTCCTTGGTCTAAAGCACAGAGCAGGCAGTCTCATTAGAAGTGTGTAGCTGAGAATTCCAAACAAGTTGTACGTAAATTAACTTCGGTAACTTGAGTCATCTTAAATACAATGAGACATTATTCATTCAGTAGATTAATTAAGCCAAATATCTTCATGAATCTCAAATACCTTACACACGTATCCTCTTCTTTGCTTCCATTCACTCAGTTGTTTGTTCAGCAAATATTTATTGGCCACCAACTATGCGCCAAGTGTTATGTCGGATGCTGGAAAAAAAAATGATGATTAAACCAGCCACAGTCCTTGCTACCACAGTTATGTGGAATGGTACAAACAGACATTAAACAAATGTCACAAAATTCTTTGTCCAAAATAAATGATGATACTTCAGTTATGTAGGAAGTGTAATATTCATGAGAATAGTTATTTCTAAAACTCATTCAAATATCTGCCCAAATATTATCTCTTTCCATTTTTAATTAATGTTATCCACTTCGAAAATACATTTAAATGCTTTTCAGGAAGGCAGCTGTCTCTTCCAATGAAGGAAAGCTTTCAACATATTATTTACACTCTTGAAAAAATGTTTCTCTAGCATATAAAAGAATCGTATGTAATTATGAGACTCTGTTATATAGTGTAAAATATAGATGATGAATCAAATGTTTCCATTAAAGAGCTATTTAAAGGGTAGAAATAGATTCCAAATCCTTCAATGCCAAACAGTTAATCACTTGGTGCTTCTTTCCCTATACTTTGTTCATGATTGGGAGTCGAGAAGAAGCAAACACACCTGTTTTGATTTAGGTGCTTTTTAGAAATTGTTTTTTTCCTCTCCTCTCACCTTCCTTCCTTCCCAGGGCTCACTTGTTGGAGCCCTTATGGTTATAGATTAGTAGTAGAAAAGAATGATGTGATCTCTGCAACACCCAAATTACTGCCAAGGAAGCCATCTTTACACTGAATGGAATCTTGCGCCTCGTGCTGAGTATTGCAAATAGCCTTCTGCTTATTCCTTTATACGCCTTGGAAGCAAGTGAGCCATGTGTTTCCATTATGATGGCCTGACTCCGGAAAGAAATGTGCAAACAAGCCTGTATATTTTTACTGAGCTCTCAATTAGTCTAATTTAGAATTGAAATGTGCTTTCTAGCTGAGATGTCACAAAACTGAAGGGAACCATGTGCAGGGCTGTACAAGTGCAGCCCATGATTACATCTCATTGTGATCTTTGGTGGTGGTGTCCAGAAGCAGCTTCGGAGAAGACATCTGACACACTGAAAGCACTTAATTGGGATATAATTAAAGTGAAATATTTTTGTGTAATTTGCATTTCAACTTGTCATTTATGGTGATTAGCTTCAGTAGCATTATGTACTGTAGCTAACCACCGTTTAGAATTCTAAGAAAATTAGCGTTTACATATTAATAACCTATGATAATGTCTTAAGGGCATAAATTAATGAATTCTGGGCCCAGCATGCTCTATCCACCATCTGATTGAGCCTTTTCAAATCTGAATATAAGGAGCTTATCATTTTAACATCAAATAATCAAAGAAAGAAAGAAGATGCTTAACCAGTACTGCCTGACTTTGTAAAGTTTTCAAATGAACTGTTAGTCTTTTAAGAGAAATTGTTTTTTAAAATCCAGATGGGTACAAAGATTTATTTTAAAAGAAAGATAAATAGAAGGATTCTTAAAATTAGCAGGTAAGAATTATGTAAATGTAGAGTAGAAAACAGTAATGAGAGCAGTCTAGGACCAGGGACTGTGCAGTGGGAGGCAGGGGCTAATTTATAGAACTTCACACTCAACTCCAGTCTCTATGCTTCTGGATGCACTGACAGCCCCAACACATTCTAGGTATTGAAAATTAAATCTGTGACAATGACAATATAACATCACCTGATAAAAATATGAAATATGGAAGCATGTTTTTATCAATTGTGAAGGAGAGTATCTCATTATCTCAGTTTAAATTGTTAAAGAATTAATACATAGCTATGATTATAATTGCTTTCCTCACAAGGAACCATTAAATTTCTCTGTCCTAATAGCTGCCAGTTTTCTGAAACTGAGCTTTAATTAAAAGCCATTGGTGAGTGAACGCATGGTTGAAAGGGGAGGGAAGATGCACGTAGAGACCAAGCGTAAATTGCAGGGACTCACCATAGAAACGGAAACTTCCAATTGCCAGAGTCAATTCAGCGACCTGAAAGTAGACTTTTGTGGCATTGGGCCAGTCATTCTACACCTCCTTACTCTTCTTCCTTCCTTATTTTTTTTTCCAGAAACCACGATTTCAGCAAATATTAATTGAGCACTTTCTCACGTAACAAGACAGTCAAGATACCTCTTTCTTGTGGAACTTGTATTATCCTAGAGCAAAGAGAAAAGAGAGATAAATAAGCAATCAAATAAATCAGATAATCTCAAATAGTGATAAGAGCTACAAAGAAAATAAAACAAAGCGATGTGCTAGAGAGGGACTGGAGCTATGGAAGCCTCATTATGAAGAAGAGTCAGGGACAGTCTGTCTGAAGCGGTGATGTTTTTGTTGAGAAAGAATGGGGAAAGTACAGCCATGTGAAAGTCAGGGAAGAGCAGCTAGCGCAGAGGTCCTAAAGTAAGAGGAGAAGGGAAGTTTAAATAATAGAAAAAGGGAGAGTGTGGCTGAGTTTAGTGAGTGAGAAGTATAATGGTGGATGAGTTTAGTAAAAGCAAAATTATTACTGCTTTTTAGATCACATGGATGTTATCCTAAATAAGGTGAAAAACCATTGCAATTTTAAATAGAGAAAAGAAGCAGTCTTATTTATATTTTCTGCTCAGTGGAGAGTAATTAGGGAGGTAGAAAACTAGAAATAGGAAAAATAGGAGACTCTTGCAGCCAACTGGATAAGAAAACAGCAGTGGAGACATACAGGAATGAATGGATTTATATATGTTTTGATATTTTGGAAGTACGGTCATCAAGATTCGCTCATGACTTAGATGTGGAAAGAAAAGGAAGATAAGATTCAAGAATATCTTGGTAGATGGCCACGCCTCCTATTGGGATAAGAGAAAACAGAAAATGTTTTGGGGGTAATAAATGAAGCATTCTGTTTTGGCCCAGCTATATTTTAGGTGTCAAATAGACAACCAAAGGGTGATGTCAAGGGAACTGTTGATATTTGATTCAGAAGCCCATAGGAAACAAAGGGACAAGATTCTTCAGCCCCAGATATTAATCATGGAAGCTATGGAACATGGATGGTATTTGAAGTTACAGAAATGGATGAGATTATCTAAAAAGTGTAGAAGAAGTGTTATATCAAAATTTAAAGATTGGTCATATGGGGAGATGCAAGTGAAGGAAACTGAGGATAAGTTGTCAGATAAGAGGAAACCCAGGAAAGTGTGCTTGTTGTGGAAACCAAGAGAAGAGTGCGTTTCAAGAAAAAGGAAAGTGGTAAACATAAGCTCCTCGTGATTAGTACCTTTAATCAGCATGAAGAGAGGAAAATCATCAGTTTCTAAATTGTTGCCATTTCCAATTCACAGTTTCAGATCTTGTCATCTGTCAATATTCATTCATTCATCTAATTTAATTTATTTTTATTGTATATATTTAAGGTGTACAACATGATGTTTTGAAATATGTATACATAGTGAAATGGTTACTACAGTCAAGAACCAAGAATGGTGGTCACAAGAGGCAGGAAGGAGGACAAAATGGGGAGAAATAGGTCAAAGAGTACAAACTTGCATTTATGGAGGATGTCTATAAACAGCATGAGAACCACAGTTGATAATATTGTATTATATACTGAAAATTTTCTGAGAGTAAATTTTAGGTGTTTTTACCACATACAACAAAAAATCATTTGCTTTGCTTATTTTGTTATTCATTCAATGTGGTTTTATACGGCATTTACCATATACTAATTATTGTGTGACATGTGTTGTGTTGGATATAGCTGTGGATAAAATAGGCCTGATCCCTTATCATAATGAAGTCGATAAGCTACTTCATGTGTTCTTGGTCAGTTTCCTCTCTTGCCCTGTGCAAATATTTGAAATTTGTACTACTTTCAGACACCCTTATCAAATCTCACTGCTACAACCTTGCCTTGCAAATAAGTGCAACTATAAAACTATAAACCTACACACATCTTCTAATCTTTTGATTTATGAAATTTATGGAATGAGGTATCTCCCCATACACCTGTACATCCCATTCAAGATCAATCTTATATCTGCCCTTGACCCCGTGCGTTCTGTCTTCTGGAGCCTTGTTTAATTAGTATCCCCTCTCTTTTCTGTATCCTATCTCCCTTTCTACTGGCTCCAGTCCCTCAACATGTAAATATGCTCAAATTTCTCCTATCAAAAAAAAAAAAAATTATAGGCTGAGCATGGTGGCTCACGCCTGTAATCCTAGAACTCTGGGAGGCTAAGGTGGGAGGATCACTTGAGGTCAGGTGTTCAAGACCAGCCTGAGCAAGAGGGAAACCCCCCATCTCTACTAAAACTAGAAAAAATTAGCGGGCATAGTGGTGTGCACCTGTAGTCCCAGCTACTCAGGAGGCTGAGGCAGGAGGATTGCTTGAGACCAGGAGTTTGAGGTTACTGTGAGCTGTGATGATGTCCCTGCACTCTAGGAGACAGAACAGCAACACTCTTTTCTCTCTCTCTCTCTCTCATCATATATATACACACACATACACACACACACACACACACACACACACACACATATACATATATAACCTATCTTTATGCTATGTAAAGTCATAATCTTTTGAGATAAATTTAGCATTACATCATTACTGATGCCTACATTGTACTGATATCTACTCCAGTTGTTACTAGGATGGTGAACCTGAAATATGTATTATAAGAATTCATTATTACTCAAATGGCTAATAATCTCTTAGAAGTCGGTATGTGCTATCACAGGGTCTCCATATAAGTGTTTGAAAAGTGTGTACCATTTTGATTGCTTTAGTGACAGTTTTTTTGTGTGTGTTTTGCATAACTAAACCAGGTACCCAAAAATGACTCCATTTTCTCACCACTGTTTTTATTCAAGCAGTTGGCATGTATTTGTTTACCTAACATTTATAGGTATCATTTGTTTCTGAGGTAGTTTAAATGTGATTTTAAGCAAAAGTGGAGATGTAGGCACTGAAATCCCATGGCATTTCTGTATTTCAAGGAGGTCATCTAGATGATTCAGCATATGCATACACTACTTTTAAATAACCATTAAAATGTTAACGGCAACTTTATAAAGTCTCACAGACAACTCATGGACCTCTAAAAATAAATCTTCAAATGCAAATTTGCAAAATCTTTCTCTCTATATTTGATAATTTTGAGCATTCATTCCTTGAAAAATTATACTTCTTGGATTTCATCTGCCAGGTCTCCTACTCGTCTGATGTCTGCTATAATTTCGAAATGGATTGTTTCCCACAGTTCTATCCTCATACTCGAGTTGCACTTTATATTCTTCTTGAAGAATCTCATATTGACTTCCAAAGCCACTTTCTTTAAAATCTACATATTTAAGCCATTCCTTCTTGCTCCACTTCATATTCTTATGTGCAACTACCTGCTAGACACCTGACACCTCAAATTCAACATGTCCAACAGGAATCCATTGTTTTCTATGTAAAACTCCAGTTGTCCTACAGTATCTAAGAAAAAGCTTTTCGACCTATCTAGGCTATCACCCAAGGTGATACCACAGCTATCCACTCATTCAACCAAGATAGAAACAAAAAGCCATCCTTCAGTCCTCCCTCTTATTCTTCCTCCCTCTTCTTCATTCTCCTTATTCAATCATTTGTTAGATTTTGCCTATTTAGCTCCTAAATATTTCCCCCATGTGACCTCTAAATTCTGTGCTGACAACATCTGCTTAATTTACCCTTTCATTATCTCTTTCTTGGCCTATTATAATATCCCACTCATTGGATATGTCTTTACTCACTATTCTTCAACCTAATCTCTATGGACAGGTGTCATTTCCTCTAGTCAGCCTTCTCTAAATCCTCTGTGCTTCCTAATTCCCTCTGTCTTTCCCTTATTGTATTCACCATCTTGAAGTATCAGTTTATATCTGTATCTTGTCCACTAGACTGTGAAACACATCTCAGTGGGAATACTGTATTAATTGTACTTTATTCAAAGTATTTAACACAGTGACTGAAATAAACTAGCCAGGACATAAGCATTTGTTGAATAAAAGCATGAGTGGCAGTGTTAAATCCACCTCTTTTTTTGTAATGCATTGTTTCAACTTGGATTTGGTTACAAGAAAAATATACTAACATACTTTTTATACTATCTTAAAAAGTTCGCCCCAAACCAAGAAATGGCTATGTTTATTTTGAAAAATACATAAATTAGTTATCCAAGCTCAAACGTCTACAAGCCTGAGCAGTTAACATAAATACCAGAAGTGGTATAGTAGTAGTAATAGGGGGTGGTGGGGCTTGCAGATTACTGAGAAGTACAAACCTCACCTCAAAGCATTCATACTCAATTGAAAAAAAATGTGACAAGTAAAGCTCGTCTTTTCTAGATACAGGGCTTCCAGTTGGTGATCCCTGCTGCAGATGTACTATAGGAATTTACAACTTCTGTTATCTTAGCTCAGAAAATGGTAACATTTAGACAAACACACCCTACGCTTCATATACAAATAGTATAATGTAAAAGATGATTCGAAGAGTTTTAGTAGCTTTTTCTTATCTGTTAGACTCTCTTTCCATTATTCAAGCCCAATGTGATCATATGTCATGTTACACTGTTAATTCTGGGTTTGCTTTCTCATAGTAATTCTAGCTGTTATCCAATCCATCATAGTGGCACATTTTCCAGTTGCAAATTCCAATCATGTTTCTGTTGCTATGGATACAGTAACTTTCAAAAAGTGAATAAGTTACTAAGCCTTTTCATACAAGAAAAACTTTTTGAAAATATTCTGTATGCTAATCTAGCTGACTAAACAGGAAGTAAATAGAAGTTCCAGAGAGAAAAATTAGAAATGTTAGATAAATTTCTGTAACCTCTCTTTTCTTGTGCTAAGTAATAACTAAAATTTTATTTTTTTACAAAATGTGAATAACAGTTAAAATAATAGTAATAAAAAGGTTATATATGTGAAAGTTCTTTGTAAAATGTAAATGTCCATATAAATGGATATGTAGTCATTACTTTTATCTAATTGCAATCTTTACTTGAAGAGTCACATGCATTACTTTGAACATATGATATATTGATACAATGGCTCCCACTGACCCATTTTCTCAGAGCTCTTGAATGGACAGGCAGGGATTAAAGTGTAAGATAAATTGGAAAGTATTTGTAATTTTCATGATATGAATATATTCTAATCCTTTCAGAATATAAAAACTTACACTAGCAGTAAGCTTTTTTTATCTTTTAAATGTTTTTAACAATTTTCTCCACATTGTTTTCCATAGGGGCTGTACTAATTTAAAGTCCCACCAGCAATGCATATGCATTCCCTTTTTGCCCATCCATGCTACCTTTTATTGTTTTTTGATTTTTTAACAAAGGCCATTCTGATAGGGGTAAGGTGGTATCTCATTATGGTTTTAATTTGCATTTCCCTGACAATTAGTGATGTTGAGCATTTTTTCATATGTCTGTTGGCCATTGGTATATCTTCTTTTGAAAAAACTCTGTTCATGTCTTTTGCCCACTTTTTAATGGGGTCGTTTGTTTTTTTCTTGCAGATTTGTTTGAGTATTTTTACATTCTATATATTAGTCCTTTGTCAGATATATAGTCTGTAAATAATTTCTACCATTCTATAGGTTGTCTGTTTACTCTGTTGATTATTTCTTTTGCTGTGCAGAAAGATTTTAATTTAATTAAGTCCCATTTATTTATTTTTGTTGTTGCTATCTTTGTCTTTGGGGTCTTAGTCATGAACTCTTAGCCTAGGCCAATGTCTAGAAGAGATTTTTCTGTGGTTTCTTCCAGAATTTTTATGGTTTCGGGTCTTACATTCAGGTCTTTAATCCATCTTGAGTTAATTTTTGCATATAGTGAGAGATAGGGATCCTGTTTCATTCTTCTGCATATGACAATCCAATTTTCTGAGCACCATTTATTAAATAGAGCATCCTTTCCTCAGTGTATATCTTTGTCTGCTTTGTTGAAAATCAGCTGGATGTAGCTGTGTGGATGTATTTCTGTGTTCTCCATTCTGTTATACTGGTCTATGTCTCTACCTTTATACCAGTACCACGCTGTGTTTGTTACTATAGCCTTGTAGTATAATCTGAAGACAGGTAATGTGATGCCTGCAGATTTGTTCTTTTTCCTTAAGATTGCTTTGTTATTCAACTCTTTTTTGGTTCCATGTGAAGTTTAGGATTATTTTTTCTAGAGCTA
Source organism: Propithecus coquereli (assembly GCF_000956105.1). Taxonomy (NCBI): domain Eukaryota; kingdom Metazoa; phylum Chordata; class Mammalia; order Primates; family Indriidae; genus Propithecus; species Propithecus coquereli. The sequence continues at coordinate 5,163,271 of NW_012151951.1, forward strand.
TGAAAAGTGACATTGGTATTTTGATAGGAATTGTGTTGAATCTATAAATCACTTGGGGCAGTATGGACATTTTAACAATGTTGATTCTTCCAATCTATGAGCATGGGATGTTTTTCCATTTGTTTATATTATCTATGATTTCTTTTATCAGTTTTTTTTTCTTTTTTTTTCTTTTTTCTTTTTTTCTTTTTTTAGTTCTTCTTGTAGAGACCTTTTATTTCCTCGGTTAAGTATATTTCTAGGTATTTATTTTCTTCGAAGCTATTGTAAATGTTATTGAGTTCTCGATTTGACTTTCTGCTTCACTGTTATTAATATTACTACTAATTTACACACATTGATTTTGTAACCTGAGACTTTGTCGAATTTATTTATCAATTCTAGGAGTCTTGTGGTGGAGTCTTTAGGGTTTTCAATATACAAGATTGTATCATCAGCAAACAGGGATAGTTTGACCTCCTCTTTCCCGATTTGGATGCCCTTTATTTCTTTCTCCTGCCTGATTGCTCTGGCATAGACTTCTAATACTATGTTGAATATAAATGGTGACAGTGGCCATACTTGTCTTGTTCCAGTTCTTAGAGGGAATGCTTTCAAGTTTCCCCATTCAGTATGACGTTGGCTGTGGGTATATACACTTTTATTATTTTGAGGTATGTTGCTTCAATGCCCAGTTTGTTAATGGTTTTTATCGTGAATGGGTGCTGAATTTTATTGCATGCTTTTATCTACACCTATTGAGATGATCATATGGTCTTTGTTTTTCCTTCTGTTTATGTGGTGAATCACATTTATTGATTTACATATATTGAACCATTCTTGCATACTTGGGATTAAGCCCACTTGTTCGTGGTGGATTATCTTTTTGATGTGCTGTTGAATTTGGTTTGCTAGCATTTTGTTGAAGATTTTTGCATTTATCTTTATAAGGGATATTGGTCTGTAGTTTTCTTTTTTCTTATGTTCTTTTCTGGCTTTGGTATCCAGGTGATACTTGCTTCATAGAATGAATTAGGGAGGGTTCCTTCCTTCTTGATATTATGAACAGTTTCAGTAGAATGGGTGTCAGTTATTCTTTGTAGCTTTGGTAGAATTGGACTGTGAATCCATCAGGGCCAGGGCTCTTTTCTGTTGGGCGATTTGTTTTTTACTGTTTCAATCTCACTACTCCTTATTTGTCTGTTCAGGATTCCTATTTCTTCCTGATTCAGCCTTGGGCAGTTATTTGTTTCCAAAAATTTGCCCATTTCCTCTAGATCTTTTAGTTTATGTCTGTAGAGGTTTTCATAGTAGTCACAGATGATATTTTGCATTTCTGTGGTATCAGTTGTAATGTCTCTGTTTTCATTTGTGATTGAGATTATTTGAGTCCTTTCTCTTTTATTTCTGATCAATCTAGCTAGTGGTCCATCAATTCTGTTTATCTTTTCAAAGAATCAACTTTTCATTTCATTGATCCTTTCTATTGATTTTTTATTTCCAATTTTGTTAGTTCTGCGCTGAGCTTCATTATCTCTTTCTTTCTGCTAGCTTTGGCTTTGGTTTGCTCCTTTTTGTCTGCTTCCTTGAGGTTTGACATTAGGTTTTTAATTTGTGATCTTTCTGCCTTTGTATGTAAGCATATAAGGCTATGAAATTTTCCCTTAGCACTGCTTTTTCTGTATTCTATAGGCTTTGGAGACTTGTATTTCCTTTGTGGTTCAAATCAAAAAGGCTCTTTCCATTTTCATTTCATTTCATTTCATCAATAAACCAAGGATCATTTAGAAGCAGGTTGTTTAATTTCTGTGTAACTGTGTAGTTGTGAAAGTTCCTATTGGAATTGATTTCTACTTTTATTCCACTGTTGTCTGAGAAGATACATGGTATGATTTCAATTTTCATAAATTTTCAGAGACTAGTTTTTTATCCTCGCATTGGGTCTATCTTAGAATATGTCCTATGTGCTGATGAGAATAATTTATATGCTGCACTTTTTATATAGAATTTTCTCTAGATATCAGTTAGGTCCACTTGTTCTAGAGTCCTTTTTAAGTCCAGTGTTTATTGGTTGATTTCTGCCTTGATGATCTGTCTAGTTCATTTGGTGGAGTGTTGAAGTCCCCAACTATTATTATGTTGCTGCTTATTTCTTTCTTTAGCTCTAGTAGAATTTTTTTTATGAATCTGGGAGCTCCTACATTAGGTGCATGTATATTTAGGATTGTTATATCTTCTTGTTCAATTGATCCCTTTATCAGTATATAAAGACATCTTTGTCTTTTTTAGCATTGTTCACTTAAAGTCTATTTTATCTGATACGAGAATAGCTCCTCCTCCATACATTTGGTTTCCATTTGCATGAAATTTTTTTCCCACCCCTTTACTTTGAGTCTATGAGAATCTTTGCCTGTTCAATGTGTTCCTTGGAGACAGTATATATTTGGATTGTCCTTTTTTTAAAAATCCATTCAGCCAGTCTACATCTTTTAAGGGGACATTAACACCACTCACATTCATGTTAGTTTTGATATGTGAGATACTGTTCTGATCATCATGTTGATTGTTACATAGTTTTTTCATTCTCTCCCTGTGTTACTTTTTTATAAGAGTGGTAAGCTTGACCTTTTGGATGTTTTTTCATGGTGGTATTGATTGTTCTATTTCATGTATAGAACACTTTCAAGCATTTCTTGTATGGCAGGTCTAGTGGTGACAAATTCCATTAGTGTTCACTTGTCTTGGAAAGACTTTGTCCTTCATTTTTGAATCTTAATTTTTCAGGATACAAAATTCTTGGTTGGGAGTTGTTCTGTTTAAAGAGACTAATAAGACTCCATTCCCTTCCAGCTTGTAAGGTTTCTGTTTAGAAGTCCACTGTTAGTCTGATGAGTTTTCCTTTGTATGTTACTTTATGTTTTCACCTCATGGTTCATAATAATTCCTTCTTCATGTTAATATTGGCCAGTTTGATGACAGTATGTCTTGGTGATCCCCTTTTTGCAATGAATCTCCTGAGTGTTTATTGAGCATCCTTTATCTGGATGTTTAAATCTCTACCAAAACCAGGGAAGTTTTTCTCAATTATACCCTCAAATAAGGTTTTCAGGCTTTTATCTTTTTCTTCTTCACTCTCAGGGATGCCTATCATTCCTATATTTGGCCATTTTACATAATCCCATATTTCTTCTAAACTTTGTTCCTCCTGATTCTTAGTCCCTTATTTTAGATTGCCTATGTTAATTCAAAACAGTTATCTTTAAACTCTGAAATTCTTTCTTCAGCTTGGTCTAGTCTATTCTTAAAACTTTCCACTGTATTTTGTATTTTCCTAAGTTAATTTTTCATAACCAAAAGTTCTATTTGTTTTTTCTTTAATATACCTATCTCTTTGATAAATTTTTTATTCATTTCCTGAATTATTTTTCTGGTTTCTTTGAGTTAGTTTTCCATTTTCTCTTAGATCTCATTAAGCTTCCTTATGATCTATATTAGCAAATTTTTATGTGTTGTTTTGGTATTTTCATTTTGGTTGAGATTCATTGTTAGAGAGCTGATGTGCTCCTTTGGTAGGGGTCTTTTCACTCTTATTTTTCATACTTCTGGAATTCTTGTGCTGATTATTTCTCATCTGGAACAGCTGACACTTCTTTCTTTTGGATTTTCTTTTGTTAAATTGGACTCTTAAGGGTATGCCTGTAGCATATGTCGGGTAAGGACCTTTGGCTTTGCCTGTGGGTACTTTGACAGGGGTCTAGGTTCTGAATGGATACCTTGGTTATAGATATCCTTAATGTGGTGGTTTTCTCAATTGCTAGTTATTTGTAGGTTGTAGTGGTGGTGTACTGTGTGCATGGGCAGATTCCCTATCTTTTGTTAACAGGGAAAGATAGAGTTCTTTGAAAGCCTGTCTCTTTTCCCAGCCCCATGGCCTTATTAATGGCTTGAATTATATTGGGATGCTCAGTTTAATCTCTAAGTCGATAAGAGTCAGCCAAAACCTATATTATTGAATCAGTAAATGACGTAATGGGAAGTACAAGTTGTCCTCCTTGCCAGTAGGTGGCACTTGCAGGAAACAGCAAGATGCAGTGGAGTTTTTTAGGACCTGTGCCTGGCCCTAGTCAATCAGTAGTAGCACTCAGATGGCTCAGGTGGTGGGTGGGACACTGGAGCTCCCACAGGACCCCTTCTTGTGCTTCACTGAAGCCGAGGCACATGGGGGAATGAGGCTGGGAGGGGCTGGTTTTGGTGAACCTGTATTTGGGCTCCAAAAAGGGAGGCACAAGAGCTGTTTCAGCAAGTCTCAAGAGTCAGCCTTCAGGCTGCTGGGGAAAGCCACCAGGGACCACCTACAGTGACCCACCAAGCCAAAAAGTCTGCTTGCCAGGGAGGGGCAGTCTGGGACTCACAGTCTGGCAGATGGGAGTGTGTTTTGCTCTTCTCCCTTTTCCCTTGCCCCACAGGTTTCCTTCTGGTGTCTGGCCACAAGCAGCAGCCCAAACTAGCTGAGCTCACAATCATTGACTCCACAGGCTGGGAGCTTCTCTGCCCAAGATCCCTCCCCAGTATGGATGCACTGCTTTCCTGTGGGGAGAGGGGTGCTCGAGGAGTGTTCTGTGGATCAGACCCATATTACACTCTCTTTTTAGTTCTGCCTGCAGGGGATCCCTCTCCTCCCAAGATTAGTTCACAGATCTCCTCTCCGTGCCCCTCAAGCAACACAATCAAGGCCTGGGAGTACAGGATCCAGCCTGCAGGCCTGTCCTCTAATCCTCCAGGTTTAATCCCTGACTGTGCCAGGTAAAAGTGTGCTATTCCCAAGATGCTCAAAGAGTGCTCAAGCAGGCTTAATGTACCTTCACTTTGGGGTATGTCCTGCTTTGCTGGAGGAGCCAGATGAGTAGAGCTAGGGAAGGCTGGTAGGCAAGGAGCTGACAGTCTGAGCACCCCTTTTCCCTCTGCAAGAATTAAAAAGGAAAGGCATGAGACCCATTCTTTGTAGAAGACTCAGTATGGTGGGTGCATCAACAGACAGGAAGCAGCTGCTCCCAAGAGATTCTGCTGAATCTTTCCTTGGGGCATATATGCCGACTCACCTAGGAACTACCATGGCTGCATCAGCAGCTGTGGGTGGGGGTGCCCACTAACTTGACTTGGCTCTGTGGTGAGGAAGAGCAACCCTGAGGGGGCTGGCAGCCTAGTGCTCTGTTCTCGACAAGCTCCCAGTTCACTGGTGGCAGCAGTTTTGGGGCTCCAACAATTCCGGAGCCTGCAATCTGCCAGAGGTATAAGAGAAGGAAAAACAAACACCCCACTTACCCTTTCCATGAGGCTCCAAATTCCTTGGGTGGTTGATCTCTGCTGAAATCTTGCTCCTTCTTGTTCTGTTCCACAACTTCTTCCCATGGAATCTCTGGTAGGTTCTGGTACTTCTCCATCAGAATTATACCTGGGCTATGTTTTTTTCACCTAAAACTTTTCCTTCTTGCTGGGAAAATTTGGAGACCAAAGTCTAAGTCAGCCATCTTGCCTCCCCTCCCTAGTGAGATTTTCTGTTATTTCTTTTTTTTTTTTTAATCTTCTGCCTATCTATCCTGATCCTTCTTGGTGGCAGCAAGAACTAGTAAAATTATTCACGGCAGCAGACTTTCACAAATTCTAACAATTTCAGCCAGTTTGCCAAACTATCAGAGCAGGATAATGTGTTAGTTCTTGGATTTCTACCCATATGGTAATGGCCGCCTGGTAGAACAGGTGAGGTAGCAGATAAACACAAAACATCTACTATGTGTACACTGACTAATCCATGAGAGGAAAGAAACAACAGAACTGCAATATCAAGCCAAAATACCCAGTACAATGCCATTAATTCACAATCCTCATCAGTTAACTTCTGTCTGGTGCACAAACTCATCTCAAACTCCTGCGAAGTATAGTGGTCTCATCTCCAACACACGTATCTGCAAAATGTCATTGCTTATTCATATGTTCTTCTAATTACCATTTATATTATTTGTTTTTTTTTTTATTTCAGCACATTATGGGAGTACAGATGTTTAGGTTACGTATGTTGCCCTTGCCCCCTCCCCCAAAGTCGGAGTTTCAAATATGTCCATGCTTCGGGTGATGCACATTGCACTCTTTGTGTATGCAAATACACATCCCCTCCTCCCTTCTCCCCCTCTCCCTACCACCTCACCCCTGCCCAACATCCAATAGACGTTATTCTTATATGTGCACTTATGTGCTGATCAGTTAACACCAATTTGATGGTGAGTACATGTGGTGCTTGTCTTTCCATTCTTGGGATACCTCACTTA
>NW_012151951.1:5181821-5183330 GCF_000956105.1 Propithecus coquereli
GTGGAGCAGTTTAACTGAGAGCTGAAGTATCCATTTCTAAGATTATTGATTCATATTGCTGTTAAGCCTATTGTGACTGTCAGCTTGGAACTTAGCTATGGCTGAGGAACAGGTGTCTTGATTCCTTTCTACATGAGCCCTTCATATCCCCTGGGCTTCCTCACAGTATGGTTGCTGGGTCAAAAGGTTGTGTGTATCCTCAGAGAGAGAGAACCATAGCCTCAGAAGTCACATATAATCACTTCTGTCATACTTTAGTAGTCAAGATAGTCACAAAAACCAGGCCATGTTCAGGTAAGAGGACAGACTCCAGATCTGAATGGGGAAGTAACAAAATTCTGGAATATAAAGTGAAACAGAAAATACTGTTGCAGCCATATTTGGAAAATTCACTGAGGCACAGAAGTGACAAAAGATGATTAGACACATGGATCTTGAGTTTCAGAGAAAGATTTGAAGTGAATGGTACAGTTTGGGGAAATCATGGGTACATAGTTGGTAATTAAAGCCACAGAATTGGGTGAGTTCACCTGGGAAAAGTATTTAGAGTGAATAGGTGCATAGAGAGAGAGGAGAATTTTAAGGTGCACCAACTTTAAAGAAGTAGAGGAAAAGAAGTGTTCAAAGACACTAAGAAATGCCCAGAGATCAAAGAAAGAACATAGTTGTGGTGTTGGAATAGGAATGCAAACCAAGGAAGCATTTTTAAAAAGTGTCCAAAAGTGTCAGTCATACCAGAGAATTCTAGTAAAATATGTGCTAAACTTTAAGATCTAGGATGTATAGTTGGTCATTAGCAAATTTGAAGAGAATGGTTTGGTGTCTGGGAAGTACAGGAGCCAGATGAGTTGAAGAGTGTCAGTAGAAAACTCCTTCAGTAAAGGTGGCTGCAAAATGGTAGAGAGAATAGGAAGTATGAGGCTAGGAGGTTGTTTGCTTTGTAAAATGAAAGGGTTGAGTTTGTTTTAAAGGGCTTCTAACAGGAAGCCCATAAGAGGAAGAAAATGAAAGATATGGGAGGATGGAAGAGTGACCATGCTGCCATGGTAATGTAAAATTCAGTACATCTCTTGAGTTTATTTCCCACAACTTTAGAAACACTGAGCTAAGACCATGTCCTTTGATTTGTATGTGACATAGTGCTATAAATCATCACAAATTATATAATAATTTGCTATAGCTTGGCATCTGGACTGCGGCATCTGGAATGAAACTGGATGATTATTGATGAGAAGACATATTTAATTAAATGACATCATCAGGTAAAAGATGAATGGATTATTACCATGTATTTACAGTATATGTTTATTTACATAATACATGATCCAAGTGATCTCATTAGTGAGGCAGAATATAGAATATGCACTGAAAATTATGACTGGATTTTTTCATTGAAAGTCTTATTCTGATTAGTGTTTGTATCTAAATATATATCAGTATAATATTATTTCATGTTTTTAGCGATTAAGCATTAATCTTTGTTTAATTTATGTTGACATTTTATAAGAA
>NW_012151951.1:5183380-5184967 GCF_000956105.1 Propithecus coquereli
TTTTTGATTAATACTCCCCCAAAATTGTTGCTATAAGTTTAATATTTTTACAAACATTTATGTGCTATCTTTGCTGCATGTAATGTCTAATCATAATTGTATATATAAGTATAGTAGGTAAGAAAAAACAAGTAATTTTATTAAAATACACCAATAATCAATTGATAAACATCATTCTGAGACAATCATGTATGAGGTTATATAAAATGATACTCTTCCTTAAAGTATTCTTGTGATTTATTTGCTCACTTGTTCATTCAGAAAATATATCTTTTGGGAATATGACTAAGATTCTCAAGAAACTTATGACTATTGCTAGAGATGGAAAATATCAGAAATAATTATAACATACGCTGCTAAAGAAATTCAGCTTTTTAGAAATGCACAGAGTATGATGGTGAAAAAGAGGAAAAGTCATTAATTCAGTTTGAGGGAATTGGGGAAAGTGCTGAAAATGAAATTTCTGAATCATTAAGATTAATAATTCATAGAAAGGGCAAAGTGTTTTAGGGACTCTGCCAAACATACAGTTGGATAAAATTCCAACCTTAGACCAAAGAAGCATCTTAGAAACATAGGCAGCAAAACTTCCAGTTCTAGAAATTATAGATTCTGTTACATAAGTGTATTTATTAAGAATAATTAGAAGCATTACGTTTTAAAAAAATGACGTTTTTTTCAGAGGCATGGTAAGTTTATAGGAAAGTAAAGAAAATATCCAAGAGACAAAACTAAGAAACTTAGGAACATTTGAACAACAGGACTAGATTTCATAGCTTTCCCTTGTGTGATATAAATGGAGATATGATTCTCAAGTTCTTGCAACAACAACCAACAAAAAGTTGGAGATGAGACCATTATACAAACTAGACTTGTAAAAGATATAGCATCAGTGAAAGCGTAGACATCGAAAAAAAATCTGGTCCCTGGCTCCAGTAGTTAACCTAGAAGCTTCCTGGCTTGCCTTGAGCTCTGCATAGAAAATAATGGCCTTCTTAAATTCTCACAGATAGAGCTTTGCTGAAAATGAGCTCACAATTCAAAATTACAAAACAAATATGTTGACAGTCTATCTTGAATTAAAAAAAAAAGAATTAGAATACACGCAAAGTAGTGTTAAATTACCATAGATTTTAGATAATATAAATATTTGATAGAGGCTATGAAATGTTTAAAATGATTAAATACATGTGAAACTATAATACTGAACAATATAACATGACAGGAGGCAATGTCTGAGGTTAAAAATGCTAAAATATCCTTGCATTATTCAGATGAAATGTGGAGATATTTACTAAATTCAGAATTTTATGTTAAGCATGAATATAAAACTTAGGAGCAACAACTGAAAGAATAAATATAGAATATATAACTTCCAAATGAGTAGAGGGAAGAAAAGGAGAATTAAGAAAACTTGACCAGGCCAGACACGGTGGCTCACGCCTGTAATCCTAGCACTCTGGGAGGCCGAGACAGGAGGATCATTTGAGCTGAGGAGTTCGAGACCAGCCTGAGCAAGAGCGAGACCCTGTCTCTACTAAAAATAGAAAGAAATTAGCTGGACAACTAAAAATATATAGAAAAAAT
>NW_012151951.1:5185017-5186437 GCF_000956105.1 Propithecus coquereli
GCTGGTTCCTTCCCATCTGGATCAGTTGTTCCTTCTTGCCTTTAGATTTTCATTTGGATAATGACACACCCTGTTTAGTCTCTAAGCCAGTAGGTGGTGTTTGTGGGTGAGATTCGACCACACCCTTTATGATGAATCAGTAGATGCAGTAAAAGAATGTGCCGGATGACCTCCCTGTCAGTAGGTGGCACTTGCAGGGAGGAGCCAGTTGCTGTGCTGTATTTGGGTCCTGTAGCTAGCTCTTATTCCTCTAGAGAGGCCCTCTTGTGCCTCCAGTGGTGGGTGGGGCCCTGGGATTTCCAGGTGTGCTCTTATTCTCCACCTCAGTGGGGGGAGTGAGTTTGGGTGGGGCTGGGTTGAGTAAGCCTGCCCTCAGTCCCCACAACTGCTGTTAGCAGGGGTCAAAGGTCTCCTCTTTGTTTCTGTGCAAAGCTGCTGGGAGGGGCTGAAATGGCTCCACTCAACTAAAAGTCTGGGCTTGGGGGTTGGGGCTGTCCAAGACCCGCACTTTGGAGTAAGGCTCACTCCCCTCCACTCTCCCCTACTCTGTGGCCTCTCCCAGGCCTCTCCCAGCAAGCAGGACCTCAGGTCTTTGGATCGCCCCTGGCTGTGATGTGGGCCATGGGCTGGAGGTTCCCTACCCAGGATCGTAGCCTAAGCTGTCCTTATTCTCTCCCTCAGTGCGGGCAGGACTGGGAGTGAGTCTGGGTGGGGCTGGGTTGGATAAGCCTGCCCTCAGGCTCCACCACTGCTGTTAGCAGGGCTCAACGTTCTGCTCTTTGTTTCTGTGCAGAGCTGCCGGGAGGGGCTGAAATGGCTCCACTCAGCTGAAAGTCTGGGCTTGAGGGATGGGGCTGTCCAAGGCCCACACTCTGGAGCAGGTCTCGCTCCCCTCCAATCTCCCCCTCTCCGTGTCCTCTCCCAGGCCTCTGCCAGCAAGCAGGGCCTGAGGCCGATGGATCTCCCCTGGCTGTGACATGGGCTGGGAGGTTCCCTACCCAGGATCCTAGCCTGAGTTGGGTGCACAGCCCTATTTTATTAGGAGGGTTGCCGATCAGGCACGCTGATCTGCCCCTGAAGGCACACACTCCTCGGTAGGCTCTTTCACAGATCTCTCCTCCATGCCCCAGGGCAGTGCGATCATGACCTGGGTGTACAGGGTCTGGTCTTCAGGCCTGACCCCTGGACCCTGGAGATCAATCCCTGACCCTGCCAGGGGAAGGGGTGCTGGTCTTGAATCACCTACATGGTGCCCAAGCTGGATCGATTTTACTCCACCTTGGGATTTGCCCCACTCTCCTGGAGTCCCCAGACAAGTAGCACCTGGGAGGGCTGGTGGGTAGGGAACTTGCAGTCTGAGTACCCCTCAGTCTGCTGTAGGGCCCCAAAAGGAAAGGTCCCATTCCTTGGAGATGCCTCC
>NW_012151951.1:5196307-5202652 GCF_000956105.1 Propithecus coquereli
ACATTCACCCAAAGCCTTGGTGGAACATTTACGAGGATAGGGTCTGATTTCCAGTTCAAACTTGGGTGACTTTTTCTAATTTATGTTTAGAGGACACACACCTGCAACAGGGGACATTCTGTTTTTGTTTATACCATAAAGCAAGTCTGTTTGAATTCCCAATTCTTACAGTTTCTCACGTATGGCTAACAGTCCTATTTTTCTTTGGCTGGTTTAAGAAGTGTTTAGGGCTATAGAATTTTTATGTTTTCTGATTTTAGCTACTAATTTTCAATGCTAAATTCATTAAGAAATCTAGAGTATTGGATAATCCAGAGGTATTTAACTTAGGAGTAGTTGATTGTGATACAAAGAAATTCGATTTTATTTTGTTAAAGCATTAATAGGCTCTTGAAAAAAATCATCTTAGTAACATTTGTATTTCTGTTCCACAATATCTGGGTTTTAAAAAATTGTGAAGCATAATTAAATAAGATAATTCAATAAATCCTGGAGCTGTTTCTTTTGTTCTTGCTTATTGTGCCTCTTGACGTTGAAGATAGATTCTAGGCAAGATAATTCTAACAGAAGAGAATGAAAACTAACAGAAAATGAATGCTGTTGACATTTTCTAAATGATGTCATATATGTTCTGGAAAAAGAAAGCCCAACTAACAAACCAGAGCTTGTATTCAAATGGCAAGACTAGGATAGAATTGACACTAAGATATAGGGAGAAAACTGCAAAATTTGCAAATTAAAATCCTTGTATTTTTACTTAACCAGTCATATTAACCAAGTGATCAAAATATGATTGGAAATGAATTTTGAGAACAATCTTTTTCTCTTTATGATGTTTCATCATCCTTGTAGTAAATGGGAGCATGGAGAAAGAAAAACAATGTGGGCTATGCACCTGTTTCCCTGAGGCCCTCTTACCTCAGGTGGTTTTGGTTCTGTTGGGTTTTGGAAGTGCTTTATCCCAGCTTTATGGCCTCCCTAGAAGCTATGCAGCTGGCCCCAATTCACTAAGCCTCTCAGATACCCCAAGAATGACCTTCTAGACAGTCTAACTTCTATTTTCAAACATGATTCAAGGGAACTCTAAGATTTTTGATTAAAAATGAAACTGCCACTGCACACACACACACATACACAAAGGCAAAAATTTAGGCCCAGTAAAAACTGTAATCCAATTCAAGAATAGAAAAGATATACATACAGCTTAGGCAGGAGGGCATACCAAGGTAATTTAAATGTTCCTTCAATTAATACTCAAAAATTTCAAAAGTACATTATCATATTTTTTCATATAAAGCAAAAACACAGAAAAAAATTAGATTTATCACACATAAAAGTCTCCAGCATAGGATTTGCCACATTATCATGGAAGGCCATACATTATTTTAGTCAAATTTCCCTTTAATTTAAATTGGCTTCTTGATATAGGACTCCAATTCAAATCAGCTGCATTCCATATAGGGCTTTGAGTACAACTCAAGAATTCATTAATTGATTGTACGATTAATTGCCTACTGCTTTTACTCTGTTTATCTTACATTCCTAACATATCGATGATTCAGTGATTCTTATCTTTTAATTTCATAGAATGTAGACTATACGGTCAAGTATTTGAGTGTGCTAATAGTTTGTGGATTTTTTTTTCTCTCTCTCTTGTTTCAGTCTGTTCCCAGTATTCTAGAGGAGTATTTGCCATTTTTGGACTCTATGATAAGAGGTCAGTACATACCTTGACCTCATTCTGCAGCGCCTTGCATATCTCCCTCATCACACCAAGTTTCCCTACTGAGGGAGAGAGCCAGTTTGTGCTGCAACTAAGGCCTTCGTTACGAGGAGCACTGTTGAGTCTGCTAGATCACTATGAATGGAACTGTTTTGTCTTCCTGTACGACACAGACAGAGGTAAGTTTTGATGCTTCATCTACATCAGTAATTTCTGAAAACTCTAATTTTCAATGTGAAATGACCTTCTATAACTTGTATGACTTAGCAAAATATTTTGATCTCTAACATTGCTACAATCAGAAAATGGTTAATGTGTCTTATCAGTATTTTTATCTTGACTCTGGAAAAAAAAAACTTCTAATTAAACAAATTTTAAGTTCATAAGGTTTACTCACGAACAAACAATGGTCTGTAACTTCATTGAAATTGAGATAACTACATGGAAAAAAATGCTCTTCCTATTCTCACACAACAATCAACACAGAATATTCCTCTGTGCTGGGCTCGGTGGCTCACGCCTGTAATCCTAGCACTCTGGGAGGCCGAGGCGGGCGGATTGTTTGAGCTCAGGAGTTCGAGACCAGCCTGAGCAAGAGCGAGACCCCCGTCTCTACTAAAAATAGGAAGAAATTAATCAGACAACTAAAAATATATAGAAAAAAAAAAATTAGCCGGGCATGGTGGCACATGCCTGTAATCGCAGCTACTTGGGAGGCTGAGGCAGGAGGATTGTTTGAGCCCAGGAATGTGAGGTTGCTGTGAGCTAGGCTGACACCACGGCACTCACTCTAGCCCAGGCAACAGAGTGAGACTCTGTCTCAAAAAAAAAAAAAAAAAAAGAATATTCCTCTGGCTTCTGGTCACCAAAATGTGTGGGGTTTTCTCCCTATACACCCACCAAGCAATAGCCAGCAGATTCTCCAGAGAACACCAGCTGAGTGTCCTCTAATTCAACTTAATTCTGACACTATCTACCTGGAGTTAGCATCAGGTGCCACAGATTAAGGGCTCAGTCCCATTTCCATAAGGTTTAAGAGTTGTAAGAGGACAAAAAGTTAGAATAAAGGTTGAAACAGGCAACATTTTGATAAAATCCTTGAATAGAATTCTATGAAATGAACAACGATAATAAATATCCTCCTTTCCCACATAGAAAACAATAAACAAGCAAAATAAACCTTTTGAAGGTCGATTTTACCTTCAAAAAAGAATTTCCTATACTCAGAGATGAAAACTCATTAAATGAATTCATCTTCATTGCTAAAATTTACATATTTAATTAGATGGAAACAGTATGTCATTTAAGATGTCATATCAAAGAGTTTCCTAGTATACCACTTCTATTGGTCTTCCAAACACACATAGAAGCTGATACTATGGTACTAGCTTTTGAGAAAGCAAAGGCTTTATTGAGATGCTGACCAGCAAGGAGACAGGAGGTTTGGCTCAAATCTGTCTCCCTGATTTGGGGTACAGGGCAAGTTTTAAGGAGTCAGAAAACAAGGGAAAGCATTAGGAATGTTGGCTTGGCAACATACCTAAATTTGAAGAGGGCTTCAAATTTGACCATTTACAGTAAGGTATGTTGAGGTGGACTTTAATACCTGATTTTCCTGGCCAACAGACCCCTCACTTCTGAAAAGGTTCCAGCATTCAGGTTCTGGTCATGTCCTGGTCTTCTTGGTTCCACAGGGAGGAAACATTGGTTCTGGGTGTTGTTAAAGGTCAAAGCTTTCTCTATTGAGCATGCCCAGGCTACATGACTTGCTGTTTTGGCTCTGTTATACCTACAGAGTGACTCAACATCCTGTTAACAGAGTAGGGCCAGTATGGAGTGGTGCTAAGGTTACAATGGCATTGTTGGTAAATTTTCCTTTTGGAAAAATCTCAGAAAATTTAATGTCATCCGTGTATTTTCTGTAAGGTTGTGACATACTCTAATTAATATTTGGAAATATGAGAACCCACCCATATATACTATAATGTTCCATTAGTTATCTGTCTAAAGCACCCAAGGGAATTAAGTATTTATTAGAGAAATTATCACTGTGTTCATGTCTCACTGTTGGAAAAAGCCTTAAGAAAGAGGATACTGAACTTTGAATCATAATGTCAAAAAATATATACCGGAGTGTAGATGGTATGTTTCTGCTTGCAGTTCATTATGACATAACTCAGCACTCCTCATTGGGCAGAAGATGCTTATTTGATAACATGTTGATTTCACAGAAATACCAGTGGGATCTATGTCTCACTTTTTCCCCCTTCCCTGTATAAATCAATCTCCAATTGATACAACTTGCTATCTAGAATTCCTTAGTTCTCTTCAGTTGTTGCTTCAGAATGAATAGCTAGTCCTTTGTATTTTCTCCTATTGTAATTACCTAACCCAACTTCAAAACAGACATCTTTATTCCAAGCAGTAATTGCCTAAATAAAAAAACAACATGTCCATGTTCTGGTCGCGTCCTGGTCTTCTTGGTTCCACGGGGAGGAAACATCGGTACTGGGTGTTGTTAGAGGTCAAAGCTTTCCCTAATTGAACATGCCCAACAGCATGTCTTGATGTTCAGATGGCTTACCTTGCCATGATACCATCATGTTTCTCGACTTTCTGGGTTTTGATCAAGTACTCTCAACACAGAAGAATGATACTTTTTATTCCTTAGAAACACTTGTGCTCATTTTATAAGTTTAGGATCATAAGCCAAATTTATTTTCTCTTATATAATCTGTTTATAATTATGCATGACTCTCACCAACTGAGGTGTAAACCTCAGTTATGAACATGTGATTAACCTGCATCATAAATTAAGTTGGCTGAGAGTAATTCATGTTTTCACACCATAAACAAAAAGAATACTTTAAATTATTATGCATATCAACATTAAAATCAGAATATTTTTAAAATGTACAAAAAATAAGTGTAAAGAAATAAGATACTATGGTATATTTTGTATCCATAATCCCCTACTGTTATCATAAACTGATTATCTATCTTTCCTGTTGTAAGTAACTGTCGTAATATGACCCTGAATGTCTTCACAAATTTGAGTGGAACATTACTTTCTGATGCATCATGAATCTTTATTTTGGAATAAAATATTTCATTGGACCACTCAATCATTTCTGCAATCTCAATCCCTGTGGTGCCAAACGCTCTCTCAAAATGCAATATAAATACTCTCTTGTACCTTAAAGTGGTGTTTTATATTGAATTATGCCAATTAAAGAAATGATATTTTATTTCCTCTGATAGCCTATGTTCTAGTCCTGATCTGTTATTAATTAGCAGTGTGAACTTGCCTATACCAGTACTTTTGCCAACATCTGTTTAAAAAAAAAAGGCGATTAACTGCATTGTCTTCAAGATCTATTCAAATTATCTTTAAGGTTTCATTTCATTTTTAAATTTAAATATTATATTCCTTACCTGGAAATGGTGAACAGAAAAAGACAGCTCATGGCATAAGTGATCTCTTTATCTGCAGGCAAACCTTGCTTCTGTTCGTTTGACTACCTCTCAAAGAAGGAAAAAAAGCATTCATTTATTTATCTATTTAACATTCAATAAATATTTATTTTTCTACTTGTCTGTATCGGACACCTCAATAAGTACTAAGAATTAAATGATGAGCAAGACATTACTGGAAATCAACTAATTCACTTGCTATGACTTCATTGGGAAATAGTACACAACATTTTACTTGAAACCAGAAATTGGCCTTTGTTATATAGCTTGGTATTTTAAAATTTTAATTTGGAACAGAACTGTTTTCAAAAAAGATCATTGCCTTTTGGGGATAAATAATTACAAAGCATCACTTAAATACAAACTTTTATAAAATTTTTGAGTTGATAAATAAAGTAGTTCTACTATGCCTACACTGCCCAAGAAAACTTTCTGTGGTGATAGAACTGTTCTATAACCCCAGTTATCAAATATGGTAATCATTACCACATGAAGCTATTGAAGATTTGAAATGTAACTTACGCAACTGAGGAACTGAATTTTTCATTTTATTTAACTTTAAATAGTTTTAATTTCAATAGCTACATTTGGCTAATGGCTACTACAATGGACAACACAGCATGTCTAACCACTGAGCTCATATGAAATAATATTCCACTTTGAGTGAAATTTCCAAATATTTTCTTGAATCCTATTTTACTATATAAGAAAGGAACTTAAAGAAAGGAACTTAGTGAACACCTTGTGCATAATGTTTTTGATAATGATTTTCACATTGCATTGAGAATACATTTACGTATCTTTTCTTCATTCAGAAATGTGCTACTCCAGTAATTATTATATCTTACTACATTTATACCTTTTTTGTCTAGCATAGTCACCTCTGATAGGCACGCTATAGCTATGAAATGAATTAATTAATATAGTGAACTGCTTGACAATAGGTATCAAACAACTTTAGGGCTGTAATAATTAATCATGTAATTCATTTTTGATTAATGGTGTTATGTTTTCATGGATCAAATAGTTAATAGAGCAGCCAAAATGAAAACCTCACCTGGAGAGGTGTTACTTGAATTAAATTCAATTTTCTTATCATGAAAAATGTTGAGTGGGCTGAAGGATAACATTCTTGATGTCAAACAAAT
>NW_012151951.1:5203312-5207023 GCF_000956105.1 Propithecus coquereli
CCAGGAAATAATGTCCTGTATGGCATAATATGTACCTGCTGCTATTCTATGCTGAAGCCAGTGCAAGAGGAGAAGAAGGGATAGAAAGAGGAAAGAGGAATATGTTTGTGTGGGGAGGGGGATGGAGCTTATTATTTTGCTTCTACTTTTTGGATTTAACTGTATATATGTATTTTATTTTTAAACTGCCTTAAATCCTTTTGCAAAAAAAGTTGAGGTCTAAATAACAGGAAAAGGAACAAATGAAGAGGAAGAGACATGAAACACCTTTAATGATATCTCTTATTCCACCCAAAATAAGTCTGTATAAATCACTCCAGCAAACTCTCCTGGCCTCCTTTTGGATTCTCTACTCTAATTCTCTTCTTATCCATTTTCTTCCTGTATTGTCACATTATTTTGTGCTTTCCCATTTTCTGCTCCTTCCCTAGGAACCCAGAGTAATGGGTGGATAGGCGACATGATTTCAGGCATACTGGGAACCTCAAGTTTTCTCTGCTCTGTTACCAGATATGAATGCTGTGATACTTAATTTTACGTGTCAACTTAAACTAAAGTTGACTTGGCTAAAGGTTGCCCAGATAGCTGATCAAACATTATTTCTGGGTGTGTCTTTGAAGACATTAGCATTTGAATTGGTAGACTGAGTAAAGAAGATTGTTCTTACCAGTATACGGGGGCATCATCCAATCTATTGAGGGTCTGAATAGAACAAAAAGTCGGAGGAAGGCTGAATTTGACCTCTTTGCTTGAGCTGGGCCATCCATCTTCTGCCCTTGGACATCAGCACTCCTAGTTTTCAGGCCTTGGGACTTGGACTGAGACTTAGGCTATTGGCTCCTCTGGTTCTCAGGCCTTTAGGCTTGTTCTGGAATCACACCACTGATTTTACTTGACTTCCAGCTTGCAGACAGCAGATTACCAGACTTTTCAGCCTCCATAATCACATGAGCCAATCCCTCATAATAAATCTCTTTTTGTGTATCTATATATATTCTATTGGTTCTGTTTCTCTGGAAAGCCCTGACTAATAAGATGCCTAAGAACTCCCTTAAACTCTAATTCATAAATAATATAGCAGAATGAAAAGGCCAATAACTAAGGAATATAGCATATCAACATCAGTTGATATCAAATAAAATTACCAATATCAGCTCTGTCTTTAAAATCTCTTTCAGATAGGGATGAAGCAGGGAGGATCAGGGGTGACCCTACGTCTGCAAAGTGAGCTTGGAGCCATCCAGAGAGGAGTGTTCCATGTCAGCAGTGCAGATTGCAAACAAGCACCATTCTTTTCCTCATTCTTCCCATCTCCAATTCTTAATTACCACACTGCTAATACTCTGCCAACACACATCTATCATTCATTGAGCCAATTAAAATTCTTTCGGTCCATTTTTCTTATTAAAAAAATTAGAAACGATGCCAAAACCAAGTTAATTGACATATAAATTCAGAAAAATAAGACTCTTTCAGATTCTAAATTGGTATTATGCCAAGAGGGAACGAATAATTTATCCTTAATACTTGATAGTGTTAAACCCTGTTTTCCTAACCCAGAAAAAAAAAATCTTGAGGTCTAACACCCTCACCAGGATGAAGAGGAGTTGCTGTTTTTTAAATCCCCCATGAAGGCTCTCAGGCAACTATCTGTGTTTATAGTGAACCCATCAGGATTTAGACTATTCTTTATAGCTCATCCAAATATATTTGCTTATAAACTTTTATTACACATATAGCCAGGCTGACAAGTCAAATGTTTACTGGTTGCCAACTGCCAAGTGTGAAGATAATCCATTCCACCAGGAGGAGGACAACACTTAACCGCATCTTCCAAATATGTATCACTGCTTTCCTGCTGGAACCAGGCCAAGGGGAGAGCAGAGAGAAGTCTGGGTATCAGAATAACCATGGAGACTCCTATGGAGAGTCTCACTTGTAACTGAGGGAGAAATAATCAGAAACAGGCAAGAGAGCCTGGCTCCCTTCATAGCATCTCCTTTTGAGTCACTGTAGCATGTGTTCCCTGCCCTTATGAACGCAGGTGATCACCACTTTGAGTCAAGGAAGGGAGCAATGGGCTGAGCAGTGAGTGAAGGGGATAAAGGTGGATTGGTGGATGTCTTTATCAAGTGGATTATGTGTCTAGTCCCTTTTCCCTGGTGACAGGAGGCAAAAGGAGGTGCTTGCCTATCCGTTACCTTCCATCGCCCCTGGTGACAGAGTTAAGGATTCGAGGGCAGATGCTGGAAGTCATCGGAAGGAGTGCTGAAATCCCGCAAGGTGCATGAATCTGAACAGGACTGCCCAACAAGACTGAGCAATGAATATCAATAGGCAGCTAAAACAGGGGTTGTCAAAAGAAGAAGAGAGCAGAGCAAGCAGCAATATAATAAGCAGTGGGTTGACAGAATAGAGAACTCCTGCAGAAGAAGGACGGAAGTCCACAGATGTGCCAGCAGTCTTCTACATGTGCATTTGAAGGATTGAAGAGGCCTGAATAGGATGGCAGGAAAAATAAGTATGCAATCCTCCATGAATATTTGTCCTGGGTCACTTTGTTGTCATCACTTAATAGGCTCTGGACACACACACATTGTTGACTGACACGTCAGCTGGGTGGCTGTTCTTCCTTTCCTGTTTCCTTTCCATTGTGAGTACTCAGCCGCTGAATATGAGATGAGAGCCAATCTGCGTAAGGCCTCTGGAAAGGTGATGATGCCCCAACCCATGGAAATTAAAAATTCCAGCAAACAAATTACAAATTAGTGTATGGAAGTCCAACAGAGTTCTGATTTTTCCCATGGTGATTATTTTAAAGTTTTTCTTGAAATATGAAAATTGTATTTAAAAAGTTTTGTTTTGATAGAGGCCTGAGCATATGCTGAATCTTTCAGTTTAGTTATTCAACTATGGCTGAGGAATAGAGAGAGAAAACATGTTCCTTAAGAATCCTTAGATTCTTGTGATACCTCGCTTCCGTGCGCATTGTTTGGGGGAAGCGCGTGCCTTAGCCCTGGTTTGGGTGAGGCAAAGTCATTACTTGTAATCAAAATGTTTGCACCCCCATAATATCCTGAAATTAGAAAAAAAAGAATCCTTAGATTGATGAAATGAGTATAATGGTTAAACAGTTTTCTCATATGAAAAGGACAAAACTCAATAGGCTTTCTTACCAGTTCCACAATGACCCTCAACTTTCTAAGCCATAAGTTTACAAATGAATTATGATTTCCTGACAGCTTCGTCATTAAAAAAAAAAAAAGTATTGCTTATCTGAAGACCTGGAGGGAAAAAATATTCCTTTTAGAGCTCTGATTGAGCACATTGCCTCCAGATAACTTATCTTGCCTCAGTGAATTTTTCTTTCTGTGAAAATGAATCAGATGTGTACAAATGATAATGCACAATTGAGGTTCAAAAACTTACAGTGCAAAACCTATGTCAGAAGTAAGGTTTACTCAACACATCTGCTTTATAATTCATCATGCTATAACAGGGAAGATATCAGGACTATGGAAAGCAGTAACTTACTATCTATTGCAATGGAAGAGAGTTCTTAGATGCAATATATAAATTCCTTATAGTTAAAGTTATGACAGACCTGTCAATCTTTTGCATATTCCAATAGAAATGGAAATTTTCTATTTTGCATGTTCAAATAGATATTTTCAGTTCTGTAGCCCAGATAAGTGTCAGTGTACAACAATT
>NW_012151951.1:5218401-5220083 GCF_000956105.1 Propithecus coquereli
AAAATTATTCATAAAAGTAACTCCAGAAATATTTGTAAAGTTTATTTCAGGATTATTCAACAGTGTGACTAGGGGTGGCATGGAAACAGTGTTATAAATCCATAATATCATAAGCATAGGTGCTTCCGCCTGACCTAATGAAGTCTCAATTTTCATATCTTTCACAATAATGATGAAATATTTATTTCAATTATTGGATAAATAGAACTCAATCAAGCCTTTCTATGTAAAGAATATTTTCCATTTTTTAAGATACCATAGAATCGTAGTCCTGATCAAAGCCTCTGGTATAAAATATTAAACTAGGGATAATACTAAAGGCCAATTGTTAGTTTGCTTTTATGCAAGACATGTTCCTATAAACATCCAGACTTTGCCTAATGTTACCTTCTCAGTGGTCCCCACTCTGACCACCTCCATTCTCCATCCTGATATTCCCTAACCTCCTTGCCTGCTTTATTTTTACCTATAGTACATTTTAACACCTTACATTCATGACGTTTTGTTTATTAAGAGTAGACTGTTACAACAGGACATTTTCTTTATTCAGTGTTATATTCTCAGGCTCTAGAATTGTATCCAGCACATAGAAAGTGCTTCATCCGTATTTGTCAAATGAAGTTTGATAATGGAATTTAAAAATGGGGAACAATAATAATGAAAGTGAAAAAGGGCTGGAGTACGTACAATCACTTAGTAGTTACCACAGGGGAGGGGCTGGTCTGGAACCCCTGAGGCCCACTAATGAATGACCAGAAGTGCTTGGTATCTAGGACGTGGATGGAATTCATTGAGAATCTGACATCTCTGCCTCTTACTAAATTGTCTGTACTTGATCAAGGAAAATATGTATTTTTTATTTTAGCACTTACAGTTGGTAATTGTATAAGAAATGGTATATTATGTTCTTAACAGATTCTTAAGAGGGGAGAAAAACTCTAGCATGTTTTGTTCTAAATTCACCAAGGTTAAGCATAAGCTCAATATGTTTTGAGGATCCTTATGCATTTTTGGATAAATAACAAACACACCCCACAAAAATGTAAATGGAAGTAAAAAACTATGAAGAAGGAAAAAGACTGAATATAGACATCATGAAAAAATTGCTTTCAAGTGGTTCTAAGAACCACCAAGGTAGTTCTAAAGTCTGAGGTTCTTCTAAAATTTATGAGCTAATAATAATAGCAAGCACTTATATAGTGCTTACCATGTGCAGCATGGTTCTAAAATCTTTACATATATAAACTCATTCTAATGAGGTAGGTGATATTATTTCCATTTTACAGATGAGAAAACCGAGGGCCATAGAGGTTAAATAATGCATCCACGGTCACACAGAACATAAGCAGCACACCCGGGTTTCAAATGCAGACAATTTGGCCTCAAAATGTGTGCTTTTAACCACTACGTTATGCTGCATGAGGACCTTCACCTTTAACTTGAATCAGAGATAGCCAAAGAAAATAGTAGAGTCAGCAGGTCTTGGACAGTTAATACATAACACTATGCAACACTGGGCAATCCCAGCAGTTCCCGAAAGACTCAGAAAGAGAACCAGTCATAGATCCAAATATTTCAGCTTTAGAAATTTATTTCAGCATGGACATCTGAGTCCTGCAGCTGCTGTGTATGGTCTTTTGTGTGGTCACAGGTGTTGGCTGTATTACGAGAGCACATAATGG
>NW_012151951.1:5220133-5222723 GCF_000956105.1 Propithecus coquereli
TTTTCTAATTTTTAGCTGCAAGGTTCTATGCAATCATTATAATGCACAGTTAAGGTTGAAATACTTGCAATGCAAGAGGTTAAGTTTGTTCAAATCTGCATCTTTATTAAATTTCTAACTGCTTGATCTAATTGAGAAGAGTATTTGGATATCTCCCACCTTGGTCATAGATCTGTCAATTTTTGTAGTCTTATAAATTTTGCTTAATATGTGATATATTTTAATGAAAAATACTCTAGAAGTCTTAATATCTTTCTGAAAAATTGAACCAATTTTAGACTATGTAATTAACCCCTCTCTCCTTTGTCACACTTTTTATCTTGAAGTCTATTTTTCCGTATATTAACATAGTTACTCAAATTTTCTTTTGAATCATTTGCCAAGTGTATTTATTTAAGCTACTTTTAAAAACTCCTAAGAATGTCTGTAATGCAACTAGAATTATCCATTCATGACAGAATAGAAAAGATCTATTGAACTGATGACAATAGCCCAAAAGATTTTTTTTATTGTTTTTTTTCTTTCTTTTGTATGACAATGTCTACTGTCTGTTAACAGACCCAAAGATGTTAGTGTCTAAAGACAGTAGTACTCATTATATAAAAGACTACATTTTTACTATTTTCCAAAGTTTATTTTAAGGATTTTGTTCTGTTTTGATAGATGCCAGATTAAGATCATAACAAACAAGCATCCTCTACTGGAGAAAAATAGCTTAAAAGACCATCTTTACAGCAGTCTGTCACTTTCATTTGGAAAATAGATGAGAGAATTTGTGAGGGACATTCCTCTCTGTGCCTTTTGCATCTTTGAGAGTAATGTTTCTATACCCTGCAAAAAAGGATTCTGTGCCATGGGTAGCCATGGGTATTTTATGTGAGTGCATATTACTCTCTGCCACTTCATTGGGAACCATTTATTTCTTTTCATATGAATTTTAGAAAAGGATATGTAAGAGGTACATTTCTATCAATTCTCACTTAGGAAAGATTTGAACTGTGACTCATTTAAAAAGCTCTTCTATTTGTAAGTATCTTAAAATATCACAAACACGACCATAAAAGACCAATTCAGAAATAGACAATACACAGAACCTGAAATTAACACTAACATTTTGTCACTGATGTGTCCTAAAAAGGTTATTTTTTTCTGTAATTTTATTTTAAACTTGATGAATTATGTTAACTCTTATGTATATTTTTTAACAAGTATGTTATTTGAAGCATTTCAGTTACTTCATGTCATGAAATTTACATTATCTACATTACATTATTTAAGGTTCCACTCAATAATACAGGAAATAAATGATATATAGAACCATAGAGCCCACATGCCTATTAGATCTAAAAAATACCCTTCTAAAGTAAATTTATATTAAGAAAAGTCCTCACCACACCCTAGAAATCTGCACTGATTCACAAAGAAACCATATATACTATCAAGGAGTTGGCAGATTTTAAATGGCAGAAATGGTTGCTCAACTAGAATGACAGGTTTGAGAGTGAGTTGCATTATTTCGTATTAAATGTATGCTGACTCTGTATTGCAGTAGTGAGCGAAAGGCAGGTAGGTCTTGAAAAAATAAACAGAAAAGAAAAGCTAAAGAAAGGGAAGTTTTACTTTCTTTGAAACAGTTCTCCTAGTAGCGCCTGGACTGAAAATTATTGTTTCTTATCTAAAAACATGGAAACAAAGTAGATTCACCATTACTACAATAGACCCAAGAGACCAATTAAAGACATGTAGTTGTCAGAATGAGGCCAGTACTACTCATTGGGCCAGATGTTACTATAGCCAAGTAGTTCAGCAAACCCAGAAGTACGTGACCAATGGTGCCTTCAGCCATATGTCTACACAGGGACTAAGATATGCCCATAGAGGAGGAGGGCCACTGAAGCAATGTAGCCTCAGAAAGTAGATTCAAAAAGCAGCCCAAGTTAGCAAAAGCCATTATGCCACTGAACTCAGCGCAGATTAACACAGGGTGCAAAGTGAAACAGATAATGGAATAGTCAAGGTTTTTCTGATCCAACATAGAGAAATACTCCTATTCAGCACTGTAATTCTGTGCACAGATGTTGACATTAAAAAGACATAGAGTAATATATTAAACAATAAAAGGAGAATTACATCAACAACAATAGCAAGAGTTAAAGTACTGAAGGGTTG
The DNA here is from genome assembly GCF_000956105.1 of Propithecus coquereli. Taxonomy (NCBI): domain Eukaryota; kingdom Metazoa; phylum Chordata; class Mammalia; order Primates; family Indriidae; genus Propithecus; species Propithecus coquereli. The sequence goes on from NW_012151951.1 coordinate 5,222,303, forward strand.
TGTATATTAGATAAATCAGAGTGAGTGTGAAGAAGCCCTGAAGCCAGTATATTGCTAAAGAAATCACTGATGAGAAAATGAGCAGCTAAGCGGAAATAAATATGGAGCGAGTGATACCCGAGCACTCCATAGAAATGTGACCTTGGGCATGCATAATGACTAGAATATACCAGTTACGTCAAATCTTCCTAGATTTGAAGCTTTTCACTCCTGACCTTTAGAACAGGGGTCGATAAACTCTAGCCTATGGACCAAATTTGGCCAACAGCCATTTTTTGCAAATAAAGTTTTATTTACAAATAAACAAACAGGGACATATTAATTTACATGTCTATGGCTGCTTTCCCACTACTATGGTGGCATTGTAGTTGCAGCAGAGACTGTATGGCCCACAAAGCCTAAGACATTTACTAGCTGGTCC
>NW_012151951.1:5223143-5224855 GCF_000956105.1 Propithecus coquereli
ATTCTAATGATTTGTTTAATTCTATGTCTTTACCATCAGACTCTTTAAGGTTCATAATAGCAGGGACTCTGTCTTGCTCATTGGGTTTTCCTGAACAAGAATAGTACCCTGTACACAGTCATAGTCAATAAAAATCAATGAATGAATCATATGGTCTCAATCGTATTGTACAACAGTGACTTCGAAATCTGAATTTAGAAATCAATCCTGTCCCCTGAGCCAGACTCATTTACATAATAACTATTGGATATCCTATTTGTATCTCAAAACTCAGTATTTCAAGAGTGAGTCAATCACCTTCCCCCTTAAACTTGCCCCTTGTAGTACATTCTCTGTTCTAGCAGCTGGCACTCTGCCTTACATGCCGTAAATACAGGAGCCTTCTTTATTCCTTTTTTGTCCTTCATGCAATCATATCTGATCAATAATTAGTCCTACCAAATGTATATCATCTAGAAATATCCTAAACACATCGCCTGCTCTCCATTCTAACTACTGCTGCCTTTGCTCAGGCCTCTGCACTGTCCTGCATCAACTAACTTTCCTCCTCAGCTCCAGGACCGTCTTCCTCAAATCTGTCTTCCGTGGCTTGCCACAGCGATCTATCTGCTGATTTTTTTTCTTGGAATGTTGTTCCATAGTGACGTAATTTATATTTATCCTAATGTTCTTGAAAATTGTGTAACAAGGTTATATTGGCTGTCAAGAATACGTTGCAGAATATATCATATTTTTCTGTTTTCTGGGTGAGTTTGTATAAATTAGTCTCTCCTCAAGAGTTTAGGAGAATATATCTTAAAACATTTGGGCTTTTATCAAAAAGTCCCAAAACAATAAAAGTTGGCGTGCATGTGGAGAGACAGGAACACTCATACACTGCTGGTGGGACTGAAAACTAGTACAACCTCTATGAAAAGTAATATGGAGATTCCTCAAAGAGCTACAATAGAGCTACCATTTGATCCAGCAATCCCATTCCTGGAAACCTATCTAAAGGAAAAAAAGACATTCTATAAAAAATACATCTGCACTCAAATGTTTATAGCAGCACAATTCACAACTGCAAAGATGTGAAAACAACCCAAGTGCCCATCAATCCATGAGTGGATTAATAAAATGTGGTATATGTATACCACGGAGTACTATTCAGCTCTAAGAAACAATGGTGATCTAGCACCTCTTGTATTATCCTGGATAGAGCTGGAGCCCATTCTACTAAGTGAAGTATCACAGGAATGGAAAAACAGGCACCACATGTACTCACCATCAAATTGGCATTAACTGACCAACACTTATGTGCATGTATAGTAGTAACATTCATCGGGTGTCAGGCAGGTGGGAGGCGGTAGGAGGGGATGGGTATATTCACACTTAATAGGTGCGGTGCACACCGTCTGGGGGATGGACATGCTTGAAGCTCCGACTCGAGCAGGGCAAAGGCAATATATGTATCCTAAACATTTGTACCCCATAATATGCTGAAATAAAAAAAAAATTGGGGCATGACATCTGTAAGAGCTTTTTAACCAATGTTTCAATTTCTTTCATGATTTTAAGACCTATTCAGGTTTTTATCATTGCTCCTTGTGACAGTTTTGCTGAGATACATAAAATGCATTAGTATGAAATACTCAATGGATTTTGGCCAGAAAACATGTTGAATTTTTGGGACTTTCTTCATGTCCTAGTACGTCCTCAGTTTTAATAATATT
>NW_012151951.1:5229472-5231493 GCF_000956105.1 Propithecus coquereli
ATTTATTTCAGCATGGACATCTGAGTCCTGCAGCTGCTGTGTATGGTCTTTTGTGTGGTCACAGGTGTTGGCTGTATTACGAGAGCACATAATGGTGGATGACAAGGCAAGCACAGTGGGGACTGCCAGCCCCTGGAGGTAATGCCAAGTTTAATACTGAAAGTAAAACATATGCATGTGCCAATTTTCTTCTAAATGCATTTTTATTGAAGAAAAACAAAGTTGTCTTCTAAAAAAACATCATCTGTGGATGGGTAAAGGATGATATTGGCATAAAAATAGTGGCATTAGCAGGCTTAAAAATTAAAATTTGGTTTAAAAACTGGTGAAGATAAAGTGATAAAATCAGATGGTTACATCAAAGAACTATAATTTGAAGACAAAATAAACAACAATCAGAATCTACATATTCGAATTTTAAGAAGTCCAAAGTGTTACTTAAGTTTTTATGTAACAAAAAAGAAATTCAAAGAAAAGAGAAGAAATAAATTACACTCAGTACCTTTCTACAAAAAGAACACACCTGGTATTTTTCTATGAATAGATGCTTATATGAACCAGTATAAATAAGTAATGATTTGGTGAAAGAGGGCCAGAGCCTTTTTATTATGAGTTAAGTCATTCCATTGGATTAAACAAGTGCTCTTGGATGATCTATGTGTACCATGCTAGGCAAATCTATGTATAAACTGTACACTTGGGTAGCAAAGAAAAAGCAGAACACAAATCCCTTTAATATTAAGTATGCTAGATAAGTAACATAAGAGAAGTACAAAGAAAATGTTGGAATTCAAAGAAAGAAGACCTCAGATCAGATTTGGGACTAGGGCAGATTCTAAGTAGGAGGTTGAATTTGAATCGGTGCCTCAGAAGTTAATGTAGGCTTTCAGGCAAAGGAGAGGGAAGACATTCGGGGAGAGGAAATGAGGGGAGAGGGTAAGGATCAACATGAGTGACAAGTGGTCCACATTTTCTAGAGCACAGGCTCAGTAACATGAGAAGCTGAGAGTCTAATAAGAGACTATGAGCCAAGGGACAAGGACTCAGTCTTGTCCTGATTCCCCAGACCTGTCTCAGTGACTGGCATATCACAGGTGTCTGGATAATGTTAGGTGAAATTAAATGACAGACTTCTATGCAGATAATCATACTAAATTGTAACACCATGTTCTGATTGAAGCACATATAAAACTGTGGCAGAGTTACAGAGAAGGCAGATCATTTTACTGAGAGAGTCGGAAGAGGCTTCAGAAAGATAACATTGAGCTGAGAAGATCTTAAAGACTGACTAAGAGATTTCCAGATGAAGTGGAGGAAGAAGAGTGCTTCATACAGAGAACAGTGTGTACAAGAGAGTATGATATGTTATGCAAATGGTAAGTATCTCAGTATGGCTTAAGAAGAAAGGGACTGGGATGGGAGATACTGGCAGGGAGACTGAGGCCGATGAGGTTGTTTGAGACAGATGAGAATCGATAATGTCAGATTGTGAAAGTCCTACCTGGAAATCTAAATTCTATGCCCTAGGTAAGGGGACACCAAGAATTATTTTAAAGTAGTATAGTGACCAGGCACAGTGGCTCATGCCTGTAATGCTAGCACTTTGGGAGGCCAAGGTGAGAGGATTGCTTGAGGCCAGGAGTTCAAGACCAGCCTGAGCAATATAGTGAAACCCGGGTATCTATCAAAAAGAACTAAAAAAAAAAAAAATTAGCCAGGTATGGTGGCATGAGCCTGTAGTAACAGCTACTTGGGAAATTGAGACAGGAGGATCACTTGAGCCCAAGAGTTGGAAGTTATAGTGAGCTGTGCTTGTGCCACTGCACTCTAGCCTTGGCAACAGAGTGAGACCCTGTCTCAAATAAATAAATAAATAACTAGAGTAGTGACGTGACTAAAGTTCATTTTTCAGAATTATAACACTAAAGCAGTATGGAAGAGGAACTGGAGGTGAGAAGAGTCTGTGGGCAAGAAAAAGCAACTAAGAAAGTCACAATGTGACACATGAGCAAGTGAAATGA
>NW_012151951.1:5234164-5235776 GCF_000956105.1 Propithecus coquereli
TACTTTATTGTAAGAATACAATATATAATAAATATACAAAATACGTGTTAATCAGCTGTTTACATTACCGTGAAGACTTCCAGTCAACAGTAGGCTATTAGTACTTAAGTTTGGGGGGAGTCAAAAATTATATGCAGATTTTTCAATTACATGAGGTTGGGTACCCCTAACCCCTGCATTGTTCAAAGGTCAACTGTATATGTATATATATTTTACCCATGGAATATATATATGCATACACTTGTATTTGTGTGTGTGTAAAATGTTAACAAGAGGTAAATTTGCGTATAGGGTATATGGATCTGTCTTGTCTTATTTTTATTTTTAAACTTTTCTATAGGTTAAAATTATTTACAAATAAAAATTATAAAAATATGTGGCCAAGTACAGTGGCTCATGCCTGTAATCCCAGCACTTTGGTAGACCGAGACAGAGGACTACTTGAGACCCAGAATTTGAACCTGGACAACATAGTGAGACCCTGTCTCTACAAAAAATAAAAAAATTAGCCTGGCATGGTAGCTTGTGCCTATAGTACCAGCAGCTCAGGAGGCTGAGGTGGGAGGATCACTTGAGCCCAGGTGTTGCCAAAAAAAAAATATGTGTATATATAAATATGTGTGGGATGTAACTAAAGTTGTACTGAAAGAAACTTTCATAGCTATAAAGATATTTATTATAAAACAAAAAAACTGAATACAAATAAGCTAAGCTTTTAACTCAAGAAGCTAAGAAAAAGAGAGAAACATCATAAGTCTTAACATGGTAAAATGAATGAAACAATGCAGACAAGGACTGAAATTAATACACATAATTAACAAAGCCTCAAAGAATATTAAGCTAACCATTCATTGCTAAATAGGCCCCATTCCTTTCTCCACCTTCCCCTACTCCTCCTCCTCATTGTTTTAAAAATGATTTTCCCTAAGAGAAAATGATATTGGGATACTATTATGTTGCTTAGTTCCAATTTTAACTAGGACCTAGGAAAGCCCCAAACCAATAAGGACAATAAGTGGACAGACTCTGGAGCCAGGTAATAAGGCTTTGAATAAGGGCTCTGCTGCTTACTAGCTTTGCAACAGTTGGACATTTTACCAAAGTGTCCCCCTCATTCCATTATTGGTATAAACTAGGATTCATTCCAATAGTGCCTTTCTCTCCCCAGAAAGTACTGAAGGCCTAACGTGTGCTTACCCCTCTGCTCGCAGTGCTGAGGACACATGAACAACACAAGATAGACCATTACAGACCATAAACGGCATGAGAAAAAGAAACAGAGGATGCGAGAGAGAGAAACTAGAGGGGACAAGGGGTTGCTTTAGTAGGTGGTCCTGGGAAGCCTTTCTTTCAGGTGGGCTTTTCTCCATGTTTGTCTATTAAAATTGTACTTTCTTACAAGTACAAGGTACAAGGTGGAGCAGAGGGAGAAAGAAAAGACAAATCCAAAAGGAAAACAGCAATGGTTCAAAAAAGGGGTTGAGCAACTCTTTAGGAAACCAACAACAAAATAGCAGGTATATATTCAAGCAATCAGATTCAAAAAAATTAAGCGAACCAGCTTTATAATAATCAAATTCACAATTAATATCAAAATCCATGATGTTTATTC
>NW_012151951.1:5235826-5237345 GCF_000956105.1 Propithecus coquereli
TATAAATTAAATAAGTTTGAATACTTGGCCAAATTTTCTCAGCCTTCTCCCCATTCACCCAAAATAACTCAAAAATTTATTTTAAGTACTTCAATACATAGTTTAAGAGTATCCTCCAATGTAACATTAGTTTTTACGTAAACCCAATCATCCCGTTTCTTTCTGTTCCCTGGCTGCCAAGTAGTCCTGGAGAAAGACATAAAATGGGATCGCTTTGTTCCATCACAAACGGGCAGAGGCCCTCACTTTTGCTAAGCGTTTCTTCTACTTATCTCTAGTTAAAACTCTATTTTTTTCCTCAAAAGCCCTTATTCCAAAAGTTTTTCCAATTTTTATAAATATCAAGAGAAATTTTTTTCTACTCCCTTAATTCTCTACAGATCAGCCTACCTTTACCATTTAACATAAGCCCTTGAACATTCTACCAATATCAAAATGCTATGAATACTCATCTATTCCCTCCTATATTCTATCATCAAGAAATTATCCTTCCCTTCATCCAAGGCTGACCCTCCTAAAGGAGCCCATGTTTTCTCTCATACTCAGAGGTGTTTCTCCTTAATTATCTGTATTCCCTCTTTGACCTTGAGTTTCTCCTCCTCCTCTGGCTATACACATGACCATAATGTCCTCAACCTATAAACAATCAAATACTCTCTATAACCTTTACTGTGCTAAGTTTTTCATCATCATATTCATTGAAAGCATGGCCCACAAAGCTTTTCCTGCATCTTCATTCCTTAATACTATTAATAATTCTGGTTCTACTCATGCCCACTCTGCAGAATGTATCCCCTTCAAAAATGAACCTTCAACTATCCAAATTCAAAGATGTTCATCCTCTTAGATTTCTTTTTGATATCTGATTCTATTTTTGAAATGTTATGTTCCCATGATCATGTTCAATACTGCGTGTTTTCTACCTTATATTCCTGCTCCTAGGCATAAGAATTTTCCATGTTCAGCCCTCGCTACTCAACTCTGCTCTCTCAACATTCTGTTTGGGGCCAATGCTGTTTTTGCCATTGTTGTAACCATGATTTTGATCCGAATGATTCCCAGATCCCTATCTCTATATGAGCTCGTGCTGAAGCTTCAGTACCTTTTCAAACAAGTTCCACTAAGAAAGTATAATGAATGTTTTTTTTTAATAAACCAGACATTAATTTACACAGCTTATATATGTTAGCTCATTTTTAGGAGCTATACACTGAAGTAATTAGGAGAAAAGAATCATGAGGTACAAATTTTGCTCCATAAAAAAAAATGTACAATTGGCCCTTGAACAATATGGGTTTGAATTGTGCAGATCTACTTATACATGGATTTTTTTTTCAACAAATATATTGGAAAATTTTTTGGAGATTTGCAACAATTTCAAAAAACTCCTAGATGAACCTTTTGAGGCCTAGAAATATCAAAAAATTAAGAAAAAGATATGTTATAATGCATAAAATATTTGTAGATACTAGCCTATTTTATCATTTACTACCACAAAATACATACAAATTTATTATAA
>NW_012151951.1:5239950-5243454 GCF_000956105.1 Propithecus coquereli
ATTTATAAAAATAGACTATTAAGTCACAATGAAAACAGATTATAGAAAAGTAAAAATTACAGAAGCCATGTTTACTAATACAGTGGATAAGTAAATATTTGCTAATAGCAGAAACTTAAAGAGTAGAAATCAAGGTTTATGTAAATTTATAACTCAAAAATATGAAAAAAGAACTTGAGGCAAAGAGGAAATCAAAAGTTCAATGTCAAACTATTTAAAAATAATGAAAAGAAAACCAAAATGATAACACCCTAAATAATGAATCATAGCTATACTGAGATATAAATTTATAAGCTTAAATAGTTTATTAAACAGTAAACAATAAAAGTTAATCTACTATCTGTACAATAAAAACAGCACATTCTAAGACCAAGTGTTAAATAGATCGTAGGTTGACTACAGTTTACAATAATCTATTGCACATTCTAAAACAGCTTGAAGAAAATAATTCAAATGTTTCCAGCATGAAGAAAAGACAAATATTTAAAGTTCTGTATATCCCAAATATATTTATTTGATCTTTACGAATTATATGAAGGTATTAAATTATCCAGTATACCTCAAAACTATGTAATCTATTATGCACCAATGAAAAGTTGTTTAAAAAAGAATTCTAAAAAAAGAAAGAAATATGAAATAATAAAATAAAGGCAGAAATTGAAGGAATAGGGGGAAAAGTATAATTGTTAATTTTAAGAACTCATTTCTACAAAAAGGCAAATATGTTTTAATGTTCACCTGGAAGTAGCATTACTATTTGAGGCTAACAAAAAAATTTAAAGTATTGGCTGATAGAAGAAAGGTTAGCAGGAAACAGATGCCTTCTTACCAGATGTTAAAATTTATAAGGCTAAAGTACTCAAATAAATGTAATCCTGATCCAAAACGTATAGGCATATCAATAAAGGAGAACATTATATATAAAAAGATCAACTATACTTAGGGATTTATTAATAGTAAAAGATAAGGATCACACTTCGGGCAGTTGGAAATTTTTGGATTACTTATTAAATGGTTCTTGGTCATTTGACTATTTGAAAAAATAAAATTAGGCCCCTGCATCACATCTGCTATCACAACACATTAGTTTTCTATGGCTGATGTAATAAATTACTTCAAACTCAGTGGCTTAAAAAAAAACACCATGCATTTATTCTCTCCCAATTCTGGGTGTCAGAAAGAGAAATGAGTTTCAGTGGACCGAAATCAAGGTGTTGGCAGGGCCAGTGCTCCCTGTGATGCTGCACAGGAGAATCCATTTCCTTGGCTTCTCCAGCTTCTGGAGCTATATTCCCCACATTCTTTAGTACTTGGCCCCTTTCCCCACCTTCACAGCCAGGAGCACAGCATCTCCAAATCTCCCTGATCATCTTCACATGCCTTCTCCTCTGTGTGTGATCTCCTCTTGCATCGTTCTTACAAGGATATTTGTGATTACAGTTAGAGCCACCTGGATAATCCAGGCTAACACCCTCATCTCAAGATCCTTAATTTAATCACATCTGCAAAAACTGTTTTTCTACCTAGGGTGATATTCATAGATCCTAGAGATCAGGACCTTTATATCTTCAGGGGCCATTAATTAACCTACCCTATAATACAATAAATATTTAAATGTAAAATCCAAAGGCATGAGGCACTACATACATATTTTTATTTATTTACTTATTTTGTTGAAGGAAAGATGGCTAAGCATAAAAATAAAGGAAGAAATTTTAAGGAAAACATGCATGTGACAGTTACATTTTTAAATTCTCTGTATGAAAAAACTGGTAGGCAAATGACAACTAGGAAAATCTATTTCACAATATATGACTGGGAATTAATATTAATTGTGATTATGAATCAATATGAAATAAATGAACCCAATTATAAAAATATGCAAAAGACATAAGCAATCATTTCATAAAATAAAAACCATATGAACAGTCAACAGATACACTTACCAGAAAAGACCTTTTTCTAATAAAGACACCCAGCTTCATCAAGGGTTTAGGAAAGAAGCCCTCTCAACTACCATCCATGTCAGTACTAATTTGCACAAATTTTATTGTACAAATTTATTGAGAAAATTTGGTAATAGAGATTTAAAGCCTACACTCAGAACTTCCACTTGTCAGAATTTTCTTAAGGAAATAATCTTAAATTTGCATAAAGACTAATACCACAAATGCAATGTAAATAAAATATATTTATAATTAATTAATAAGAAAAAAGATGCTATTTTTTGAATACTACAGCATATGCCAGCTAAGTATTTTATGAATAGCACCTAATAATTCTATCATAAAATTTTTTCCTATTTTATAGCTGAAGAAACTGAGACTCAGATGCTAAGAGAGTTGCTCCAAATCATATAACTAGTAGAGTGAATCACTATGCACTATACACTAAACAGTATATAGTTTGACAATAAAATCTGCTCACTTAATTATGACGATAGAATATTCATTATTCTATTATTTATGACAGCAAAAAAATAAAACCACTTAAATATGCAACACCAGGATTTAAAAATCATGTTTTACCCATATACTATGTAGAAATGAGTAATAAATTTTTAAAAAATTTTAAGAATGTATCAAACTTATCTCAATATTAATAAGAAGAAAAAATTAAATGCCAAAACAGCATATTCTTTGTGATATATTTATGGACAGATAAATGATAGATGGTAAAGGAGAGATTGATTCATAAACCAAATGGGCTACATTTCAATGACAGGCTGGTACCACTAACCACATATGATTTTTATGAAAATTAAATGAGATAATTTATATAAACTCTTTAGCAGAGTGCCAGACACATAGTAATGCTCAACAAATACACACATCTCAGATGTCAACTACAGTCTCTCTGGTCTCCGAGGGCTAGACAGAGGTTCTTTGAACCACCATTTCCATGCTTTAGAAAGTCCCGAGGATTCCTGCATTCAACATGCATATGGCAGAGAACAAGATGTGAAAATCAACCCTCACAAAACATTTGTGAGTAGCCTTTACTGAATTTCTCGGGGTTGTGAAGAGAGAGAACTATAAGCACCACCAATTTAAAACAATAATCACTCCTCCCTTCCCCTAAAAAGTATCTCTGATTTCAAACTGTATTTTTGATAAACCTACACCAAAATTTTCTACTGCCACCACACAAACAAGGGTTTCTCTTGGCCCTGCATCCAGATGGCACCGGTTTCATCCAGACAGAACAATGTGACCCCTTCTTGGAGATTTTAGTGCCAACTAACACCTAGCACATAAACACACACACATACACACACATACTCGTGCACACACACAGAATGTTGTCAATGAAAACTATACTCCAAACATTGTTAATAATGCTTACTTTTGGCCGGGCGTGGTGGCTCATGCCTGTAATCCTAGCACTCTGGGAGTCTGAGGCAGGAGGGTCATTCGAGGTCAGGAGTTCGAGACCAGCCTGAGTAAGAACGAGACCCCATCTCTGCTAAAAAATAAAAAGAAATTAGCTGGACAACTAAAAATA
>NW_012151951.1:5244248-5255845 GCF_000956105.1 Propithecus coquereli
GACAACGATTCATCTCAATCATTTCAATCATAGGAATACACAACAGCCACAACAACGACAACCACAAAAAAATTACTTTTCAGAACTCTTCAGTTGGAAAGAACAGAAACCAACTATAACTAACATACAGCGTGCTTCATAGATCTTAAGTTCAAGAACACAGAGACGTCAGGAAGGGAAAGAGACCAAGAACTGAAGAACCATCCAGGACACACAGGAGGACTGACCCTCTTCTGCTTCATTCTTCTCTTCATGTTTTCATACAGTCCAGCTTCCCTGTACTTCAGGGGTGGCTCAAAGATAGCTCCTCTACAGATACTGACTTACATGCTAAGATTAAATCTTCATTTTTATTCCAAATTTCTAGGAAAGACAATTCCATTGGCCCAGATTCACTGAAGAATTCCCCTTGTCCAAACAACTGAAAACAGGAAGTTCCTCACGTGCAGTCTTCACCCACGCTTTCAAAGACCTTCTAGCTTTTGCTGCCTAACATTATTTCATTATAAATTCAGGAATTCAGCTTATGGGTTGAACAGTCAGGAAAGGGGATCATGATGTGCTATGCACAAATCCCTAAAGAGATCCTTGACAATTGCTTTTCCAGTTTTATTAAATGAGTATAAATAAAATATCAAGAACTCTAGGTAAAAGGGGAGCTATTTAAGTACACCAGTTAAGCATAGGAAGATAGTATATAAAATCCCATCAGTGTTACACAGGATAGATATTAGCTCATGCTCCATTTATATGATCATGGTAAGCTAACTATAGAAGGATGAAACATATTCACATTTATATGCAATAGCTCACATTTATGGATTATGCAAAGTCAGTCATTTCCATTCAATAGCAGCTATTTCAAAGCTATGGAGTGGCTTCTTTTAGTGGGGCATATCACACTGACTGAAGGAATTGCTTAAAAGAGTAAACATATTAGAATAATGGAATTCCATAGCATTGGATGGTTCTCAAAGAGATGAGTTGCAACACACTGGGCCTTTTGGTGTACACGGACCATCTACTGCAGTGGTTTCCTCATGTGTAGTTTCCTTTTCCTTATTTTTAAGGCCTTCTTGTTTTTATGACCTAACATTATTTCATTACTTAAAATATACACTTCACCACCTACAAAGAACAGGAAAAAAGGCCAAGTTTGTAGAATATTGATATAATTAATGGGCAATGCAGGCTCTGTTGTTAGTAGAAGAAAGAAAAGCAACAGAATTGAATAATAAAAACATGAAATTTTTAAGAACTCTAATAATCTGATAAATTAATTGTAATCTCTATTTTGTAGGATGAAACTATTTATTCAACATCACAAACTGTAGAGAGTATTTATTTCTGTCAGTAAGATCTGTAGTCTGGCAGATAAATTCACTGGTTCTCCACCATACTGAAAAAGACATTTAGCTCATATTTCAAATTCTGCTTTACATCTTGCCCATGAAGTTATTTAAATCTTATTTCATTTTTAGGTATTATATACAAAAAAGGACAAAACTCTCTAAGTGTTTTAAGATAGGAAAAAATTTTAAATGTAGATATAAACTAAAGGAAAAAAATTGTTAGTGTTGAAAGTTAAAAGCCTCACTAAAAGTAATGGCTCTTTCTTTTTGTTCTTATTATTTCCAAACTGATGTGTGAATTTGTATTACAAGTATACAAAATGAAATAAAAGAAAAATAACCATAACCATAATTCAACAAAGAAAAATTATGCTTGTTAGTCTGCAGGGAGCTTGGGCACACTGAAAACACTAGCATTCCTTGCCTGCCTTCCAAACACTTAACCATCTTATCTGCACAGGTTTGAACAGTTCAACGTTACAAAAGAAAAATATCAGAATACTGTTTGGCATGCCTTTCTTTCATACACACACACACACACACACACACACACACACACATACACACACACACCTGAAGTTGTTCAACCTCTAACTCATGTCAATGTTACTAATTGATATTATCAGTCATCATTAAGATTTGACTCAAGTTCAGACAGTGAAGGACAAAAATAATGACTTGATTTTAAATCAGTTTCAAAACTGATCCTGTATTCAAATTGCTAATAACTGCTGATCTTTATTTGTCCTGATTTAATTAGAGGAACTTGAACATTTGCATTTGTCTCTCCCAATTTAACATTTGCCACAAACTCTTTGGAAATGTTGACACTAGTCAGATGTGATACTTGTTTCCCCGCAGGAAGCCTTTCTGTCATTACCTTGTTTCTCTGGTGTTTCTAGGGACCACATCACAGCCAGAAATCCCCTCACACAATGCTCCTGTTATTTTCTACAAAGACTCTAACAAAGACATCTTACCTGTGGCTCTCCTGGTTGTTCTACTGTTTTTATTCATCCATGCATGCTCTTGTTCTTTTCTCTTCTACAATTTGGAGTCTAAATTTTGTTTTTATCATAGATGAAGTTTCTAGATAAATAGTAATAAATCGTATACCTATTTCCTTTTTATTTTAATTCACAATTTCTGGGGTACATCTCATTATATATTGGTGCTAATTCTGCTGCTCATGGAAAGCAAAAGTTAATGTGCTCTGTAGAGAATTAGTTTTAGTTCCTACAGGGAAAAAAATGTTATCTCACTGGTATTCTTTCAACTTATAACTAGGTGTAATTCAATTCACAGTTCTTTTAAAAATCACTTACATACCCCACAATAATCAGATATACAAAAATATGCGATGTATAATAATTTCTGCTTACTTTAAAAGTGCTAGTGAACTTAAGAGTAAATCATACCCAGGTGGCCTGGAAAGAGTGGTTAAAAAAAGACACCCCCTCCACCCACCGAAAAAAAGGGAGGCATTTATTTCTTCACTACAGATTTGTTTATTTTACAAGCAACAAAGGGGTATTAGGCTTTTTGAGGAATTTTAGATTAAGGATTCAGAGGAGACAGTACCCCTCTGTTAACTGTAAAATAAACAAATCTGAAGCAGAAGATGGTGCCTAGGAGAATTCATCTTGTTTTCCAAAACACAGATGAAAGCTTGCAGCTCGTGCCCCTGGCTGAATTTGAGACCTGTATGATCAGATCAGGGGTGATACATTTGGCCTGGATATGAGTTTTCTTATCTGTTCCCTTGTCAATATCCCTTGACCACAGTTCAGACATCTTTCCCATAGGGAAATGTGTCTGACCTGTGCTTCATTCCCTTAGAGTTGTTCTAGACTAGATTTTTACCAATTAATTTCACAAATTAATCAGTGATAATTTTTAATGGATAATTCTGAGTAAATCTCAACCTGCCAAGATATGTTTGATGTTAATAGAGTTTCTTGAAACAAAATTCCATATTTCATAGTTTTCATACTTAGAAATTCTTAAATTCTTGAGACTTAAAATGTGTTCTTTCAATCATGATAGAAAATTAGTAAAGTCTTATTAGGGATCCCCTTATAACCAAATAGTGCATGATTTCAGTATTTCTGTCAATGCATGAATTTTTATTCTCCAATACCCTGCATCAAACAATAAAGCAAAGTTACAGAGTTCAGTTTATAAGGTGATGTTTCTCACATTAAGAAACATGGACTCTTGGAAGTCTGAAGATATTCTTTGGGGTCTGTGATTTCCCAAGTTTAAGAAGCACTACCGTAACCTGAAGATTGAATAGAACAGAGAGCGGTGGGTGGAGGGGGACATGTGGATTTAGACACTATTATAGGTAGAGCTTTAGGTCCTTCTCAGATCACACCAAGGAGCTGCCTCCTCCTCCTCTACATAAACCCATCATGACTGTTCACAAACAGAAAGAGCAATGCTAGTATGTTACAAGAGGATCAAGAGATTTGGATTCAAACAGACCTGGCTCAGGCTTGGACTCTGGCTTCCACACTTACTGACTGGTTATTCAACTTTCTAGATCCCAGGCGGGGCTAAGGATTGAGTGAAATACAACAAATGTGAAGTTATATTGATATGTAACTCAATATCTGGCCCACCGTAGGTGCTTAATAAAGGCTATGCCTACTTTACTCAGAGATGAACTTAAAATTGAGATCTTCTGAGACTAAATTCTTTTTTTTTTACCTATCTAATTCTGTGCTTCCCTGGAAGAAAATCAAGAGTAAAGTAATTCAGAGAGAAATATCTCTTACTAAATCTCTTTTCCCCCCAAATATATAACTGCCAATGAACAAAAGAAAATCTATGTATCAGTTTTACCACTACAGTGGACTAAAAGGCATTTTGAACTCATCAAACAGGAACAATTTAATGTATGCAGTTCTTAAACACTTGTGAAAGTTGAAATACAAAATGAAGGGAACACAAAATCACATAATCTCATTTCCAGAGTCACTTTCAGTCTTAGCCCCACACAGCTGTTACACTGGGAGTTATCCAATTGCACACAGATAGATCTCTTTCCATTCATTCGGATAATTCTGAATTCCTTTCAGAGGCAGCATAATGCCAGTGCAGAAGTAAAAAGACTCAATAACGGTCACCCTAAGGAAGGATTCAACCAACTAGAACAGCTGCTCATCAGAAATGTCGCAATGCTTCCTTTATCATCCATATGTTTCTTCCCAACATAGTTGAAATTTCAAATTATGTTGGATGTATTTTACTCAGATGTAGTATTAAAATATTTTATGAATTATGCTATTCAAAAAATGACAAACCTTGCAATAAGAAGAGATAAAACACCAACTGGATGTATATACATACATATATATGAGAATGAAAATCTAACCAGTCTATTTCACAATTGAAGCTAAAAGGTCGAGAGAAAGAATTATTTTGAGAAAATGCACCAACCTCTAGCTTCGCATTTCTCAACTATGTGAAGTTGCACTGAAACAGATTAACCATTTGAGTGTTGATTTAAATGCAACAGAACTATTAGAGCAATGTGGATTTGAGTGCAAGCCTGCCTGGACATATGTCCTGACTTTGCCTCCTGTACCTGTGTGGCTTTGGATAGCTGAATCTCTCTGTACCTCAGCTTCACGATACCTGGGAGACGGTATTTTCCTCACATGCTTGTTTTGGAATATTAATGGAGTCCATCTATGAGAAAGGCTCAGAACAGTACTTGGATCATTATAAACACCATGTAAGTTATAGTTGCCTTCATTAGTATTATTAACTCAATCCCAGAAATGTATTCCTACACTATTTTAAAGAGAAAATTAATTGCAATACAGTTTGGTAGCCTTGTAATCAGAATCAATTTGGAAGACTTTTAAAATCATTTTCTGTAGACTCCTCAACTTTTCTCTATTTTACATACAGGTTTAATCAATAGCTATTCAAAATTTACTTTTCTTAATAAAATATTTAATTCAGTATTCATTCTTAAATAGGAGCATTTCACTGTCTTAATACCATGCATGCAGGCATCTGGCCTTTGTCATCTCCGTGATCCTGGTACCTAGTACAGTGCTGGGCCCATGTAGCCGCCAGTTAGTATATGTTGAATGAATGACAGCTATTCTTAGTAAACAGTGGATTATTAGTAAATAGTGGACAGGCTTAGGCTTTTTTTGTACAAATCATCTTGCGTATTGTACCCCAATGAACTATCAATTTTCCACGAGTAAATTATGCAAAGTTTAAATTTTACAAGTGTTCAAAGTTCTAACCATATTATCCTCCTTAATTAAGCATTTAGCTGGCATAAATAAGATCTGTATTGTAAGAAAAGGACCTGTTAAAACAAACTATAACCTCTTTTGCAAAGAAAATATAATTTTTTTAAAAAAGTCAAAGTCACTTATTGGAAAGAATACAACAGTGATTTTCAAATTAGAGATTCTGATTCAGTGGATATAGGGTGAGGCCCAAGTATCTGCAGTTAGTCATTCTAGATGATTCTGGATACGAGGGTTTGGGAAACACTGAAGTAATAATAATAAAATCTAACATGTATTGAGCCCATGCAGTGCTCTAGCTACTGTTTAAATGTTCTGTATAAATTAAGTAATTTAATCCCCCAACACACCTTTGTGCCAGAATTCAAACCCAGGAATTCTGGCCCCACGGCCTAGATCCCTGCTGGTGCACACTGTAAGATACAGGGACTCAGATAATCAGAATAGTCTCTCCAAACTTCAATTTTCTCATTTCAAAATTCAAAATTTATTCATTTGGGTGAGAAATAAATGAGGTATAATTCATTAATACATATTAGAAGTGTTTTACACCTACATATAAATATGCATGTATTGACTATTGCTATTAGATTGATGAATTATATCAGACTGAAAGCAATCCATTTTGTTTCCAACATCAAATGGGGAATAAGCAAGGCATTACAAAAAAGGACAGAATGAAAAATTGATAAGTAAATAGAATATTAGTTAGGAATGATTTAAATGATTGCTATAAAGTACCAAAGGGACATCAATTGTTTCTTGGTAAGTCATGACTGATCATCATTATTAGACAGTTTTAAAGCATGAACTAGTCATGTGTTGACATACTGTGAACTTTTAGTGTTTTTAAAATCATCGTTCTCCCCATGGGAAACATGCATTATAAATCAAGTCATGATCATATTTTTAAAGTTATATGATAATAAAAAGTTACCTTTATCATATTTGACCTCTGATATACATCCTCTTTTAACTGCTATTATCTGCTTTTTACTCTGGTACTAAAATTAAATAATTAAAGCAAAAGGAAATGGTGGTGAACTCTTAATTTAATCTGCCAATAATATCAATTGACTAGGATAAAAGTATTTATGCCTAAAATTAAATGTCTGCTATTGGCCAGTAATTTATGATAATGTTTTGTAAGATATCTATGACCCCATTATAACTCATAAGATCACATTATTGAGTTGAATCTTCTGTTACAGATTATCTCAAGTCATGATGTAAGTGAGGCAATAAATTATTTCTTTTTAGGTTCATTCATTAAAACAAATTTCAAGATTGGATCACTGGAGCAATGTATATTTTAAATCTCAGTGTATTATTGATTTGTGAAACATTTAGTTAGCTTTATTATTCTTGAATTTCTCCTTATGTGAATTCTTTAAGTGAAAGATAACACATTAAACAGAATCCAAGACTGGAGTATAATCATTCATTCATTTAACCAAAATTATCATGTGGTTATTTTGTATCATGTATTGTGCTAGATTCTGGGAATTAAAAAATATATATGATACAGCGTATACCCTAATCTTTCTCTTTTAATTCAGTAGCGGAGAAAACCTTGCCTCCAGGCAAAGTTTTTTATTAAATGCGTGGGGTAGTTGTGGGCTAGTTTTCTTTTTTTGTTTGTTTGGGGTTTTTTTCTTTTTGTTTTTTTTTTGCTTTTTTGTAAGGTAAACTTAAAAGTGATGTTGCTATTACTCTGCAGGAGAAGCTCTGTTAGAATCTTAATCTACAAAACAGTGGTTTTAATCGAACCACCAGCAATTCCACTGTGAATTAGACTGCAAACATGCTGTTACGGTACATCTTGGACTTTCAGAAAAGAGAAATGGACTCCCCCAAGCAAAAATTGAAATCTCCTTCAGTGAAGAGGGAACAGAAAGCTATCAGAGCCAACACCCACCACCATGGAGAAAGGCATTGTTCTCTGACCTCTCTCAGCAAATATAAAGCAGAGCCGAAAAGCATTCTTCCTTAGTGTACATTTCAAACTTTACAATGGTTTCCATTACTGCTATTCTGGTGAAAGAAACAGAGATTCTAACCTGGTAGGCCAAACCAAAGACAACTAATTAAACACTAATTGCAGTTCAATTCCAGAACTGTTCAAAATCTCTTTTTCCATATATAAAGAAGTCTAAAGGCATTTGATCAATAAACTCATACTCAAAATAATTAATACATTGTTATATGAATCTTTATAATGTAAATTGGAGCAGGCACGGTAAATGAGCAGTAGTGATTATTTTTCCCCAATCAATTAAAGGTACATAAAGCCCTGTTGTTTGGGTAAGACTGTGTTAGATCCTCTAAAGTATACAGAAATTATGAGACGTTGTTCCTGCAGCAAGAGAGTTTAGAGAAGTCTAAGACAAGGAAAACATTTTGTAAACAACACAGGACAGTCTGAAAGAGGTAAAGAATTTTGTACAAAAATTCTGTCTGTGAGGAGAGCTGAAGAAGATTGAGAGAATCGTATAAGTATTATTGATATCACACAAGTTTAATATTTTAAAAAGTTGCCTAAGTACTATTTGTTTCTAGAATAAGGAGATGAATTATGACAATGTCCCTAGTTTTGGGTTGTTTGTTTCATTATTTCTTTCATTAGCATTTGCACTGAAAATATAATGCCTTCAGTATAATCTGATCCTATTCAAAGAATAGGAGTAGATTGACTGCCTGTTACAAAGAACAGCTTCCCATCAAATGAAGGAAAGAAAGGCACATGGAATTAGTCCATGTGTGATCTGTAAAATTAATGCTAAGTACCATTGTTGACCATAAAACAATGTTTAATAAAAAAAATTGAAATTGAATGACCATATTCCCCCAAAATTCATTTTTTGCAATATGCTGTATTACAAAATGTTTTTTAAATCTTCTAAACCAATCCATAAAACTATATGTGATGGTTGTAAAATTAAGAGAATTAAGACATTCTGCAACAATATTATTGTTACCATCAATGAGTAGCTACAAATATTCATACAAATAAATGGTAGGGAAAAAAGTCTTTCCACTCTTAGCCAGTATCTCCAGGATTGGTCAGATGAAAGCCAGAAACTGGTACTGAAATAAGGACAGTCATGTGACCCTTGGAAAATCTTATAGTTCTAATAAAATATCTTCATCTGAAGACTGGCCAGTGACATGAAGATTGTACCAAGAAAGTTGAATAACTAATGCTAGAATTCTCAAGTTCAAGTTGTAGGGAATTAGGACTTAGGACTAAAATGTCTGCAACCAAAAGTACAAGTTATACATTTCTAATGGCACACAGGTAGATAAAAGTATTTAATGGGTTCTATCCTCTTTCTGAAAATAAAATCTCACCAAAGCCCAGCATTTTTTTGGAACAGAGAATATAAACTTTGTAGCATTACAGATAGAACTGATAAAGACAAAAGGCATAAAAAGTAGCAATGGCAAATTAAGATGTTAATACCTTAATGTGATGAAATATAGATCTGCAGAAATAGTAGTATGTTTCTAATCTGGTGGAATTGCAACAATAAAAGGCCACTGAGGGTAGAATGTCATCTCAATGGTTTGAGGTTTATATTAGATCTCGGACTGCTGAGAGAGTTTTCCATGACCACTCAAGCTTCCACTCATTTTTATGTGAAAAACCCAACACCAATTATAACATTTATGTATTCCAAGCAAACTGCATATTTAAATAAATGTCCAAAGTGTTCAGAGACAGGGCATGTGTGTCCTACTGCGTCTGCTTTGTTCTTGGAATGTAATCTGCCTGGGTGCTGAATCCAAAGGGCCATTAATTATTAATAACTCACCCTGTGACCGTCACCATCTCTACCTCTTTGGGCCTTGGTTTTTCAGCTGGAAAATTATTAGAGTTAACTATACTCCTGGCTCATTACAGCTCCAACAATCCAACTTCTGTTATCTTATTTCTGTTGACATTACTTGAAAGAAAAACACAAAAGATAATATTCTGACTTGTTGAAGTGAAATTTAAGCTTACATAAGCAGATTCTCTAAATGGATGTCTTTTAATTTCATTGTTGCTCAGGGTGACTTTACTGATCAAAAGAAGCAGCGTAAAAAAAGTGCTAAGTGAAGTCATTGTGGTATTCTTAACAGTCCTAAATGTCAATTTGAAGAATAGGCTGCTTCTTCTGAAGCACTCCTATTTAAAACAGAGTGGACAGCAACATTGATGGATGATCAAGGCAGTCTGAGTCACACAAGGGGACTCTATGCTTCTGCAAGTGAGGAGGAAAACGCAGAATTTTTTTCTATCAGTCTTACACAACTATTAAATGCTGTTTGCTGCTCAAAATGCAGAACTTGCCAACCAAAATCTGAGAGAAGATGATCCATTCTTCCCTTCCACCTGCGTTGGTATGAACCACAGGCTGGGTGGGAACTTCTCCAAATTTCTTTATTCTGTTTCCCTTTTTACATCCTTTTACTATACAAACTGTTTCCTCTAGCTAACCTGTCAGAGAGACATCTGTTACTTTATAGAAGCCAACGCACATCGGTGTATGTCACGCTTTAGTTATTCACTGCCAATACTGGGACAAATCTTTTTCTAAGCTTTGTCTGAAACCTCTCTTTACCTCCGTCAATCACCAGGAGTTACACGTGTTGCCCACCCCTCAACTCCAGACACCGGTAGCAGATGATGTATGAGGTTGGTTATCTTCTCCCATGCTGCTAAAATGGCGTGCTACTTCTATAGCTCCCTTGCCAGTTTTTAAACTACCCTGTCAAGCACAGAGAATGAATAACAAAATATGAAGCATCCCTAATATAACCTTAATGCCCTTGTGTGCCATTCTTCCATTACTTGTTCACCTTTCTGTCTCAAGCCAAGGAACTAAAAGGATTAGATATAATGCTACAAATTAAAAAATGTGGCAGTGCATGGAGGCCTCAGTACATGTTTGCAAGACATAGAAGAAATATCATGTTACTACTGACACTTTAAATGCCATGCTTTGACATATGAGAAAAGTTTTTTGAGATCCAAAAAGATGATGGGAAGGGCTGAATCCTGAAAAGGCAAGTTAAAGGAATGGACCACTGTATATGGAACCATGTGTACTTCCATTTACTTTTATGTAGTCTGAGCATTTGCTTGCTTTTCTGCCCTGAAGAAACTTGGCTGTCCATTGCAAAACCCTCTTCCTATCGACAGCATTCTACTCTATTCATCATCATGCAGAGTCTGTGTCAGCAGATCCAATGGCCTCTCTGAGTGTTGCCCTTCCCCACTGGGTGGATGATGAGCTCGGCTGATCCAGCCCCGAAAATGCTGAGGGAGCTTCCAGCCCAGATGGCCTTCTTGCTGATCATGTCTGAGGGTTGTTTTGTTGTGTTTCGTTTTTTTTTTTTTTTTTCTAAGTTGGCTTACTCAATACAGGATATATGAGAGGCAGTTTTGGTCTGAGCCAACAATAGCAACAAAAAAGTTGAATTATGAGTTACAGTGCTGCTTTAAAATCCCAAGACAATCACCAAAGATATTTTCCACCATGCTAAAGAGAAGTAATGGTGATATGTGTTTGTATGTATATCAATATTAATAGGTCCAAATAAAGTCTAATTTGTCGGTTAGTCTCAAAAAATAAAAAACAAGGATTGTGCATTTAATACACATATTCTTCTATAGAGGACATTGAAATTGTTTTTCTAATTCATTTTTTAAAGGTTAAAAATATTACAAGTCCAATACACATGTGAGGCTGCCGTCTTCATTGTTAGAGAAGAGTGCTCCCATTTCATTTCTGAATTTTCAGTGATTGTTTCTCTTCACCAATTACTAAATGTGCCATGGAGCGCCAAGTTCTCTAGTCCTGTTCTCAACTACCTGGAACATGTATCTGCACAAAAACTTGTCCCTGGTAATATTAGCCACTCAGTATTCCTTTCAATGGTTCAAAAGGAATGATCCGGTTTAATTTACAGAGAGTCT
>NW_012151951.1:5257465-5257767 GCF_000956105.1 Propithecus coquereli
GCTTTAAACAGTACACTCAAAGTCATCAGATTTTCAAACTTTCCCTTTATTCTCTTATTTAAGGAAAAGTGCACATTGTTAACAGAAAAATAGGTTCTTGTGCCAGCAAGCTACTAAGTCTCACAATTTCATTAAAAACACTTTGGGTCAGTTTAGGAAACAATTATAAAGAACTACCATATGCTGGGCACTGTGCTGCCTCCTAGAGAGGTGATTAAGACAGGCCTACTAGTCCCTGGGGGTCCCAGGGTAGACAAAGCAGATGCGAGTCAGGTCCAGCAAGTCTCTCAAGTGCCACTTCC
>NW_012151951.1:5258392-5260025 GCF_000956105.1 Propithecus coquereli
AGGACTCTGCTACCTCTCTTTAAATGGACCTTTAAACATTCTTAGTAAGGCAAGAGTGGATGTTCTTAGATTTGGCAGCCTTCCATGAGATTGCCCATCCTCTGGGAATTTGGAAGCTGTGCTTCAGTGAGTAGAGCAAAGTCTGATTTGCTGAGGGCCTTTAGCGCTAGCAGCCACAGAGTCACAGAGTTTAGGGGAATGAATACACAGGCAGATAATTTCATTCCTGTCTGTCAGCTGTCCAAAAATAGAGATATGCCCAATGTGCTATTTGAACACCAAGGAAGGATTCCTAATGACAGTGGTGAAGTAGTTTGGGGAAGAATGGAAAGAACTCTTCACAGAGCAAGTGATATTTCAATCTTGAAAAGTTAGTAGTTAACCAGGAGCAGTAGGCACTCACGGAAGGAAGAACTGCATGAGCAAGCACACAGAGCTGTAGGAATTATAATTCTGTATGTTAAGGATCCCTAAATGTAGCCTGTAATTATGACAATATCTATTTAAAGGGTAATAAAGTCACTCTCAATTTTTTAAATGATCTCTTTGTCCACCAATTAATTCAAAATTTCAATGCCTGATTAAAAACTCATATAGTAGGTGTTTGTAGGCACTTACTGCTTTTAGAAGAAGAAAAAGCAAAAGAGGTACATTCAAATTCATAAACAACATGGGTGTCTATGATGTGCTAAAGACTGTTTTTCTCTCCACGGCAATGAAGACCCATGATACAGGGTTTTTGTCTTATCATTCACAGCTCTATCTCTAGTACACAGAACAGGAATCAGGTAGGTATGTATATGTATGTATGTATATACACATATACACATATACACATAGAGACAGTTAATGGTTGTAGTTATGGTTATATGGCTACATAGTAATAAATAGGGTTCAATAATAAACAAGACAGATCTGGTGCCTGTCCTTATGGAGTTGACACTCTGGTATAGGGATTTTAACCTAGGATCTGAGGAGAGCAGTTATAAACTCCCCATAAAAGGGAAAAAAAATGCATCTTTTCTTAGCCTGTAACAGAAATTTAGCATTAAATTAAATCATGAATATAGGCCATAAACCACAGAGGTATTAGCAGTACCTGTGACTTTTCCAAACATTAAAAATCACAGATAATTTCATATCACATTTCAATGTTGCCAATATCTGAAAATACCATTTTGCTCATCATGTTTTTAAGTTGTTATTGCCATGCCATTAGGTTTTATTATTTAATGCATTAATAAAGAAGCAAGTATCTATGGTATCATAAATTCAGTTTTAATACTTAGAAATTGAATTTCAATGTAACTGGTTTCTTCTGTAGTCCTATGTAATTTATTTTACACATTTAAAAGCATTGCTCTGAGAGGAGAACTACAGGCCTCACCAGAATGCTAAATAAGTTCATGATACCAGAAATTATTAAGAATTCCATTCCAGGGGGGAGGAAAGAAATTAATTAAGCAAATGATTATTATTCAATGATGTGACGAGTGCACTGATAGGAGAAGAATAGTATGCCATCACCGTACATACGTAGGGCAGTTCAGGTTGGTCTTGCAAGGATTTCTAGAGAAGTCATCCCTCAGCTTCCCTTGAAAAGCTAGCAAGAGTAGGACATATTCAAAGAACT
>NW_012151951.1:5262120-5265463 GCF_000956105.1 Propithecus coquereli
ATTCATTATATACCGAGTTCTGTTGTTTACTCTTGGCTTCATGTGCTCTTCCTCAAGAGCATAAACTCTATGACCGCATGCCTTCTAGAGCTTAGAACAGAGCTCAATGCATTTATGTAGATGTTTGCTGACTAAAATTTAGACAACAAAAATTACATAAGTTTTTGCAATGAGATAATGCCAAGTTTGAATTCTGCCTTGTCTATGTATTCCTTTATTCAGCAAATATTTAATGAGCATCTAATATATGTCAGGAACTATTCTGGATTCACAGTTAAAACACTAGAAAACCAATAACAATACATTACACAGAAAACCCCACATAACACACACACACACACACACACACACACAAAGCCAGCATTTCCTATACCCAAGAAGCCTACATTCAAGTAAAAGAGGTGGATAATTAAAAAGACAAACTAGATAATAGGTTGATAAAGAAAAAGTAAATAAATCAGGCAACAGGGATATGAAGTATTAGATGAAGGGAAAGTTACATCCCATGAGGAGGTAACTTTGAGGGAAGACCTGAAGGGAGTGAGGGAGCTATTCCTGAGAATTTCTGTGGCAGAGCTTGTCAGGCAGGAGGAACATCACATGCTTATGCCCTGAGTGAGAAAGCAGCTTCCTTAGAGTGTCTGAGGAATAATGAGAAAGACAGAGTATCTGAAAAGAGGGAACAAAGGGAAAAGAGTAGAAAGGTATCTCAGAGAGGCAATGGACACTATGTCCCACGAACTTTCCAGGTGACAGTAAGGGTTTCATTTTGACTGAAAAGAGAAGTGGCGTAACCTGACTTACATTTTGCAGGATCTCTCTGGATACTGATTGGGAATGGGTGTGGGCAGAAATACAGAGGCCAATTAGGAGGCTGCAATAATAATCCAGGTGAGAAATGCTTGGACTGGTACTGGGAGTGGGGAGAAGTAGCTGAATTCAGGATACATTTTGAAGGTACAGCCAACGGGATCTACTATGGAATGTGAGAGAAAGAAGGAGTTGAGAATGATGCTAAGCTTTTCACTCTAGCAACCAGCAAAGGGAATTGTCATTACTGAGATGAGGACAGAGGAAAGAATGCTGGTGGAGAGTCAGGTAAAGCTCAGGTTTTAACATTAATTTTCAAGTGCTTACTGTTAAACCTCCTGCTGGACATATCAAGTAGGGAGTTGGATATGTCCGTATGGAATTCAGCAAAGATGAAAATGAAGATATAAATGTAGAGTTATTAGTATTAAGATGATATTTAAAGCCATCTCCGTCAAATGTCACTTCATAGAAAGTGAGATGAGAAAAACAAGGGAAATCCAAGTGCCAACCTTTTCCCTGGGGCACTCTGATCTTCACAGATGGTTGAGATAAAAACCTAATTGGAGGGTGCACCAGAAAGGATGAAAGGAAGGAAATTGAAGACAGCAAGAATAGAGGACTCTTTCAAAGAGTTTTCTGTAAAGAGAAGAACAGAAATGTGGAAGTAGCTGAAGGAAAAATAGGATCAAGATATGGGATAAATTACAGCATGTTTATAGACTTATGAAAAATGATCGCTAGAGAAGAAAAAAATCATGATGCTGGAGACGGGCGGGGGGAGAATTGCTGGAGTTTCTTGAGTAGACAACAGCAAATGGGTTGCAGGGCACATAAAGGATTTGGCCGTACCTGGGAGCACAGATTACTCACTCTAAGTAACTGAAGAGAAAGTGGAATATTTACACACAAGATCCGATGCACGGATGGATATAGTGGTAGGAGCTTGTGGAAGTTCTCCTCTGAAGGCTTCAATTTTTAGGTAAAGCAGGAGTCAAGGCCATCTGTTGAAATTGAGGATGTGGAAAAGTTACAGAAAGAGAAGGATTAAAAAATCATTTAAAAGAGTAAGAAAGAGAATAGACTTGGAAAATAGAGTGTAATTACCATATACTTTTAGAATTTAAAAGGAGACTAGTTGGGATGGCTGTGGGTTTTTTTCCAAGTCACCTTTTGCTATAAGGATGCAGGCTCAGAGTGACAAAGATCTGAATTTAATCTGGGTTGGAATTTTGCCAAGTGGATATGATGAAATTGAAAGGGGAAAAGGAGTTGAGGGTGTATGCAAGCATGATTATGATTATCCGTAAATTTTAAGAAAACACATAAGGACGATGAGGGATAGAACAAAATAGTAGGACCAAGGGATGGATGGTGCTAGTGGGGTGGGAGGATTGTGAGAGTGGGGCTCCAGGGAGAGCTAGTCAGAGGAGCAAGAAATGGGGGTCACAGGGTAAGTGATTGAAATGGAGATCATGAGGGCCACAGTTTTTGCCAATGTCCCAATGTCAAGAGTATCACCGTGGGAATGAGTGGCTACAGAGTGAAAAGGTGAAATTGTGAGCACTGGAAAAGAGGAAGTTACAAAACTCAGGTAGATCGTCTATGTGAATACTGGGACCAGTATTTACTAAATGGAACTTTTGACAAGTTACACTTACCGAATCTCAGTTTCTTTATAATTACAATGAGGAGCATAATGCCTAGCTCAAAATGTGGCTGAGAACGCTCCTAGTGATACCACGTTGAGGTACACACGCCTTGAAATACTGAGCCTGGATATTTCAAATTATCTCAGATTTAAATTAGAGAACAGGGTTGTTTCTAAACAAGAGTATACAGAAATCAATATAAACTATATATTAAGAATTAAACTTTTCACCATATTTGTTACTGGCTGTTGAACTCATTGGTTCTTGTCTTCTCACAAGCGAAGAATGAAAGCAAGAGACAGTTTTGAAGCAGCAAGCAGCAAAGTGTAAGCAAGCACACCTCCAGACATGGAGGCGTCCTGCCAAGAGAGATTCACAAGCGACAGTACACTCCAGAAGGGGGGAGTAGGAGTGGGCACACGTCTCCGCGGACAGTGGCACTGGGATCTCTGTGTCATCCTTTTTTCTCTTTTCTGGTCTCTCCTCCTTCATGGTGTGATGTCGTCTCTTCTTTTTTTCCTTGACCAATGGGGGTGTTTCTCCTCCCTGCCATCAGGTGGGGGCCGTTTTTCACCTTTTATGGTTAGGCCCAGATGTGTTGGTGTCCAAAGCCCATGTGGGGGATGCAAACTGTAATGTATATGTGACTTGTGTTGTTTTTGTTGTTTCTTGTGACAGCTGTGGTTACCCTTATCTTGTTATTGTTATAGTATGTTCTTTTACTCATTGTCCCATTTGTTTGCGTTGTTCATTTTTGCATTTTCTCTGCTCTTGTCTCACTTTTCTTACGCTAATACTCTGTGACATTCACAGCTACCCTTATCTTGCAATGTGTTTTTTTACTCAGTACCCCGTTTGTTTACACACCCGTTTCATACTTC
>NW_012151951.1:5265513-5267102 GCF_000956105.1 Propithecus coquereli
GACCAAGTAAGATAAGACTCAAAAGAGTTTGTACTTTATTCTAAGAATAATGGGAAACTAGTGATGAGTTTTAAAAACTGAGAATAAAAGATCACTCTGGAGAGAATTGATATGGGGAGGGGCAAGCGTTAAGCCATAGGTGTGGTTCAATAATTTAGGAAGAGTATATGAGACCTGCATTGTCATTAGAAAAATACAGAAATAAAGAACATCAACATGGTACTAGAATACCACTGCTTACTATACATTTATATTCAACTTTATTTCTATTGTTACTATTATTATTAGCATGAACTTTATAGCTCTTGCTTAATAATACAATCCATTCATGTTTCTTTCAGTGGCTTAAGTAATTTAAAGTAAGCTAGAGGAAGTCAGGTAGGAGCTTCAGCAAATGACAACTGGCATTTTAGCTGAGAGTGCACACAGGAAAGCCTGCCAGCCACAACTGCCTGCAGTGAGACCAATTTCTAGTCAATATCCTAAGCTTCCAATTTGGACATAGTGACTTCTTGATAATCTATATCATTTTAAAAGATGTTTATATCAGTTGCTTCTATTTTAAATTTATCTTCAGCCAAATCCTCTCTTTTCTGTACTGTCATTCCCCAAGATGCAACTCGGTATTTCCATTGATTCCATCCAACTTATCCATTATCCTAAAACCAAATGCAGTACATTTGGCAAGATGGTCCAAATGTTTTGCTCTTTCTAGCATGTGTTCATTTATTTGGGTACTTTCTATTGATCAAATCTTAAATCTGTTATTTTTCTCTTTCATCTTTGAAACATGATAAAGCTTTGATATTTATTATTTAAGTTGGCAGCAACACATGTGACTTGGAAACCATGTGAGCTAGCCTCTTAGAGCCACTAGTTCCCATTGTAACTCGCCTCACGGATATAAATGCTCATTTTAGTCATACATTTCTAAAATTCGATAAACATTGTGCCATGACTGCAATTACCCTCAATCAAGCCCCTTTTGTGTGAGGCGATTGCCATCAGTGTTCTGGTTTCTCCGGCATCCCGAAGTACAAGGGGAGACAAGTAGTAGGTAGTGGGAAGTTATTTAGAGTATAAATAAACACATGGAAAACTAAGAAAATCACATTAATAAAGAAAAGTTATCTTGTTACTATAAAATAAGGTGACCCCTTAAGTAAATCAATGGAAATTTATTTTCTTCTGAACAGTTTGAAAATATGTGTACTGAACTGACGCTGAGCAATAGATTAACGCTTTCACAACCACTGATACTTTCGTAGAGAGTTCAGAGGAGGTTTTGTCCTTAGCCTGTCTTTGTCTTAAAATGAAAATTTTCATGTCTTATATTGGTAATGAAAAGATAGATATAGTATGATACTATACAGAAGGCACTGTATTAGAAGCATTGACATACTAGAAATACTGAATAATTTGTGTTTAGGTGAGAAACAGGGCACAAGCAAAGCCCACTTACAAGATTACAGAACAAAGTCTCAATGAGTGATGCACTCCTTTCAGAAGAGAATTGTGCTATATGTGTAACTTTTATAAAATCAAAGTTTTTTGGTTCCACAAATGTGAATAATCAGGGAGCCTGATTA
>NW_012151951.1:5279307-5279622 GCF_000956105.1 Propithecus coquereli
CACAGGAAGAATAGATATGTCTACTTGTATTTTAATATATTAATAGCTGTATATTTAAATGTATATTTAGCATAGTACATTGGTTGTATACAAATAACTTATTTTTTACATTTAATGGGACAGTTTAATAGGACTTTTCCATTTCTTATTTCTTAGACTTTTTTATACGCAGCATCTCTGTTGAAGATTAGCAAATTCTTGCAAGAGGCAAAGGAGATAATAGTTCCATATTACAGAGAAGACTGAGGCTCTGAGACTTTAGGTTATTTGCCACTGTGAAATCTAGACATTCTTTTGGGTAATATATTTAAGTTC
>NW_012151951.1:5279862-5288595 GCF_000956105.1 Propithecus coquereli
AAGTTTCTTTTATGAATGAGCTTCTTAACTTTAGAATCATAAAACACATATTAAAATATAGGCTAGGCACTTTTTATTAATAGTAGATAGATATTGTACAGGAAGTCAATTCAGAACCTAAATCAGTTAACATAAAGTATTAATTAACTAACTACATCATGGTATAGACAGTAACAAAAATCCAATTTTCCCAGTAATTTATCACAATAGAAATATTGAATCTTAATAAAATTTAGCTACTTAATCAAGGAAAAAAATCAAGAATAGGAATCTTAGAGAATGAAATTAAGAATAAAATAAAGATTTGGAAAAACACAAAATCTTATTATTTAAAACTAAGAGAAAAAAAGAGGAAGAAATTTTATTTAAATACATCTACTGTTGAAATATTTAGATATGTAATATTTAAATGAATAGAATTTAGATATGGGTGAATATATAGAAAAAAATAGATTATAATATTGAATGTTAAGTCTTAATAAACTTGACGACAACAAAATGTTAATAAACTTGTAAGAAAATAGGATTGTATGCATTTGGGTTTTATTTCAATAAAGATTGGAGAATAGAAAGAAAATGAGCATTTAAAGAGGGAAATTTAGAAAGTAATATGTTCGTCTGCAATGATTATTACTTTTCAAGTGAAAAAATAACAGATTAACTTTAAAGAAAGAAAATCAGAGGTCTCTAACTTTAGAGCATAAGTGAGTTCCACTAAAGTTGGAGACACAATCAATTTTTAATTTCCACTATATTATTGTTCATAGGAAGAAAAATCTTTGAATTGAAAATGTTAATAAACTTGTAAGAAAATAGGATTGTATGCATTTGGGTTTTATTTCAATAAAGATTAGAGAATAGAAAGAAAATGAGCATTTAAACAGGGAAATTTAGAAAGTAATATGTTCATCTGCAATGATTATTACTTTTCAAATGAAAAAATAACAGATTAACTTTAAAGAAAGAAAATCAGAGATCTCTAACTTTAGAGCATAAGTGAGTTCCACTAAAGTTGGAGACACAATCAATTTTAAATTTCCACTATATTATTGTTCATAGGAAGAAAAATCTTTGAATTGAAAATTTGAGTTATAAATAACAATAACCATTACCATTTATTATTATTTATTGCCTACAACGTAGAACATTATGTTCATTGTTGGTGAATCCAAAGTAGGGAAAAAACTATAGTTCCCCTACAGGGAAGCTGATTTTGCCTCAAAATAAGAAAGGATTTTTCTAATAATAAGTGTAAGGAAAATGAAACTGAGCTCCTTAGTTGATATTGTCTTTCTCATCACTGGAGGTGTTCAAGCAAAGATTTCATGATATCTGACTAAAATACTCTATCATACTAAAAGTGTGATACCTAGAGATGAGTCACAAAGGAAAAGAAATGCAGAATAGCAACATCATAAGGCAAGGTTGAAGAAAAGGCCAGCATCTGGGATGCCAATTTGATCAGGACAAGGCAGGCAATTAGTGAAGATCCAAGTAAGGGGATGAGCTAACAAACGCCCAGATGGGCAGGCAGCCTGCCTTGGTCCAGATGGGCCGGTGCATCCACATCAAGGAGATTTCATCAGTGCAGTCAATGACCCAAAACAAACTTACAAACGCAGGGCATTTGAGTTCCAGAGGCTGGCAGTGAGAGAATGAAATAGAAGAACAGAAATTAGACAAAGGGAAACTGGGTTGAAAAGCAAGAATTCATCTGCTGATGGAACACCAAAAGCACAGCCAGAATGACAGTGCTGGACAAGGAAACATTTAAGAGCTGAGTCAATCTCTCTTAGATTTAGAACCATCTGAGATAAGTGGGTACTTACAAAATGAAGATGAACAGGAATATCTTAATAACAAATAAAAGCACTTGGTTAATCTCTGACTGTCAACATGTAGAAAGTAATAGCTAATTGAACTCCGGGCACAAAATGAGCAAAATAGTTTGAGATACAAGCAAGCCTATCAAAAAAATAATTTCTAACTGTTAATATTTCTCAGTCTATTATAATAGGTAAGATATTTTCTCATCTACTCAATAATTTAGTGAATCTATTGAAAGGTTTTCCAGATATCGATCATTAATTTAATCCAACATTTTTCCAAATAAAAATATTGAGTATTTCTTTAATGTTTATCAAAATTGTTTTTCTTTACAAGAATTTAGAATACAACATTTCTTACTAAAATACGTCCTCTAAGGTAGTTAATTACAAAGCTTATGTCATAGAAAAATCAACATTTATTTCTTATCTGCTTGCAAAGTAGATTATTAATTAATAGATAATTAGGTTTATTACATACATATTAAGAATATAAATATTATAGATACTATGTAATACTATATTCACGTCACACACATGTACTAAGATCTTATAATAGCAGCATTCACTATGGAATTTAATGAAGTATATTTTAGATTTACCTCTCGCCTTACATCTCAGTGAGTAACATTAGAAATTTTCAGTCAAGACCCTCAACTAAAAAGAAAATTTATCTACCAGATCACAGGAAGAATAGATATGTCTACTTGTATTTTAATATATTAATAGCTGTATATTTAAATGTATATTTAGCATAGTACATTGGTTGTATACAAATAACTTATTTTTTACATTTAATGGGACAGTTTAATGGGACTTTTCCATTTCTTATTTCTTAGACTTTTTTATACGCAGCATCTCTGTTGAAGATTAGCAAATTCTTGCAAGAGGCAAAGGAGATATTAGTTCCATATTACAGAGAAGACTGAGGCTCTGAGACTTTAGGTTATTTGCCACTGTGAAATCTAGACATTCTTTTGGGTAATATATTTAAGTTCCCCTGTGTAAATACATCTATAATGTACATATATAGATGTACACATACAATATTTTATATATATGAGAGTCTTAGGGGTGATATTATTATGTTTCATAAAGTGGAACAAAAGTTATTTATTATACATGTTAATGTGAAAATTAAATTATACTGAAAAGTTAATTGTTTGTTTTTACTGCATTAAGGCATAATTGAAGCAATTAAATCAATAGGCTCTTCTGAGCAATATTTTAGATCAATGTTCATGAACAGCTAAATAAATTGAAGTGCTATTTCCATCATAATTCCATTTTTAATTAGTTAAGCAATACACATTGTATATTTTCCAGATAAAGAACATTTCACAAGCTCTTAATGAGCTTCGCTTAGGGCTTCAAAAAAATAACTTTGGGTTATTTGCCATGCAAAATCTAGATATTCTTTTGGCTAATAGTATATTTATGTTCACCTGTATAAATAAATACACTTGTAAGTACACATACAGATGTACACACACAATATTTTATATGTATGAGATTTGTGAGATATGTATGAGAAAATGTGGTCCAAGTCTCCAAGTAAGCTTACAATACAGTTGGTAAGTTGGATATATAGGTGATTCTGATGGGTGCTATATCAAAAGATGTAAAGAGCCATGGTTATCAATATTTGAAGGTTACAGTTGAGACTAGCTTTCTCTTGTATGTTTGAAAAATCGAAAGATAAATTTGAAGATGAGAAGAATGAAAAATTGGGGCATAGGAAATTAACAAACCTGTTCATTTGCTACATGTGATTGAAATTTGATTTTAGAATGCATTGTTATCTACCTATGCTTGATGTTTATGTAGGGTGTAGACTGGTATATCTAGTGGCTCAAGTTTATATTTATTACACACATAGAAAGTGTTAACTAATCATCCTAATTAAAATATTCACATGATGTATTTCTCATAATAATTTTAGTTAGGCTTTGAAGAATATAAACCTACTTATTAGAGGCATATTATGATTTAAAGCTGTCTTTGGTGTTCCATAATAAATAAACATAATTTTATGAACATCAAATATTCTTTCTTCTATTTAATTAACACACACACATACACACACACACACCCACACACACACACTCTTCCTCTGAACCATCCTCAGGAAATAACATGTTTCCAATTTAAAAGAAAAAAAGAATAATTCCCTTCTTAAGGGATTTATTAAACTGTGAATTATATTGAAAAGGAGATAAAATGATTCTGGTTGTGTACTCTTGTACAGAAAAAAATGGCAGTAGACAGTAGACATAAGGAAGCCTTGATAAGGATTTTTAAAGTGTCAAGAGGGTAAATATGTCATAGCTAACAATACTTGGTTGGAATGAAGGAAAAAACTATTGTGAAAATAAATTTTACATGGATGATTGCACAATTTTAAAATTCTGAGAACATGGTAGTAGCTGTTGGTAAAGTAACGGCCTTCATTTTATTAAACACTCTTCTTCTCTTTGCTGAATGGTTGAAAAGTATGCTTTGCTTGAAAACTGTTCCTATATGAAAACCACTGGGAAATGTGTTAGATGTGAAGATCATTGCAAAGGTATTTTCAATTAAATGAGCAGACACAGCAGTTTGCCTTTTCCAAGGAGAACACAAAAATGACTGAGCTGAAAAAAAAAAAAAAACTACTTGATACGTGTGAATGTATAATAGAAAACTAGATTTTAGAGACTTTCTGTATTCTTATAAACTAAAGCAACTGATCTCAGGGACTATACCCTCTCAGACACAGAACTGCATAATTTTAAACAATTTTAAAATGGATCAAGGATTGGTGGTTGCTTATAATATTTTAAATTAACACTTTGTTACAATGGTTATTTTAAGCTGGCCTTTCTTCATTCCATTCCTGTAATGCTGGTTTCGTAATATGTTCCTTATTTAGGAATGAGTACACTAACAAGGATTCACAATACTGTTCTACAAGCAATTAGTATAAACTAATTAATGTCATTTATCAGTGAAAAGACTGACCGGGGAATAGAAAATAGAAAGAGTGAAGAAATCACCCATGATCTAGTAAGGCAGCCTGCTCCCCAGTAACTGCTGGTTAAGAGGGAAAACATGAACAATTAAGTCTCTAAAGTAGCCTGAAAATCAATCTAAATCTTCAAGATGCCCAAGTAGTATAAAGTTCAAGTGGAGAGGAAGAAAAAACAATAGCAAAGGAAAAATAGCTGCGAAAAGCAAAACCCGTATCAGAAGCCAAATTTTGCAATAATTGAAGCAAAAAGTGATAACTAAAATCAAAACATTGTCATAAAATAAATGACTAAATTAAAGCAATACAATATAAAAGCCAAACTAAATTCTAAAATGCTAAAGTTCAGTTTACGTGATCAGCTACACCTCTCTGGCTCTGGGCTTTCTTGACCAGAGTAATTGCTATTAGCTTAGAAGGTTCTCCCATGCACGGACATTTACATTTTAGTAAGGATTTGTGAAATTTTAAAAGCCTTCTAGACACAAAGTATATATTCCATTGTTAAATGGCAGAATGTCAAACTCTCTTCAGGTTATTGTGTAGCAGAGATACTTCCTTAGTGACCCATAAATGTGGTCTGACTGAAAACCAAGGACCTGACCCAGAAGTTCCATATAATCAAGAAATTTAGGAGAAAATTGACATTATTTAAGAATCAAAGGTGAGACGTGAAGGATTAGAGAGTCCTTAAAACAACACAGAACCAGGCCCAGTGCGGTGGCTCATTCCTATAATCCTAGCACTTTGGGAGGCTGATGCCGGAGGATTGCTTGAGCCCAGGAGTTCAAGACCAGCCTGGCAGCATAAGGAGGCAGACACCATCTCTGTGAAATATAAAAAAATTAGTAGGGCGTGGTAGCACACACCTGTAGTCACAGCTACACAAGAGGCTGAGGCAAGAGGATCCCTTCAGGCCAGGAGTTCGAGGTTACAGTGACCACAGAACCAAAGCTATGATGACTCCACTGCACTCTAGCCTGGGCAAGAGCAGGAGTCCCTGTCACCAAAAACAAAAAAAAACACACACACACACACACAGAACCAAAGCAATGTGTAATTGTACAAGAGAAATTCAAAGCTAGCCTAAATTTTTTTTCCCCCTTAGAGATAGGGTCTCTGTCTGTCAGCCAGGCTGGAGTGCTACTGTGGGATCATAGGTCACTACAACCAGGAATGCCCAGAATCAGGTGATCTTTCCTCGTCAGCGTCCCAAAGTGCTGGGATCACAAGTGTGAGCCACCACGTGCAACCCTAGCCTGAATTTTTAATCTAATAAAAGTAATTTGTATTTCTTTTTTTTTTTCCTTATTCTCTTTAGACTAACAGTTGTAGGCTCCTATTTTTTTAGTTAAAACATTTAAACTTCTAGTTAAATAAGATGAGTTGAATTCTTTTCTTTACCACCATTTCCTCTAATACCCTTCTAAATAACAGGAAAAAAGATAAATGAGTGGTGGAGGTGTGGCCATAACCCCACATGAACAATGGGAATGGGAGAGCAAAATTGGAGGAACTGCCAAGCAGAAACAGTTTAAGTATTTGATTAAGCAGAGCACAGGGAGCTGATGCCCAGGTCAGACCAGGGAGATAGAACAAAGGAGGGACAATTAGAATCGCAGAACTTACCAGAAAGGTTCAAGAATGGAGGCACCAGTTTCCTTGAAAAAAGAATACCTCTGGGGCCAGACACAGGAATATTGGTTGAGAGTCTTTTAAAAAAGTGCAAACTCCCCATTCCTTTCCTAACCAGCATTTGCCCATCTCCCATTCCATACAAACTGGATGTTTACTTTCTAATTAGAATAAAGCAAAGGCATTCTAGACTTGGGGACATGAAACAGCTTAGAGAAGATGTGTCATGAAGAAAATAGGCTGTGAAATGAAATCCTGCATATTGGATGGTACCCCTTCCAGTGAGACTTTTAGTGCCTTTTAAAATATTAGCACACACACCATTGAGAAATTTGAGAAAAGCACCCAACTGGAAAAGTATGTAAACAAAACAAAATAGAGAAAATTATTTTGGAGTGAAAAGATTTCAGTGCAGGAAGTCAAAGAAAATGTCAAAATGCTTTTGTTCAGAGAGGTAAGAGACAAACCTACATATGCATGAAATAAGAACAGGAAACTATAAAAAGGAATATTCATACAACCAAAAAAAAGCTCTTGAAAATTAAAATAAGAGGACAAAAATAAAAAGAAATGAAAAGAAGAATTGGCATATTGCATTGACAATATCTCTCAGAAGATACAACTAAAGACAAAGAAAATAGAAGTGAAAACCATAAGAAATATTGAGAATCAGTCCATGACACCAAATATACAAGCAACAGGAATTACTAAAAGAGAATTAACTAAAAATTTCATAGACTCTAAGGATAAAAATTTTCAAATTGAACACGTCCACATGGTTCAGCACAATGAATGGGAGAGAGATTCTTGTCATGTCATTACATAATTTAAGAACACTTGGGAATGAAGTGCAGATTCTAACTGCCTCCAAATGGAGTAGTAAAGGGGTCTGGTGCACATAATGGGAATGACAACAACACTATATATTTAACTAACCCAAAATTATAAAAATTTTATTAGAAGGATGAGAATGGAAGAAGGCAAGCTGGTGTGTGTTGAAGAGGATCAAGGTAGCTCAATCCTCATCTTTCACGGCAAGAAGTCAATAGATAATACTCAACACTGAAAAAGTCAAGAACTAGAAGTATAAGAATTATATTTAGAACTTATATATTTAAAAATGTATAATAAAGTCATCAGGAACCATCAGGAACTTCTAAGAGTTTCAAGTGCTTACCTCTGAGAAATGAAAATGGAGGTTAAGGAGGAAGAATCTTTTTCTTTCTATGCTTTGAAGAACTAGTTGTCTCGATGAACTGGATATATGTACAACTTTGATTTATCTTCATTAGCAGTGTGTTGTGATGTCAGTTTCTACCTATTTGGTTTTTATAAAGTTCAGTGAGATCTCTACATATCTGACTTTAGGATCTTCTTTCAGTTCTGAAAAGTTGCTTGGTCTTTTCATTCTACTCTGTCACAAATTATTGAGTTTAACTCTGTTCATTATTGTTCAGAGGCTTTTGTTATTCGTATAACTCTCCACATTTTATTCTCCACTCTGATCATCTTTGCTCACATTTTTCTTCATTCTTTGCTTGCTTCCTTCATGTTCTGAATATTCATATTTATTTTCTGTTGAGCTTCAAGTAATCTCCACCGCCTATTACTGTTTACTGTTTTCAATGTTAATTTTATTCGATCTACTTCAGTTTTCATATTTTGATCCTCTCTGTTGATCCTGTCTTATTCTATTTAATGGAAAATAATTTTTTCTAAAATGTATTTCTTTGTAACATATTAAACCTAATTAAGGAGACAAATCGTCCTTACTTTTTGCAACATTGTTCAGCTTTGTGTGTGTGTGTGTGTGTGTTAAAAATCTTTTCTGTGGATATAATATTATTGTTTTCTATTTATTATTCCTCTATGAGTTTGATTTTTTGGTCTTTATTATTTGTTTCAATCAATTTTGAAGGGCTACTTTAAAACTCATCTCCAAAGTCATGGTTGAAATAGAAAATCCTGACCTCATCTAGGAGCAGGAGGAGAAAA
Organism: Propithecus coquereli; assembly: GCF_000956105.1. Taxonomy (NCBI): domain Eukaryota; kingdom Metazoa; phylum Chordata; class Mammalia; order Primates; family Indriidae; genus Propithecus; species Propithecus coquereli. Next base: position 5,288,326 of record NW_012151951.1, read on the forward strand.
GAAAACAAAATAAAGGGGAGCAACTTTTAATCGCTTTTTTTCCCCTCCTGGCCCAGGCACTTAGAGTCCTTTCTCCCTAGAACCAAGGTTAGAAGGCAAACTGGGAGAAAATACAAGCACAGATCTATTTCCAGTGGGAAAAGTTACGGTACTAAACCCTTTCCAGATTTGTAACAATCTTTATTCTTTTCCATTATTTTTGCTTAATCCAGAATATTTAATTCTGATAAACAAATTGAAGAATAGCAAGGTCTTTGAGCATACCTATAA
>NW_012151951.1:5290095-5291966 GCF_000956105.1 Propithecus coquereli
ACAGTTGGCCGGTGCATTAACAGTCACAACAGCCTTGTGGGTGGCAGTTGCAGTCATATAACTTAGTTTTAGCTCTGGAAGACAGCTTAGCAATTGTTCCACTGTTTCTCTCTTCCCAGAGGAAGAGGAAGAGCCAGAGAAATAAATCTTGACCTGAGAGCCAGGCTCTGGTGCTGCTCTCACTAACCATCTGGTCACTATTGAAGATGAGCTAATAAACTCCAGGCAGTGACACTTGTCCTGTAAGTGACTTTAGTGAATCCACCACAATGAAAGCCCATTTTTAAAAGGCCACCCCATTAGGTCCTGGAGGCATCAGACCTTAAGAAGGCTAAAAAGGGTGCACACTCTGTCAGTGACCACATAACCAAGCAGCTTCCTAAGGATGGGTGGTTGAAAGGAGGAGGAAAAGAAATTCTGCGAGGAGCTTTTCAAAATGTACTTGACCCCCACCTTCTTCCTGAGGCATAGCTGAACTTCTGAAGAAGAAGTTATGAATAAAAATTTTAAAGCCTGCCTGAATATTCAAATAATCCCCCCCACCCCACTTTAGTACCTTTCAGAACTTTACCTGACACCCAAAGACAAGGGCAAGCGGCCTTTTTTGCATAAGCCATGATCGTGAAAAAGGAAAATGTTTGTAGGCTGCCTTCTCCAGAGTTATTTTTATGAGAAAATGCAATATCTGCAACTGATTAAGCATTTTTAAAATTATTATTGATTACTGCTTATTTTCTTTTATGGCTACCATTTCTGAAGCTATTTAATGGCTACAATTTTTAGCAAATTATATGGAAGATGAGAGCTTGTAGATTTGGGAAGGGAGGGAGAGGGCTGAATTACTATATTTGGGAGTGATGAGTTGCATTTTTACCAAAATGCAATCTCTCCTTCCTCCAGTTATAAAATTAATCATGCAGGAATTCTTTAGGTCTGTGGTCCCCTAACCCCTTCTACCCGCTCCCCTCCAGCAAGTGAAGCCCCACCTACACCCACAGCTGCTCCCCATCTCTCGCATCACCCGCCAAGCCGTGCCCTCCATCAGATCAGCCGCAGCATCAGACCCTCGGGAACCCCACTGAGAACTGCTCATGCAAGGGATCCAGGTTGCGTGCTTCTCATGAGATGGCCTGGTGATCTGAGGCGGAGCCAAGGCGGCAACACCCACCTGTCTGTGGAAGAACTGTCTTCCACGAAACCGGTCCCTGCTGTCAGAAAGGTTGGGAACTGCTGCTTTAGGTGGTTAGAAGAGAAAGGAAGCCCCCATCAGGGTCAGTTGTTGAGAGGGCTGCAGGGAATGTAGCAGCACAACTGAGAGAGTCAAGACTGAGGCAAGTGTGTTAAAATGCAAAGATGTGGAAACAACCCAGGTGCCCATCGATACAGGAGTGGATTAATAAAATGTGGTATATGTATACCATGGAGTTCTACTCAGCCAGAAAAAACAATGGTGATCTAGCACCTCTGTGTTATCCTGGATAGAGTTGGAGCCCATCCTTCAAAGTGAAGTATCACAAGAATGGAAAAACAAGCGCCACATATACTCACCATCAAATTGGTATTAATTGATCGACACTTATGTGCACATTTAGTAAAATAACATTCATCTGGTGTAGGGCACGTGTGGGGAGGAGGGCACGTTTACATACACACCTAATGAGTGTGGGGCACAACTAACTGTTTGGGGGATGGACATGCTTGAAGCTCTGACTCGGGTGGAGCAAAGGCAATATAGGTAATCTAAACATTTATGCCCCTGTAATATGCTGAAATAAAAAAAAAAAGAAAACACATGGTGACTTTCAGATTTCCTTCACTAGTCTTAGACTACAAAAGAGATATAAATGAAGATTCTTACTGCAACTTATCTG
>NW_012151951.1:5295686-5297302 GCF_000956105.1 Propithecus coquereli
AATAAATTCCCCATTTTGTTTAAACCAATATAATGAATCAAAGATTTCTATTAAACCTATGCAATTTAAGATCAGTTCTGGAAAGTATATTCATCCACCTGGGGGCACAAATTTGCTGTTTCCCAAAGCAAATCCTTTACTTGGTTTGGAAAAAGGGACCTAGAAATACTATTAGGTGCAAAAGAAGTGTTGCTATTACCATTCTTTCATCTAGCAGAAAGGTAGATGGGAATGTGTTTTCCTTCCCAGAGTCCTGCTGTTCTTCCTATTCTTCATCTGTCCTCTCACCTGACTCCTGACTGCCCTCACATGTCAGGTCACCTTCAATTCCGAGAGCTCTCTGGGTCCTTGCTGCTGCCTAGCCCATCTGTTGTTGATGCCACTCCAGCTGTTACTGCTGAAAGCTGAGTATGAAACTTTCGGGTACACTGCCAGGTGTGTTTAAGGGGTTTATATGAATGAAAAATGACCGAAAACTAAATGTGTGGATGAATCCCAAAGAGAATTTCTTGTTTCTCACTTCTAAAGCATTAACAGAGTTTGCAAATAATTCCTGATATATCTAAATTCTCAATAAATATTTTAGGAAATCAAAACAGCTTTAAGAAATGTATAATATTAAGGTCTTACCATCTTATGAAATCTCTCAAGTCATTTTCAAGTTGGTTTAGTTCAATAGCATGTCAAGATATTTATCCATTGAATAGAAAAAAATAATATAAACATATTTATTACCATCGGTCTGTACATTTAAAGATGGTAAATTATGTATTTATGTTTTACTTCGATAAAAAATAAAAGCAGATATTTATCTATTTATCCAGGCAATAAGGCAATACATTTCCAGGAATGGATTAATCAAGGTACAACTCCTCCTCACCGCCCAGTACTACCCCCATATACATACAAAAGCATGTCTACCACGCTTTTGACCCCAACTCATACTGTCGGTGTGTGCGAGACAGTATGATGTAGCAAGAGGCAGCGTAGTGTAAGGATAACATACGGGCTTTGGGTTTCCTATGCCCAGGATACTTGCCCCCTCATCCTAAGTCTATGCTGTTGGTTGGCTCAGGCACTTCACATCTCTGAGCATTCGTTTCCTCATCAAGAAAATAACACCTATTCTATAAGATCATTTATATTTAGAGATAGTACACGTATGATGTGTGATAGGGTCTTCCACATTGTAATAGGTATGGCAGTAGCAGAGTCTAGTGATTAAAAGCTTGGGCTCTGAAATCCCACTGCCCGGATTAGAAACCCAATTAACTCCTCCACTCACTAGCTTTATTTTCTTAGACAAGTTACTTATTCTCTTGAAGCTGCACTTTCCTCATCCATAATGGGGGAATGTTAATAGTATCACTCTCATTAGCTTGCTATGAAGATTCAATGAAGTATTGGTAAATCATCATGTTTCTCAAACTTATACAGTGAAATAGTAGTAAGTTATCACAAAAGGAACATTCTAATTACAGGTTAACCTGGAAAGAAAACTAGGAGTTTTTTAACATCTACTATGTCACATGGCTATTCTAGGGCATAAGTCATAGAACAGTGACAAAAACTTTTGTTCTCATGGTGTTTACATATCTACATTCATAGGGCTGTCC
>NW_012151951.1:5308537-5313029 GCF_000956105.1 Propithecus coquereli
AAAAAAAAGAAAACACATGGTGACTTTCAGATTTCCTTCACTAGTCTTAGACTACAAAAGAGATATAAATGAAGATTCTTACTGCAACTTATCTGGAAGTAGAGGCAAAGAGAGACCTCTAATCCTGCGGTCCCCAAACCCTGGGTAGCAGACCGGTACCAGTCTGTGGCCTGTTAGGAACCCCACCACACAGCAGGAGGTGGGGCAGGGTGAGTGAGGGAAACTTCACATGTATTTCCAGCGGCTCCCCATTCCCTGCCCTGCCCCCGCAACCATGGAAAAATTGTTTTCCATGAAACTGATCACTGGTGCCAAAAAGGTTGGGGACTGCTGGGTCTAAATCCATTCCTTCCTTTCCTTTTTCTCTCACCCCATTTCCCACATACTTTTGATGTGCTGAGATCCAAATGTCACATCCCCAGAGGCAGCCTCTGGTGGCAGCAGCTTGCAGGCCCCAGCCTGGCGGTGAACAAAGGGCTAACTGGGATTGCTCAGTCTGGGGAGGATTTTCTTAATAGCCAGCTATGAATGAGAGAGTGACATTATTGTACATTTTATTATTTTCAACAAATGAGACTCAGATTGGGCTGCCAGATAAAATACAGGAAATCCACTTAAATTTGAATTTCAAATAAACAATGAATAATTTTTTTTTGAAAAGTATGTCACAAATGTTGCATGGGACATACTAAAAATTGTCTGATGTTTATGTAAAATTCAAATGTAACTGAGCATCCTGAAATTTTTTACCTGCTATATCTGGCAACCTTAGACAGACCACATTACAAAACTAGGCCATGACAAAGGAGGTTAATGGCATTCAGGATTTGTACTTGCTTTCCCAGTTCAGTGCTTCCTCTGGGCTAGAATTCACAGAGAGGAGCATCGTTGAGGTATTCATTTGTTACCTTCTGTCCCTAGCCCCTTAGCTTCGCCTCCCCCTCCCTGTCTCGTGCTTTTCAGGAAGGGAACCTGTGGACTGTGATTTCAGAATAAGATGTTCCATTGCTCCAAGCACAGTGGGCACCTGGAAGGCTGGGAGGGGATAAGGAGGGAAAAGGAAACACACAAAGCAAACTTTCAATACCTCACTCTCTTGCCAAGGACCAGCTCTGTTCAGTTAGCATTTACTCATTTATTCACAAATACTTTTGAATTCCTACAGGGAGCCAACATTCCTTTGTTTTCTCTGCATTGTTACCCACCTCCTGGTGGAATCCTCTCTCAGGTTCTACCTGTGTTTCTCTGCCCTTCCCCATGTCACATGCAGGGCTTCCTTCAGCTTTATTTGGTAAGCATTTATGGATAAACCAGACTTCATGGATATGTTGTGAATAGTGGAAAATGAAGAATTCTTCCACTGCCTGGTGCCGTCTTCTAGGGTGATGGAAAGGTTCATGTGAGGGCTTTTGGACTCAGCCATGCCATCCTTTGAATTCCATCTCTGTTACCTGCTACCACCTTTATCCTTTCAGGAAATTGATATAGCTTTCATGTACCTATTTTTCATTTTTGAAATGTGATAATAGTGACCTAATTGGAATTTGGAGTAAATTAAATAAGAATATAAATATCAAGTGACTAATAGAGTGGGAACTCAATGTTCCTTTCTTCGCCCTCCTCTCCCTTGTAGGGCTGTATTGCAACTAGTAATGTTATAACCCAAATTAGAACTCTGGGCTTCTGATTTTTACCCTTCTCTCCAAATCATTCAGCTCATAAATAGAGATAATTTCATAGATTCAGGACAGGACAATTAGGGAAAAGTGCTTTGGTTCTTACTTAAAAGATGATTACAAGGAAATTAGGAATGACTAGCTGGTCTCTTCATCTAGGCAAGGAAATAAATACCACAGTTATCCTGAGGAGTGAGACATGCCATTTTTCACAAGGGTAGGGAGAAAGAGGAGAAGGAGGAGGAATCATAAAACTACATCTGGTCTATTCATATTCAGATAATGGATTAATTGGAGATCCTCAATAAGGAAGATTTCATCCATTATGTAATTGGTTTCATATTTAGCAATGCTATGTAGAGCTTGAAATATTTTCAGGAATTCGATGGCTGTAATAAAATTTGTGTTGTTGATACTGAGTCATTAAAGTGCCAAGAATAGTTCTGCAAAGTAAAGAAAATTTCTGGAAGGGCAGAAATATCCCTGCCTTATACTTTATAAATGACTCTAAGTGGAGGAGCAATCAATATTTTTCCCCTGGGGGAAAATGGTATTGGGATAGTATTACGTTGCTTAGTTCCAGTTCTAACTAAGACCTAGGAAAGCCCCAAACCAATAAGGACAATGAGTGGACAGGCTCTGGAACCAGGTAATGAGGCTTTGAAAATGGGCTCTGCTGCTTATTAGCTATGCAACAGTTGGACACTTTGCCAACGCCCATCTAACCCTTCATGTCCTTATTGGTATAAGCTAGGATACTAGTAGTGTCCTTCTTTCCTCAGAGAGTACCGAGTGCCTCATATGTGCTTGGCCCTGTGCTCACAGTGCCGCGGACACATGAATAACACAAGATAGACCATTATAGACCATAAACAGCATGAAAGAAAGAAATAAGAGGATATGAGACAAATAAACTGGTGGGGGCAGGGATTGCTTTAATAGGTGGTCCTGGAAAGCCTTTCTTTCAGGTGATATTTCTGCTGAGATCTGAAGAATAAGAGAGAATCAGCCCTGCAAAGAATAACAGCAGCAACAACAACAACAACAAAAAAAAAGGGCAAAAACCTTCCAGAGGATGAAACAGCAAGTGCAAAGGTGTTGAACTGAAAAAGAACTTGATGTGTTGCAAAATAAGCAAGGGGAGGAGGAGTGTGAATTGAAGTTAGTGAGACAATCGGGGCCTTTTAGGACACGATGAAAAGTTTAGGTTTCATTTTAAGTGCAAAGTGACTCAAGGAGGACTTTTAGAGAGATGACATGATCTGATTTATAGTTTTAAAAAATCATTGTGTCATTAAGGCCTGATACATAGTGTCAAATAAATGTTAGTAATTAATGTATTATTATTTGTGTAAAGATACCTCTACTACTCATTATTGTTGATATTACTATTGATGTACATCCAGAATATTAATGACAGTGTCCTATGTATTAGGACCACGTGCAGAAATTACAATGACGTGGTAACTAACACTAAGTAGGATAAATTCTTCTGCAGTAAATGTTGCTTTCTGTGTAGCCTAGAGCAAGTTAATCTCACTGAACTTCAGTCCTTGATTTGTAAAGCAGTAATAATGGTAAAGCAATTGTAGGATTTAAATGAGAAAACATATATAAAATGCCTCGTAGAGCGACAGATTGTAAGCAAATAACAAATGCTACTCATTATTACCATTTTAAGTGTATACACAAAGGGAAAAACATAATTGGCTACATTTTTCAGCCCCAGACTCTTAAGAACATGAAATATATTCAGAAATAAATGCATAGCAATTAGTGTGAACATCTATTGTCTTATATTCCTGCATAGCTTTTCTTTTTCATCCTTCTGCTATGGGAAATCTTTACCAATTAGTTAATGGAGAATCCTTACCAAGGATAGGGTAGATCTTGTTTGTCTTTAATCACAAAGGTGAACATGTGACCCAAAGTTGGACAAGTTACAATACCCTCTTTCCAGTCACAGTGATTGGTTTAGAGATGGGCATGTGACCCAAGCTTGGCCAATCAGGGTTCATCCAGGGACTTTTATGCCACAACAATATAAAAAGACTATCATTTTGCTAGTGTGGATGGGTAGATAAGTTGAGCCCGGGTCTATCACCAGTCCTTTTTACTTATTGAGATATAGAGAGATGGAGTCCTGACGACAGTGTTTAAGGCTCTAAACCAAACAGTACCTAAAGCCAGTCTTTCCATTAAACATCTCCAGTTACATGAATCAATAAATTCCCCATTTTGTTTAAACCAATATAATGAATCAAAGATTTCTATTAAACCTATGCAATTTAAGATCAGTTCTGGAAAGTATATTCATCGACCTGGGGGCACAAATTTGCTGTTTCCCGAAGCAAATCCTTTACTTGGTTTGGAAAAAAGGACCTAGAAATACTATTAGGTGCAAAAGAAGTGCTGCTATTACCATTCTTTCATCTAGCAGAAAGGTAGATGGGAATGTGTTTTCCTTCCCAGAGCCCTGCTGTTCTTCCTACTCTTCATCTGTCCTCTCACCTGACTCCTGACTGCCCTCACATGTCAGGTCACCTTCAATTCTGAGAGCTCTCTGGGTCCTTTCTGCTCCCTAGCCCATCTGCTGTTGACGCCACTCCAGCTGTTACTGCTGAAAGCTGAGTACGAAACTTTTGGGTACACTGCCAGGTGTGTTTAAGGGGTTTATATGAATGAAAAATGACCAAAAACTAAATGTGTGGATGAATCCTTAAGAGAATTTCTTGTTTCTCACTTCTAAAGCATTAACAGAGTTTGCAAATAATTCCTGATATATCTAAATTCTCAATAAATATTTTAGGAAATCA
>NW_012151951.1:5315092-5318237 GCF_000956105.1 Propithecus coquereli
GAAAGTAGTGCAAGAAAAAAAAATAGAAATAAAGGTGGAATTAGAAGGAAAAGAGAAAATCAACATTGCTAAAAATACGGTATGGGTCAGAAAAAATGAGCAAAATAAAATAGGTAAATATTTTTCACAGATTAGATAGCAAATGGCAGTTATGGAGAAAGGCCCAGAAGATCCTTAAAATGCATAATTAGAGTCCCAACGGTTAGTTAGAAAAAAGGAATGTCTGGTTTGGAGCCTAATGAGTTAGAACTTGCCTGTGCTACCCTCCTATGGAAATGTCCCACAAAGAGTTGGACGTGCAGGTCTGTTACTCAGGGGAGAGATGAATGCAACTTCACGGTCACATTTTTTCACATTCAGAGAGTGGCCTGGGTAACCTACTACACAGCAGTAACCTACATGTCTGGCTGGTGATAATTCCATCCATTATATTTGATAATGCCTACAGGTAAAGAGCTAACCTGCATCTTCCTCATTTGTGAAGTTATTTTTCTCCAGAGAGTCAATTAACACTTTATTACATGTAATAACAGTGACAGAGATAGTTCAGATGGAAAACATTCTCAGAATGTTCACAAACGTCCTCTGAGTGAAGCTTTAGTCACCTTAGAGCACAAAATGCCTGCCTAAAGCAATTACATGACAAATACAACTTTCAGGTGCTGGCATCGTCCCTTCACACACACTGGAGAGGGTATAGTGGGAACCGAATGGCCAAAGGGCAAGCAGTATACCAGAAAAGGTGGGCACAGAAGGGCTGAGCTAATAGCCAGGCGTAAGTAACCTTTATTCTGTGATGCTGACATTCATTTCATATAGACCTCTGGAAATTGCTACAAGTTTGATATAGGATTTTAGAAGTCATGTGTTTTAAATCTAATCTCTTCCCTTGGTTTCAATTTAATTTTTTATGTTTGTATAACAAAGTCAAGCCATATGAATTAGGTTAAATTTCATGCCCATGCATTTTAGACAAAGAAATCAGGACAATGGAAAAAATGTCTCTCTTCATCTTCCTGAGGTGCATGGATTAAGGACCTAAAAAGCAGCTATTTGAGTTTGGACACTGTCAGTTTATTTTAGTATATAATCTGGCCTTTGAGGCATGGTGAAACATTTACAATTTCAAGAAGAACTAGGGCAACTAAGGGTAGAAAAGTGGAAATGGCTCTTTCCTTTACTTATTTATGTGCATGCTCTCTTTGAGAGACATGTAGGGCAGGATTTGAGAACCTGTAGTCTAAAACCATGCTCTCTGATTTTGGATCCTGGCTCTCCCTCTTACTCTTATGTGACCTTGTGCAAGGCATTTAACAACTCTGCACCTCAGTTTCCTCATCTATTATAATAAGAATGATCATGGGCTTATGTTGGTGACAATTCTCATAAATCATTCCTAACAGTGCTCAACACAAAGCATGGACTCTATTAATTTTAACTCTCATTAATTGCATCTTTACAAGCAACCAGAAAATCATCTACCCTCACTGAAAAATACAATATTGGTATCATTGATCATGTCCCACAAATTCAGTTGAGGAATAATTATATTCCTTATTCATATTTCAAATATAATATATAATATATTTATGAGAGGTTGTCTCCTTTCTGAGGGGTGTGTAGTCTAGGGAGTTATGGGCACTGAATTCCTCATGGGTAAGGGGTGAAGGTAGATGAAATTGCATGAAAATTTGTATTTTATAACATGCATACATTATTGTACATTATTGTATTTGAGCCTCTCAACAATACGATGAAATAAGTAGATACTACTATTACTGCTATGTGTTGAATTGTGTCTCCCCCCAAAAAGATATGTTGAAATCCTAACCCCCAGTACCTCTAAACATGACTTTATTTGAATTCAGGGTCACTGCAGATGTGATTAGTTACGATGGTGCCATGCTGGAGTAGGGCGGACCTCCTACCCCAGTATGACTAGTATCCTTATAAGATGACTATGTGAAGAGTAAGACACAGGGGGAGAACACCAGGTGATGACAAAGGCAGAGATTAGAGCTCTGCAGCTCCAAGCCAAGAAACACCAAAGATTGCCAGCAAAGCCCCAGAAGCTAGGAAGGTGTAAGGCAGGATTCCCATCCGGGCTTCAGAGGAAGCATGGCTCTGCAGACACCTTGATTTTGGACTGCTAGCCTCCAGAACTATGAGACAATAAATTTCCTCTGTTTTAAACTATGCGATTTAAGGTACTTTGTCACCACAATTTCATAGGAAACTGAAACAATCCCCATGTCCCAAATAAGGAAATTCAGCCACAGAGAGTAAGATCACACAAGGAACCCATTTTTGGACTCAAAACGCAACTTTTTGCATTGTGGCACCTCGTCTCTTTTCATCATTCCTTCACACACTGTCCATTGCAGCCGTGCTCGTCAACTAACCCCTCCTCTGTCATGCCAGGCATGGACGCACTTTGTCTTCGGTCAGAGGGAGCAAAATATATTTATTGGCTGGCTCCTCCATGCCAGGCATCACACTGGGTGGGCAAGTTTCATACGCAATGTTCTCTCAACCTGAAGTGAGTTTTCTGCCATTTTTCCTACATGGAAATCCTCATCCTTCAGCTGCCAAGTCAAATGCTCCAACTCCATGAAGGTTTTCATCTACCCAGTCAGAACCTTTTTTCTGTTCATTTCAATATCCTATTATTTATTATTCCATTTATCTCTAAATTTGTGTTTGTAAGTAATGAATAGTCTGTAGCAATCTGTCAGTCTCACTGGATTTTAAGATGCTTAGAGACAAGGTCATAAATATATTAGTCTTTTAAGGAACAACAGATAAAGGCACTAGAAATTTTACTTAGACCCCACAATTCTGAAATGTAGCTTTGGCTGATTTACATATGTCATATGTAATCTTTATCCTATTCTCCAACCCAGAAATTGATCAGCAGGCTGTTAAGGACAGGCAAAAGAAGGAATGACTCCATGACAGTATATGAGGCCTGGACTTTCATTAGGTTTTAGTACTGTTGCCGTTTTAATTGGTTCTCCATTTATAGCAATATTCACTCCTCTTCCTCAATCTCATACTTTCTGTTAAATTTGAAATTTTACTGAATGTTTAGAAGATCCAAAACTGAGAGCTCACTTGGTCTCAACACTTAATAAAATGGTGAGAT
>NW_012151951.1:5322057-5324628 GCF_000956105.1 Propithecus coquereli
AGTCAGTTATCCCTCCAGGAAAGTCTCCCAAAAAACCAAGGGTAGCTTCATTTTGAAGAGATCTCCACAGTCATCAGAGGTATGTATACATGATCTACAGCTGGAGATGCCTTAAGCACTTTCGGCTTTGTATTCTGTACCCAGTCTACGATGGGGGATGCGTTGCCATGGCCAGCATGCTGATGCTTCCAGGGAGCAGTGGTGGGCATCCAGGTGGTGAAGGCTCAAGGAGACCTTGATTCCAATCAGTCTCATCAGAGAATGGCCTCTTCCCAACTGTTAGTCACTGAGGCCAGTGAGCAACCCAGAGACTTCAATCAGCAGCCACAATCTGTTTCCACTACTCATGGTCTCAAAGGGATTATCATTAATCTTCCAGTCTGTAGCTTTCCAAGTGTCAGATCAAAAAGCTAGGCCATTGGCAATCACTCAAGAGTCAGTAAAAATATAACAAGCTTCATCAAGGGGATTCTTGGCCAAAACTATGAGAACAGCCTTGAGTTCTGCCCACTGAGCAGTGACCACGTGCATTTTTTGATGCTATAAGATTGACACTGCATGAGTGCAGCTACAGCCGTCCAGTGAATGTCACTCTGTTTCAGGTTATCTGGACCATCACTGAACCAGGTCCAGGCATTTAAGGGACCTGCTTTGAACTGGGGACCTCACTGAGCCAGGGATTTGGTTCAGGCAGTGGAGTGCCACCCTTTTACCTAAAGCTGAGATGCTGCTGGGTCCAGGTCAACTACATTCTTGAATATGCAATTTCTATCTAATGATTGAGGCTTGCTGGGCCTTCTACCTTGTAAGGCATTGAATCCAAGTTGACTCACCTCAAAATGGAAATATCAGACCCAATAGGAACAAGGCTTCTATGCATCAGACATTCAGTTTCAACATGAATCCAGTAGCAAGCTAATAGCTGCTTTACAAAAGCGTGTACCTGATATCTGTGTCACAGAGACAAAGTCTGGAAAGAGGCTGCCTCCTTTTGCCAGAGGCCCCAACTGGCAAAATCATCAGTCACAGAGACATTTAGCTCAAGGGGTCATTAGGATTGTGGGGCACTAAAGATACTAGCACTTCTCTATGTGTGGCTCTTCTCAATTGGGAAATCCCTTTCTGGCATTTATGAACATTCATAGTACAGGCATAAAGTACCAATCTTATATTCTGCAGTGGAAACCACAAAAATAGTGCATTTAATTTTCCCAAAGGGCCTGACTTACAAGGTCATTTTAGCTTCCCTTTCCACAGTGAACTCCATCCAAATCCCATCAGTTGAATTTGGAAGTCCTCACTCCCAAGCAGGACCACCTGAGATTGTGGGCACCTGTATCCAATAGAGTCATAAAAGTTTGAGTCCCTTCTTTCCCCAGAATACTCAGATGTATGTATATAGCCTTCAGTTCCTCTTGAGGACAGGCCAACCTCAGTTCTATCTCTAAACGTCTTTCTCCTTACAACAGCTGGAGCTGGAGTAGCATGGAAAGGAGGGGAAGTAAACGGGGGAGAGGGCTTGGAGGGAGAAAGAGCCCTGTGCCAGTAAACAAAACACCTCTTTCACTTTCCTCTTCAAGTCGTACTGCCACTAGACTTCTAGACTTCTTTGGGTCAGTTTTCCATTCTCCAGTGGGACACCTGCATCTGCATTATAAACCAAACCCATGGCAGTAAGAGCCTGACAACTAGGCAATGCCTCATCTATGGCTTCCAATTGGAGTTTCTCTGTCTCAAGGAAATCTTTTCAAGAGGGCCAAAGCTTCCTCAGAGCAGCCAACACGTACTGCAAAAGAAACTCTTAGATCTTTTATTGTCTTCTCTGAAAGGTTGTAGGTTTGTCATGATAGATCAGAAAAGGGCCTGAGTTCATAGGTGGCCTTGCTGTTGACATTCTTGCTTAATGAATATTACCTGCTTCTCTCATCTCCCAAGCAAATCAGACTAAATTCTTACAATTCATTTGGTTTCTGGCTATAATAGTCACATACTTCTCTCCTTTCTCACTCAGCAAGGGCACACAAATCTGGAACCATTGTCTGAAAAGGGGAAAACCTCTACCCACACAGAATGAATCTTAGTAATACTTGTTACAATTGGGCAGACTGAGACTGAACACAAAATTGGCAAGGAAGTCCCCTGACCAGGATAGAGTTAAAAACAACCAGGACACTATTTGGGAAGCTGTCCTTGAACCTATTTTCTGCTACTTGGTCAACAACCACTGCCCCAATTCCTTCTTATTAACAGGCAACAAAGCGAAGGACTATTTATTGTCTAGTTGACTGTACAATTTAATCAACATCTTTGCTATGGATTTTTTTCGAATCCTGTTAACCTGTGGGACTTCCATCCTTCTTCATCCAGCATTCCAACTGCATTGCCAAAATTGTCAAGAATTGTGATAGGTCTGAGATTTTACCCTACCTACAAGCTAACAAGTTATCCCGGCTCCCACTTTAAAACACAATATGAAGTAAAAACAGTTTTCAGGGTTGGGTAATTCCAAAGTGTCTACTTGAAATCTGAACAGATTCCAAAAATATTCACTCACACCAACAATTCATTGAA
>NW_012151951.1:5324678-5326226 GCF_000956105.1 Propithecus coquereli
AGTGTATAATATTTAGAAATACTTAGAAAGTATTTGCAAGGACTGACTACAATGTAAATGTTGCATAAATATATTTTGTTGGTTATTCCCTCTCTACAACCTTTAATATAATTGATGCTTCTGAACATTTCTTCTTCCATAGTGTTCTAAGTACTCTGTATTTTTCAGTATGTATTTATAGTCTCTTCCCAACGTTTTCTGTTATTTTAGAATGATAGTGGTGCCAGGCAATATATTAACTCTCTGTCAGTTCAAACCTATTTCATATTTCCCCATTAGTCTTGTTCAGGATTTCTGTCAGAATCTTCTCAAATGCATTGTGAGAATGCAGGATTCTTATCAGTGCTTACAAAACTTCATTTGGAATCACAATATTTGTTGACAGATTCATGTATGTCTCCCAGTAGATTTAACCGCATAGCTGGTTTTGATTTATGGAGCACAGCTTGAATTACAGAAGCAACTATTTACAGACCATACAGGTGGATTTCTATTTTCTTCTCTTGTCATAAACATCCAATTTCTTCTCCAAGAACAGGCAAGAATTCTGTGGTTGGGTTCTTGTGGAAAAAATAAGGTACTAAGTCAAAAGGAGAAGTCCAAAACAAGGAACTAATAAATAAATGAGAGGGGGGGAAAAGAAAAAAACAACCACCATGGGTAACCTTGAAGAATTGCTGATGTGAACTCAGGGAAGCAGGTGGTGGAAAGGACATTTTGCAGGATTGAGGAGAAACAACTGATCAAAATAGCAAGTGTGGCATTCTCCCAGGATACTGTGACTACCACTATCTTGCTTGAAACATGATAAGTAAATCTAAAATGAAATGTTACCTTGGCATAATGGACAAAGTATAATAAGATCTATGGATGTTGCAATTGGAACTGACAGTGGAGTTTGAAGATCCAGATAAATATTAAACTCTACATGGTTTGAATCTGAAGGATGTTTTTGAGATAGGGTTTTTATTATTTTAATCAACACATGTTTTATGGGCCAAATTATGTCTCCCAAAAATTCATAAGTGGAAGCCCTAACCTCCAGCTCTAATCTCAGAATGCAACTATTTAGAGATAAGCCTTTAAAGGTGGGATTAAGTTAAAATGAAGCCGTTAGAGTGGACCCTAATCCAATCTGACTGGTGTCCTTATAAAAAGGGTGAATTTGGACATTCAGCGGCGTGTGTGCGTGGAGGAAAGACTGTGAGGTCACAGAGAGAAGGTGGCCATCCATTAGCCAAGGAGAAAGGCTTGAGAAGAAACCAAACCTGTTGACACCTTGATCTTGGACTTCTAGTCTCCAGAACTACGAGAAATAAATCTCTGCTCTTTAGGCCACCTAGGTTGTGGGATTTTGTTATGGTAGCCCTGGCAGACCAATACATCATGCAGATAATTTTAAAAGTCAAATAGTTTAGTTCACCCCATGCATCCTAATTCTCATTCCCCAAAGGCAATCTCATTCAGCTGTTTTAGTTGTTTCTTCTGGTATATACTTCCTTATTCTTAAATAGCACTTTATGTCGTTTCTTTAAATTTTTATTGGAC
>NW_012151951.1:5329471-5337612 GCF_000956105.1 Propithecus coquereli
ACAGCTATGTAATATTACCACTGATTATTTTAATAGGTTTACCAAAATGTTCTATAATTTTATTTTATTGTCAGAGGATGATAAAGAAGAGGATGTTGTGGCTATTCTGGGGCCAGTGTCTCTCATAAAAGAAAAAGATAAGGAGAGATAAAAAAAACCTGTTGAAATTTTCTTCCATTCATCAATGCTACAGAGGTAGAGAAGAAATACAGCTATGTAATATTACCACTGATTATTTTAATATTTTTATCATCAAAAGAACAGAAGAGAAAATAATAGGAATACCAAAAGGGAAAATATGCATTTATTAAGTCTCCTTACATTTTATTATACTGTATAAATATTTTTAAATCAACAATTTCTATTTCAATCAATGGAGCATTAACTAAATTTGCTTTCTTATGTACATGGGGATTAAACAATAAATTAGATTCTGCCAGACAACTTGGTATGTTTCTGTTGTAAAGAAGGATTTTAGTGCACAATATTAAAAGACCATGTGGCAAACACTTTTTATATGTAGTACTTTGTTAAGACGCTAACAGTGAAATGGGGTAGCTTTTTCAGTAGAATTTTTATTGCCACACTATTTTTAGCCATTAAAGATAAGGTCCACAAGATCTTATTCCAGCCCGACAAGTGACATCGCAAATGTGAATTAAATCAGTTTAGCCATTTTTAAATACAAGTGAAGGGGAACAACTCTGAATATTTCTAACATATTACTGTTCCTCCTCTACAAAATTTAATTTGTGTTTTAACTGAACTACTGCCTCTGGGCATTTGTAGAGGGAAAATAAAATCTCCCAAGCGGTTTCCTTCTGTATAAGAGCCACTATATTCATACTGAACCCAGAAGGATTTTTGAAGGTGGACAAATGACATAGCCGAGCATGTATTTCTTATGCATGAGAAACTGTCGTTGGCACAGTAGCCATCATGGACCCTGTATGTGGTATGTACCCAGATAATTCCATATGTTGGAAATGCTACCTAAGCACCATTGGCAGTTCCTACCTGAGACAGCTAATGCAGGTTATTATTATCTAAGGTTACCAAAATGGATGAAAATCATATTTAGGAAAGCTTGTACTTCTCAGTCACAATGCAAAATGAGGACAAATTTAAACATGACATTTTGCCGGTCAGCAGACTTTCCAGAAGATGAAAGACTGGTGAAACAAATTTCAGGGTTTTCACAAAAAGAATATCAGACTTTCAGGTTTTCAGTTTTGATGTGCCCCATGATCTTATTTTTCATACATGGTGTAACAAAATTTTCAAAGGACTATAACACAATTCTTGAGGAATTGTGGTTTATCTGAAAGCATCATCGTCTTATGTCTTTGAGGACTACCTCTCGTTCCATGAGGTATCCCACGGTGCAATTTTTGACATGAGATTGCTTATTTTCAGGTACTTAAAGCACTCCAAATGTTCAGGAACAGTTTTCAGCCTTACCGTAGATAACGGCTTGCTGATATTACAAATTGGAGACTGGAGAATGGGGAGGAGAGATAGAGTTCCCAGTATGCCCAGACACACCTGCAACAGGCAAAAGAGTCATAGAATCACCTAGTAGTATAAGTATAAATAGCTGCTACAATAGTGTGCTGTGTCAAGTGATGTGCACACAAACACACACACACAGACTGATAATCTCTAATTCTCAGCAGATACTATTATAATCCTTTTATAGATGATGATAACGAGGCTCATTACAATTTAGTCATATATAGAAGACCCTTTAATCAGTAAGGTAGAGAGACTTGATTGAGGACGTGTCTCAGATGAAAAACTAAAATATCAAGTCCCTTCTGAGCTGATACCTCGATTTCTGGCGATGCAAGAGCAATGACTAGGTCTTTAGCAGCAGTTACCCGGAGTCAAGAAAAGAAATGCCTCCTAATATTTAATCTTCTTACTCAGCCAATCTGCCACAAATTGAGGAGACTTCATCCTTGCGGAAGGCTGTGGAATGATTTTAATTACCACCCTTATCTGCCAGTGACAAAAGTACCAAGGACTGCCAGCTTCCAGGAACAGCCCTTGCAATTGTGTTTGCGGGAAGTAAAGGGAGTTTGCCAGGTGGTTTAAATTGAAACATGATCAACTACCCACAGAGAGTTAGTCCTGATGCCAGAGGGACCACTTAAAAGTGACCCAGCTGTAGGAAGACGTATTCCCCACACCATGCCAGCATACACTAACAGAGGTGCTGATATCTGTTTAGGGAGAGGTTTAAAGAAAGGAGAGAGATTGATGTGATCTACTGGGATTGGTTCCACTTTCTGTAGAAATTGTAGAGAGAGAAGCAGAAAGCTATTTTACCCGTACGTAAGTTTAAAGCTATAGACTCAAGGAGAGACAAGCATACGGAGGGCTGAGTTGGGGAGAAATGTGAATGTGAGTCTGAATTGGAGAATGAAAATATGTGTGGAAGAGAGGTGGAAAAGTGTGAAAAAGAAGCCTGCAGAAAATTATTTTCACTGCTGTAAACTAAAACAAAGTGGTAGACCTGCTTAAAATCAAAATAGATTAAAAACTCTGATACTAAGAGAGTTGAAAGGACATTTTTTTAAATACTGCTTGGATTCCTTATAGCGTGCTGCATAAAAACCAAACTCCTTAGCCTGACACCCAGTCTTCCAGTGCTCTTGACAACTACACCACTCTGCATGCTAAGAATTTCACTGCGAGTTTTCTAACTGGGCAATGAGGTGACAGGTTCGTGTTTTAGAAATATCACTGATAGTAGTATGGACTATCGATAGAAGGAAATAGAAACCATAAACAGGGTGACTATCTAGGAAACTAGTGTAGTGGTTTAGTCTTGAAGATGATGGGGATATGAACTAAAATAGTGAAAGTGGAAATGGGAATTGAGTTGGGTTTGGATTCCAAAATTCCAACTAAAATTTATTTGAGTTTATTAAATACAGAATGTTTTGTCTGAAGGCTATTTGGATAAAATCTAGAGGCTCCACATGAGATTAGGCCTTGGGAGGAGAAAGGCAAACTCTCTCTGCTAGCTGGCCCATAGCTCCCATAGAGTTGATGATGGCCCTAGCCCTGTAGATGATAAGCTGGATCTCAGGTTTTCTGGTATTATAGACAGGGGAGCACATTGTAGCGGCTCTACTTATGGAATTTCAAAGTAAAAGAAGTATTTGAAGCTTCTCAATCATAGGTTATATTTACTTTCTTGAAGTTTTATGTCCTCAATTGGAACATGGGTATGACATATAAAAGGACAGGCAGAAGCCTGGGGTATGAGATCCATCGACCACATTCTCCACCAAGGGTGCCCTTAGGGCCCTCTTTGCCTCATCTCTGGGGCCTTTTCCTCCTCTTTTCTATTGTATACCCCACTGCCTTAACAGGTAGTTTTATTGACTAGTACAGAGAATGATTTTGAAAACTATTTCAGTCAAAAGAGTACATAGTACTTTTAACTAATGGTCTTCTCTGCCTTAAGCTTAGGCTCCTAAAAGAGGTGAATTATATAAATACACGTTCATGTACATACACAGACACACACACACACACACACACACACTTTTTTACTTGTCTATCAATCACCACCAACTTAGTGACTTTAAAAAAAGCATCTATTATTTCTAATGACTTTTGTGATGCCTTGACTCAGCTGGGCAGTTCTGCCCCTGTGATTTGGCTGGGGCTATAGTCACATGAGGAACTGACCGGGCTAGAACGTCCAAGGTGGCTCATTCCCATGACTGGCAAGTTGGTGCTAGCTACCAGTTGGGATCTCAGTTGGGTCTATTAACCAACATGCCTTTTTTCCTCCTCCTATGACTTTCTCAGAGGATGACATCTAGGTTCCAAGAAGGAGTGTTTCAAAGGACAAATCCCAGTGTGCAAACGCTTAGCAAATCTCCAATTGCATCTCCCTTGGTAACATCTCATTGGCCAAGACTAGTCGCAAGGCCAGCACAGATCGAGGGAAAGAGAAATAAACTCCACCTCTTGATGTCAAGGTTAGCGTAAGCATATGGGGAGAGAAGATTGTTGGGGGCTATCTTTGAACACTCTCTACTAAACACATACAGACACTCATTGGTGTACAGTGTTAACATGTGCATTTTAAAGAATACCAAAAAATCTTCCTGTGTTATAATTTCCATATGTAACAATCCATACTCAGAATTTTGCCCCTGCTCTTATCAACTAAAGGTAGAACCATTATATAGGGTGTCACGAGTGTTAAAGCAGGTGCCTCTGATAAACTGAGGATTATCTACAGAGTCTTCTCTGTTGTAGAAAATCAAGGATCAGTAACTATTGAGATAATGGGGCAAGTTTGGCAACTTCCAGGAGGGCTGCAGTGCTCAGCTCTACAGGTTTGCTCTGTGTAGCATCAGTTCCATTCTGAGACACCACCGTATGCATGGCAGAGTTGTGGTTCTGTAGTTTCCAAGTTAGGATACTGGGTAAATCGTGATATAAAACCAGCAGAAGTAAACATAGTAGGCAAGACAATGAATTCCATTTTGGACACTCTGGGCTTGAGCAGCCTGCGTACCATCCAGATCTAGGTGTGTAGTGAAGAGTGGAAGTGTTCATGTAGAGCCAGGTAAGGCAGGGAAACAGATGAGGTCATCCAAAGAAAATGTATTTGGGCAAAAGAGGAAGAGCCTGAAATAATAACCCTGGAATGTATGAGACACTGAAGCATTCTGAGAAAGAGCAGTCAGAAAGCTGCAGCAACTTGACATATATCTGCTGGATGAGACAGAGCAGTAAAAGCTATTACCTTAAAAGGAAGGTAAAGGTCTCTGCTTAAAACAGGGGCGATTAACTTTCTATCACTGTCTTTACACAAGCACTCCAAGGGTCTCCCAGAGACAAGGTGTCAATTGATGGAGAAACTGCTTTCTTGCTCCCACTTTCTCCCTGCTGTGGAGCATCAAGGATGATCTTAAATAATGATAAGTTTGCCTTGTGTAGTGCTCTACAGTTTACAGAGCATGTTTACTTACTTTATCTAATTTGTTCTCTACCGCAACCCTCTGAAGTATGCAGGGCAGGTATTAGTATCTTCATTTTACAGATGAGCAAACTGAAGCTGAGAGAAGTGATTATTCCAAAGTGGAACTGTCCTCTGACTCCCAATTCAGTTCTGTTTCTGCTGAGCCGCTTGATTACTTTAAGGATCAAGTCCTGACTTTTCATTCGGCCATGCAGATATCTGGGTTATCTAAATTGGGAGTTTTCTGTCCTACGATTATCAGTTTTAGCAGAAAAGGTGTGACAGGAGCTGGGACTCGAGGGTGGCTGACACCTGTCCTTCTGCATTTTGGGGACTGTGCATTCCATTCCCTCTCTGGAGCATGAATTCCATAGTATATGTTACTTTCTCCCATGCAGTGAAGAAAGGTAATTGATTATTTCTGCCTTGAACAAAGCTTACAAGTAGGACATTGAACATGCTGTTTTTTAATTGATAGAAACATATCATGTTATTTTTTCAGCCTTAAATTTACATAATTATAAAACATAATCCTTCACAGTTTAACAATACACTTTGCTTCAAATTTCCACCTTTCTGCAACCCCCTCTTTCAGCATTCCCTTTTCTGAACTTTATTTTGAAGACTTCCACTTCTTCATCGTATATTTCTAAACAGAATTTCCTCATCACTCAAACACAGGTACTTGCTGGGTGTTTACCAGGTTTTAGACACAATGTAAGATTCTTGGGTTACAATAGGGTTATTGTCCAAAAATAACCAGTTAATACTTAGTGGACATTATTTAAGCTCTGTCTCTCTCTTGTCCCCCATACATATATGTGCATATAAACATATCCCTATTCCATATCTCAATCCTTCCATTTCTTTGTAACATCTAAATATTCAATATAATGATTATTAACTGATAATCTGTGCAAATATAATAGAAGATATGTACATATAGATGTAGATGGTAGGATGGAAATAATTTTCCAAAGTTGAGTTCAAATAATAATGCTATTTTGAATACATTCAATGAATAATTATTCTACTTGAATTCATTGGAAGGAAAGAAAACTAGGGAAAAAAGCTTAAGGAATTGATGAACTTCAAATAAATTTACCCAAAAGATATTACCTCCCACAAGATTCTTCTAATATCAAGAAAAAGACTGTGAACAATATTGAGGCTGGAGTCATAATAGTTGTTTTTGTTTTTGTCTTAGCTACATGTTTCTGTTTTAAAAGGTGCAGATTGGCGATGTGATGTCAAAGATGTGGAATATAGAGGCCTTACATTTGCTCCCCAACCATCTTCCAACTTTGTTACTTTATTACTTTTACATAGTCAATATTTATCATATTCATATTACTACTTTTCTATAGCCACAATTCCTGGCTCAGTCTCAATTGTTTATTATAATGGAATCCATGCTTATCAACAATCATTTTACTATGCCTTTCCATTCTAAATGCTTTAATTCATTTGTTGATTATATGGATTGTATCAAGACAGGTGATGTAAAGAATAGTTATAATAAAGTGTGTTAATTGCCATGACTTTAGAAGTACACCATTATGATGTGCCAGTAGGAACAGCTGAGAGTAAATCATAATTAGATAAATTGAGAGGAGGGCCAGAGAAGCTGACACTGTTCCAGAAATTGTCTTTATCTCCACACTAAAATAAATTTAGATATATAGAGAGATATACCCCTATTCCATATCCCAATTCTTTCATCTTTTTTTAAACTTGTTACAAGACTTTATTCTGTATCTTATCAGTACTGTAAATCTATTTGCACAAAATTTATTATCATTCTGATAAAGAATATGATTAATTGAAAGTAAGCAAATACAATTTTATCTAAGTTGTATGATGCATTATGTGATTAATAAAATGTGACTTATGTATACCATGGAGCACTACTCAGCCATAAAAAAAATGGTGCTCTAGTATCTTTTGTAACAACCTGAATGGAACTGGAGACCATTCTTCTTAGTGAAGTATCACAAGAATGGAAAAACAAACACCACATGTGCTCAATACTGAATTGGAACTAATCAATCAACATTTACGTGCATATATGGAAGTAAAACTCAAGGGAAATCAAGTAGGTGGGAGTGGGGAGGAGGGATGGGTAAATTCACACCTAATGGGTACAATGCACACTAATTGGGTGAAGGACACACTTATAACTTTGACTCAAACTGTACAAAGGCAAAGGATGTCACCAAAACATGTGTACCACCATAAAATTCTGAAAAAAAAAAAAAACTTAAACTGTATACTATCCTTTAGATCTTTATCCAGTGGAGTTCAGAAAGCCTCCTATTTCATCTCTTTTTGACATCAAAATTATTCAAGATAATACTTCTTAATCTGGTAAATTAATCTGCTAAGTATAATGGAAGATCAATGGAAAAGTATTTAAGAACAGACAGGGCTCGGATGCTGCCCATCCATACATCTGACCACACACCTTACAAAGCCCTGACCATTCCATGCTAAAATCAACCCAGGCATTATATGAGTACAGCCTCACTAAACAGAGTGTGACTTGGTGGCATACTGCTACACTTTGACGCTACTAATGAAGTATGTTTTAGGAGGGCAATGCCAGCGTTCTCTGTGAGAAGCATACTGGCATTTTAAGGATAAGAGGACAGAAAAGGTCTTAAGTGAAACAAAGAAGTTACGGAAAATGTGGCTTTTACCTAGAAATATGCAATGGAACATAGAGCTATTTAAAGATGCTTTCAGATGTAGGTATTACTGTCCTGCTACATAAAGACCTGTTTTAGCTATCATGCTGTGTGCCATGAGCCGGTAAGTTCAGTTCCCTGTGGGTTCAAGCAGACATCTAGGCCTTGAGCATGCCTGCGGCAAGTTGACGTACCAACAAAGAGAAAACCTATTTAAGCTGACTGTTTAAATGTCAACCTGCTGCAAATAGTCTGCAATAGATTTTAACATCATCCTAGTAAATATAGTTCATTAGTATAGTGTATTTGATTAAAGAGTTTCAATCAATATATGTATAAGATCAGGGAATAATTAAGACTTTGATTACTTATATTTTGTTGTAAAATACAAAGCAAGCCTACTTTCTAGAAATGTTAATATTAAAATGAAAATCCCAAAGAGCTAAAATGTATTATTTTTT
>NW_012151951.1:5338321-5340514 GCF_000956105.1 Propithecus coquereli
AAGGGTACAAGCTAAGAGCCAATAAAAGAGGAAAATTTGGAACATCATGGAGAAGGGGATAAAAGCAGTAAGAAAAAAGGATTGTGAATTAATAAAATTTCAGTTTACCAATTGCTTCCTTAGCTTTTCTCAAGTAAAGAGTTAAGGCCTCTGAGCTGGTAGAAATAAGCTTGTAGAAAGGAAAGTAAGTAGTCAAAGTAGGATGGGGCTCTTAAAATACCAATTTTACTGTTTTCCTCTCTCCTATCAGACCCAGAGCAAAGAAGAGGGAGGGGAGGGACACAACGTACTGGATGCGGACTTGCTCTATTTGATTCACTTATCTTGCCGGGGAGGTGGCGGTGCGGATTAATATTGGGACCAAATTGAATTAAGTAATTTCAATGTAAAGGCTGTCTATAGAGATATTTTCATTTACAGGTTGCTTATTCAAAGGTTTTAGCCATTCAACTGAGAATAATCACTAGGCGATACAGTGATAGGGGAGCACAGACTAGCTGGTAGTTGGAGTTCCAATAGTCCTCTCCATCAGACCATCTGCCCTCTGTATACTCTGTTTCTTCCCTGCCTTGATAGATCTTCTTCCTTCTATTACAGACACTTTTCTTCACCTTAGGCTTCAATCTCAGAGCAATGATAAGTAATGCTATCTCTGCCATCACATTAAGTCAATGATTCTCCAGTCTTATTTTCCATAATAATCACATGGGGAGCTTGTGAGTCCCACACCCAGAGGTTCTGATTCAGTGGGTCTGGTGTAGAGCCCAGGGATGTTCTCTTTTAACAAGCACACTAGCTGATTCTGACATGGATTATCTAAAAGTCACACCTTGAGAAATAGTCTTAAATGATGTGCAAGGATGAATTTATTATATGTGTGTACATTACTAGGAATACTGATAGCTTTGATTTTATATTTTATGTGTACGATAATCCATACTCCAAACAACATTTCCATAGTACTCTTGAACTAGCAGCAGTAGGTTTCAAGTGACACACTTAAAACTAGTGCTTCCCACTAGTGAGGATGTTCCCACAAATATCTCAGGACCACATGGAGTCTTCACGTGCTGGATCCAAGACCACAGCTGCAGTCATTGGTAGCAGGAAAAAAGGAGGCACACTGCGCTCCTTCCCTTGAAGAAAGGATAAGGAGCACAGTGCGGATTCAAATGTTCAGTGGTGCTAAAGGTAAAAAAAGGTGAATATTTACAAATGTTCTCTGTCTTCTCAGTGAAGCAGAATAGCAGAGCCAACTCCTGAAGGTGAGATGAGTACAGGAAGAGGGAGAGTAGATTTTGAAATCAGAAGGGAAAAGGAAGCATTGTGTAGAACACAATAAGACATCAATGATTACGTTGGGTTCTTCCAACGGGAAAAAAAATTTGAAATCAGGAATTCCTGAATTTTGCATGATTTTTAAAGTTCCATTGTGATATTTATTGTTCTTATTGTTTAATTACATCAAAAATATTGAAAGTTTGTGTTGGCATATTGCAATTACCAAATAGCTATTATTGTGGCTTGCACTGTTAGGTGAGAAAACATGACAGAATGATTAATTCTGTTTCTATTACAATCACTTATCTTTCCAATACACTCGTAATGGGACTAGAGAGATAAAACCCACTCTGCTCCTCTCATTTGAAGGCACTTTATTTAGATTAGTTTCAAAATTATTGACCTATTTCTGGCAATTTTCAAATTCATACTAAGGTTTTGATCATTAAAATAAATTAAACTTTGATAAAAAGCTGATTACAATGCTCAATAAAAGAAGATAAAGGTAAAAATGAAGTATTTAACACTAGCATTATTTTCTAATAAAGATAAAATCACCTAATCAAATAATTATGGTTCTCTTTTTGTGAGTTAAAATGCTTTAAGTTTTAAATTAAAACCTGGAAGTTCCATTCCTGCAAATCAAGCAGTAACATCAGCCTTTTCTTCATTATAATGCAGCATGTGTGCCTACGTAGGACCATAGGCCTGTTTAATTCTGTGTAAAGTAATGGGGTTTCTTCTGCTTTGGGGCTTACAGACCCAGCCCACTGCTTTATATTAATAGTTCTGTACCTTATACTCTCAAGGCTCCCAGGGAAAATGCCTGACTGCAGATTCTAGTTCTGGCCCTGCAGAATTATCTAAGGAAATGATATCAAATTATGTTTTAAAACAATTTGACTAGTATTT
>NW_012151951.1:5342244-5357001 GCF_000956105.1 Propithecus coquereli
AGGTTTATTTGGCTCATGATTCTGGATGGCTGGAAAGTTCAAGATTGGAACATCCGCATCTGATAAGGGCCTCAGGCGACTTCCACTCATGGCAGAAGGTGAAGAGGAGCTGGCATATACAGAGATCACAGGGCAAGAAAGGAAGCAAGAAATAGAGGAGGAGGTGTCAGGCTCTTTTTAACAACCAGCTATTATGGGCACCAACAGAGTGAGAACTCACTCAATCCCCTCCCAGGGAGGGCATTAATCCATTCATGAGGCATCCACCTCCATGACCCAAATACTCCCATTAGGCCCCATTTCTAACATTGGGGATCAAATTTCAATATGAGATTTGATCAGGACACACAAACCATATCCAAAGTATAGTATACAGAAATGTTTCTCAAGTATATTTCTAACCAGAATATCATAATTACCCTCATATTATAAAGACATGTTAAAGTATATTTTTAACCATAATAAACATTGCCTAAGTTATTTTATGAATATTATTTTCTTACAAAATTTATGTATAGGTAAGGGAAAAGTAAATCTGAGCCTCCCTTATCTAAATTTTTTGCAAATGCTGAATTAGTTAAGTCTGCAATAACTAGGTCTTTTTTAGATTGTTTATGTTCTTATTACCAAAAAGAAATTATATGTTTTAAAACAACTTGACTAATAGCTGACAAGTTGCAATAAATAATATTAGCATATTTCAAATGATTCTTATTTCTTCTGAATAGTAGGTTAAAATCCCTGAGGACTTTTATTCATTTTTTTGTAGGCAATAAATTTTTCTTTTCATAAGTTGAACTAAAATTTTCTGCCATTATAAACTCTTGGACACAAGCCTTTTCTCATTGATGCTATTTAAAAATCTTCAATAACCAATTTACTGCACACAACAAAGCAGGTCATATTGGCACCAAAATGTATTTATTCTTCCGCACTGAATGAACCACTAATAAATGCTCGCCAAGTACATTATTTTTGTTTAGAGTTTCAAGAGTGTTCCTCAAAATTGATAGCATAACTCATGGGAACTTAATAAATATAATATGGTAGGGGAACACGAAGTGATTTATTTTGACAGAAATGTCCGAATATACCTGCAGCATGTGTGTGCGGAATTTTAGAATGCACTCTGTTGTGCTGTATAATATTGGTGGCACAGTGCCATTCTCCCATGGACTCAAAAGGTTTGAACAATGCAGTTTCTTTATTGTATTATAAGAGTCTCCAAAATTGCTTCGAAGAGGCTCTCAAGTAATTTAAGAATTCCCTCTTAAAGTTTAACTTCTATTAAACTTAAAATAGTACAAACATCTCACTGACCCAAAACATGGTGAGAATTGCGCATTTGTTAGATAGCTACAATCTCATTTTTAAAAATGGAAACTGAATTGCTTCTCCATTTTAGTGTTCCTGTGGTTTCACAAATTGTCCCTTTTCATCTATTATTAACCAAGGGGTTTTGACCTTTCCTGACCTTTTCATAATCAACCCTCCTAAATCCTTAAAAAAAAACTCTTCCCCTCCACAACTTAAGGAAAGATCAAAAAGCAAACAAACAAATCATCTTTTATAGAAAAGGGGAAAAGGGTACTCATTTATGAAGATGCCCTGCAAATTTGAGTTCCTTTTCAGACTTCTTGAAGCATCCAGTTTGCTCCATGGCATAATTCAGATGATTAACATTCCTTTATATATTTTAATGGTTTCTGTTTAGACCCCATTTCTCTCTGATTTGATTTCTCACAGATAAAGTCAAGGAAGTCAACATTTAGTCACTTGAACTGAAGACAAAGTATAGAGTAGATTTCCCCAAGAGAAGTTCTGAAGTCTTTTAAAAATATTTTCACCCTTGTTTCTGTATCTAATATCTTATCCTTGGCACTTTTTCATAAACCCTTAGTTTTGATTTTTGATGACAAAATCAAGATTGTTCTATGTGTGGCCTTGTGGGCTGAAAAAGACAGCTCTGCCTATGTGGCAGGGACTCCTTCACAGCAGGACTGGAGTCCAGTGCCCAGGTTACTGACCGATCCACCTTCCAGAGTTGGCAGAGGAGAAAATGAGGATAGTGTGGAGAGTGAAGCTAATTTTTTTCAATTTGAAGAAATGCTTTTTATTCTAAAATTATGTCTTTTCTACTTCTTTAGAATGAAAATGTTTTCTTTTACAGATTATGCAGATATAGATGGCGGTTCTAAGATTTTATATATTTTTTTGTCATCCTGATTTGTTAAAATAAAAACTTGGCAAATCTAAGTAGGTTCCTCTATTTTTGTTGTTCCAAATACTAGAGAGCCCTTGAATCCAAAGTCACACTGAGATCTCAATCCAGTTCTGGATTTTCAGACTTCAGATCTAAACAGGTGATCTCATTCTCCTCCGTGAGAAGCTAGAGATATCTTAGAAGAGATTCCTGGTGCTCGGAGCTGAGAATGTCCCAGCTAATAGGGGCACAGACAACCGTCCTTTATGCATTAAATTAATATCGATTGAGTGCCTACTATTTACTAAGCACTGGAGATATAAATGTTTTTTTTAAATTGTTCTGAATTTCATTCTTTTAAATGAGATTCTCAGAGAAGATCTCAGTGAGAAGTTACCATTCAAGTGAAACCTGAAAGAGGTGAGGAGGCCAATGTGGTTTTCCGGAGAAGAGTATTCAAGGTAAAGGGAACAGCATGTGAAAGCCCTGAGGAGAAAGTATAGTTTCTCTGATTGGGGACTGGCAATGAAGCCAGTTTGACTAGAATAGAGGAAGCAAGGAGCCAAGAAGAGGAGAAGCAGTCCAAGAAGTAAAAGACTAGAGGAAAAATGACATTGTAAGGGCTTTTCTTTTGCCCTGAGTGACTTGGAAAGCTATTGGAGGGTTTCGAGTAGAGGTGCAGCATAATAGGACTTTCGGTTGAACACAATCAGTATGATCACTGTGATGAGGACAGACTGAAAGAAGCTCATGGCCAAAACAAGAAGTCTTAGGGACTCTTGCAATAATTGAGGTGAGAGATGATAGGACTTGGACCAGGACAGTGGCAGTGAGGCTACTGAGAAGTTTCCAGATGTATTTTGAAGGTGGACCCAAGAGGATTTACTGGCAAGATTAGATGGTACTTTCTTGGTGCACATGGTCAGTTGACCACTTTTCGGTTTGCTCTGCCACCTGATACTTGAACTGTCAGTTCACTTAAGCAGGTCCTAAGGCAATCTCATCATGGTTCTCAGCCCACACCCTCTTGATCTTTTTCAAAGGTGCAACAGTCACTAATTTCAAAGGAGAAATGAAAGAGTGAAAGCAAGGAGATATGATAAAGATGACTCTTTGCCTGAAACACACGGGAAAGTGAAGTTTCGGGTTTGCTGAGGTTGAGACCAACCAATCACTGAAAGATTCAAGAATTCTTAACGCAGATCTATTCCTAGAAGAATATGTTGCTGGGGGGGAAAGAACCAAACTTTTGGATAATCTGTAAGTGCCTTTTTATTTTTTCGAGACAGAGTCTCACTCTATTGCCCAGGCTAGAGTGCCGTGGCGTCAGCCTAGCTCACAGCAACCTCAAACCCCTGGGCTCAAGCGATCCTCCTACCTCAGCCTCTGGAGTAGCTGGGACTACAGACATGCGCCACCGTGCCCGGCTAATTTTTTCTATATATTTTTAGTTGTCAGATTAATTTCTTTCTATTTTTAGTAGAGACGAGGTCTCACTCTTGCTCAGGCTGGTCTTGAACTCCTGAGCTCAAACAATCCACCCGCCTCTGCCTCCCAGAGTGCTAAGATTACAGGCTTGAGCCACTGCGCCTGGCCTGTAAGTGCCTTTGTAAAGGATCTATTTTAACAGGAACTCAAAAAGCATATTCTTATTTTTGATCTTTTTTCCTTTTGTTCTATTCTGCCCAAAGCCAATGGGAGTTCACATTAGCAGCCATACCAAATGGCTCAAATCCTCTGGAAGACTGTTGACTCTCAACTCTTCCCTGTCCACATTTCCCCCAAGGATGAGGACAATGTCCTCAGACCTAAGAGAAGCGTTTTGTTTTGTTTTTTAAAGAACCTTTCTCTGCTACCGCTAGCTCCTCCCATAACTAGCTCTCTGCCTTGGGCAAGCCACTCTGGCTCGTCCTTTGTGTTCACATCAGGAGTTTGATTAAATTGTCACTATGATTCCTCCCAGCTGAAAAATGCTTTGATTCAACATGGATTAGAGTTGGAATTTGCTTGCCTAATAGGGTCACCTAATCTTCAAATCTACTGGTTTATGTTGTTTCATAAAAGATACTATTATTTGTTAACATTTTTAAATTGGTTTGAAACCAATTATATGAAATATAATCTGCAATAAACAATAAAATTCAATACATAAATTATTAGAGCCTATGTCAGAATATTCTCATATATCTAAAAATTAATATTTTTTTAGTAATAAAATCCAATGAATATATTCTGTCAACCAAATGCATCACCCTTTTCAATGTCTTTCCAAAGCAAGAAAGCCTAGATTGCTTTCCATGGGAATTCCAACACAGTTCTTGGTTTAACATCTTGCAAACACTGGGGATGCGGAATCCTCGATCTCGAACACTAGATACCAGTTCCTAGCCCTCAGCTCCAGCTACCTTAATGAATTTCTAATAATGCTATAAGTTTCTGAGATAAAATAGAAGTGCTGAGAGGATCACATGCAACTTCCTCAGAAATGTAGATACTGATTGACCTTTGGCTAGATAAAAATGAGAAAAACAATACAAGAAACTCGGAATACCTGGATACTTAAGACCTCTTTATAGATAATTTCTCTAGACTTCACCTCTATGACCTCTTCCATTGGTCATATTTTTCTGTCAATGTTTTTTGCCAGTTCTCAATTATAACAAAAGAGGAATTTGAAGATTATGAACTGCTTATGGACAGTGTCTTATTTATCTCTCTTCTCATCCAGGTCCTTGCCTGGTAACTGTCTCGTGCATCTTGGTTTACCTACATAGCCTGGTTTACACCTGATATCCTAGGGTAATATTAACAGTGCCCCCTTTTACTCTTGAAAGTACCTCTGTCTGTATGATAAATTGTACAGTCACCCTGCTTGTAATAAGAAATCAAAGTTAAATATTGAGCTAAAAATTTAATGAAATGTATAGAACCTTCCCTTCCCATTCCTGTAAAGTGACCAATCCAGTCTGAATGAGTTTGAGATATAAGTCACCTTCAGACATGCTTGAAAAGATTTCAGATTGTTCTGTGGACAAATAGTCTATTATTAAATATGTCAAATAGTTTTCTTTTATACTCTCCTCTGACCTCATGATGTTCCAAGAATCTCTTCAAATGGAATATTAAGACCTAGTAAATTATGAATTCTAGTGAGAGCTGTGTTTTACAACTGTCTAATCCAGACCCTAAATGCCCTTGCTGGGAATAAAATGAAAATTAATGAATTGTAGAGCAATTGTAAAACAGGATCTTTTACATTAAGAACAAACGATTCAGTAGCAGTTTTTAATAAGGTAACCATCCATCTACCACATAATACAGTCTTTCTACATTTCTAGGATTTATATTACTGGGGAAAATATGCTAAGAATATAAATATTTCTCCAAAGATCCTAAAAGTTTCCTGTAATGATTACTTTCTCTAGAAATTTTTAAAAAGAATATACATTGCAGTGTTATCCAGAGATGATGGCTATTACTATTACTGGTTCTATCCAGGCTCTATTACTGCTGCTGTTGCCACTATTACCACTACTGCTAATACTACTATTGCACACACACCTATACACACAAGCACACTCATTATTCCATGCATCTATATATGGGAACTTGTGCACTTCTCTACAGTTTATAGAAGATGGTAAACAGGATGCAGTATGGTATAGCAGAAATGTAGATGATGAGGTTGAACTGCCTGGGTACGTGGCTAGGCTCTGTTGGCTAGCTGTGTGACCTTGATCAGTATTTTGGTACTCTATTGTTGTATAACAATTCACCCACAAATGTAATGACTTTAAACAACAACTCTCATTTTCTTATTACCTCACATGGTTTTGGAGGTGACTGGTCTAAGCTAGGCAGCTCTCATTTAGGGGTTCATGAAATTTCAGTCAGATGGTCACTGGGGCTGAGTGATCTCAAAGACTATCTCACTCATGTGTCTGGTAGTTGATCATGGCTGGAACTTCAACTGTAGTTACCAGTTGTTAACACCTACACGTATGCTTTGCTCAGGCTGCTTGGGCTTCCTCACATCATGGTATTGGTTCCAAAAGCAACCATCTCAAGAAGACCAGGTGGAAACTATGTTGGTTGTTTTGATCTAGCCTTGGAAGTCACATAGCATCACTTCCTTTGTAGTCACTAGCCTGCTTGGATTCAAGGGAAGGGAACCTTGACCTTCCACAGTTCAGTGGCAATAAGATCAATGTTACATGGTAAGAAAAGTATGTGGGAAGAGGGCTATCTTGTAAAACACAATCTCCCACTAGATTTGTTAATCCTGTCTCTTCATCTGAAAAAAATGGATAAAAAGTATCTATCTACAGAATTGTTTTGAGGAAATCTGAAATGTGAAGCCCTTGGCATAATACATAGTAAGCACTCAGTAAATGTTAACTATGATCCATGTAGTTCCTTCTCAGAGAAACACAATATTTTCACTTGTCAAAGCAAAGAAGAAACATAATTGATCATTTATTATTCATAGTGTGTTTATCTATGAAATTAGTGGTAAGAATAGGTTTCTGACTTAATATTTAAATATTTTAGAAATCTACATATACTATTTCTTTTGGTATATATGATATAATTCTAAAAATTGGAAAAACTTGTATTCAGAATTTAGAAAGCAAAGTCCATTTTCAAATTACTGATTTTTCTAATTTCCATTGATATAAATTGTTTTGACAATACCTGTAGTTAATTTGGAAAAAGCGAGGAAGAAGAGATTTTGACTACAAATAACTTCACAAAGTATTTACATATATATTCATATCTTAACTCTTTGTAGAATGGATCTGAGATGGTTTTACAATATAATGAATGTATATATACATAATATATTGTATAATATACATATATAATTACATGTATGTATTTAACACACATGTATGAACCACACACACATATATAAGACTATTAAAAACAGACACACATATATGTATATTATTTTAAAAGAAACAGAGGACAAAGCCACAAAAAAAGAAGGAAAAAAACTAGCAAATACAAGGGCTAATACAATTATGGTACTTGAACATAACATTTCATTTGTTCTGAACTCTCTGGTAATCAGTGAGGAAAATGGAAAATTATTAAGTGTGTAATCTCTATTACCACAAAAATATTAAGTATATCAGTTCTCCAAGAAAGACAATCCTATTAATGAAGTCATAAAGAAAAGTAAAATGTGAGACCTTTTTTGGAGGATATTGAGTAAATATATTTTCTTTTTTTTTTTTTTTTTTTGGAGACAGAGTCTCACTGTGTTGCCCGGGCTAGAGTGCCGTGGCGTCAGCTTAGCTCACAGCAACCTCAAACTCCTGGGCTCAAGCGATCCTCCTGCCTCAGCTTCCCGAGTAGCTGGGACTACAGGCATGCGCCACCATGTCCGGCTAATTTTTTCTATATATTTTTAGTTGTCCGATTAATTTCTTTCTAATTTTAGTAGAGACGGGGTCTCGCTCTTGCTCAGGCTGGTTTCGAACTCCTGAGCTCAAACAATCCGCCCGCCTTGGCCTCCCAGAGAGCTAGGATTACAGGCGTGTGCCACCGCACCGGGCTTAATATATTTTCTTTAAAGAGGTTTACAACAAATATAGAAACTGTCTCAATATTATTACTTATTGCAAAGACCCTCAATAAAAACTGAAGGTGTGACATTGTTTACCCAATTCTGCAGGTTGGGCTGAGCTGGTACCAGGCAATAACCCATTAGGGCACAGGATGCAGTGTAAAATATATAAGCAACTAGAGGGGAAACATATTTCATAACTAATCTCTTTTTCCCTAGCATTTGATACAATGATAGCACATAACTCAAAAGTACATTTAATGAAAGCCTAAAACACTGACTTTTTTTATTGCTTACTGAATTCGTATCCATATGTTTTAAGAACTGGATAATGAGGTGGCAGGGTAAGATATTTTATTTTGAATGCTAAAAATCATACAGAAAAAGTATGCCCGTCTCCCTGTATAGATATTTGTATAGGCAAAGCTGGAATTTTTCCCACAAAGCAACTTTGGATCTGTCAGGTCAAACACTTATATAATAGCTTGATTATGACCCTAAAGTTTCATACCACAATTGAGAAGTATTTAGATTCAAAAAACTTTAATTACAGGTCCATTTGAACCATTGAAAATCCCCTATAGATACCCCTATAGAATCTCTTGTTCTGGAGTATGTAACCACCTGGTATGCCTGCCAGCATGGGTGAGCTGGAAAATATACTCCATGTCATTTAATTAGTAGACTTGCTGAATAGAGTTTTGTAGAATTAACCAATTTAATTTTGGATAATGTCTTCCAAAAATAATAATTTTAATGTTGACATGTTTTGTGTCAAAAAAGTCATTATTTGTGTCAGCAATTGGATGGCAAAAGTCTTTTTC
Source organism: Propithecus coquereli (assembly GCF_000956105.1). Classification (NCBI taxonomy): domain Eukaryota; kingdom Metazoa; phylum Chordata; class Mammalia; order Primates; family Indriidae; genus Propithecus; species Propithecus coquereli. The sequence goes on from NW_012151951.1 coordinate 5,350,844, forward strand.
TTTTCAGGTCACATCTAGTTCATAAAAATGATATTATATCATTAGCATAATGCTTATAATTTTTTATAAAACAGATTTTGTCTAAAATGTAAGAGAAATACAACCCCAAAATGAGGAGAGAGAAAATACAGCACTTTTTGGGTATTCTTTGAAATTATAAACTACTGTGTTAGAGTTTTCTTAATTTTTTAAAAAAATTTAGTTGATAAACAAAGATTGCATATATTCAAGGTATACAGTATGATGATTTAATGTACATATACATTCTTAATTTTGACACAATATTAAAATAGAGTTTATTTAGAAGTGGTGATATATCCCAGGATGTAAAGTTAAAGCATAAGCTTTTTCTTTCCCCAGAAAGTAATGAAAATATAGTGAAACTTATAAACTATCTCTTGAAATTCTTGGGATTTACATTAAAGTGAAAAGATAACATAATAGGTAAGAAAATTATACCTACAAATTCCTCTATCAAACATGTACTGTTTCAAACTCAAAGCTACTTCAGTTAGTTGCTATCCTAATGGGAAACTAATAGTGCACTCTAACTGGGTAATCAAGATGTGCTTAATAATGGAACTGCTTTTAAAAAGCCGTGGGCAGACTTTAGGGACACCAGCAAGGAATGGGGTGGTGCTCTTATCCCAGAGGTAGCAGCAGCAGAAAGTCTTTACCACCGTAAGTCTGAAAGGGCAAGGAAGGGGAGGGTGTGGTTGTATGGAAAATGCTGAATGGCAGAGACTGGGGCCTTTATTTAAAGGATGCAGTCACCCTGACATTGACCTGGCAGAAAAGAAATCATGGAAAGTATACCGTGACTTCATTCTTCTCCCTTTGATATATTGTACATGACTTCTTTTAATCAATTCATCCGGAAGCCAAAGAGCACAGCTGCAGACCATACCTGTCAGCCTCCTCCTCCACCATCAAAACAGAGCAGGGTGGGGAGAAATGAAAGGTGGATTTGGATGGACAATATCCAGCACAGTTCCTCATAAGACACCTATTTTAAACTCTGAGCAGAAATAAGTAACATAATAATAAATGTAGATTTTAAATATACACGTTTGCCTTTTTGTAAAATGAATAGCTAATTGAGAAGTCAATTGGAGTGGTCAATTTGGCAATGAATGCTGAACTACCTACTTAAACAGATTAGCACCAGCAGCACAGCCAAAGTAGTTTTCACGGCTAGGTGATGGATCAAATGAGGCAGGACCAGTGCACAAGCCTCAGATAAGGAGAGTGCTAAGCTATATAAACTTGGAAGCAGCTCTCCTAGGACTATTAAACCAGTATAAATAGAATTTCCTACAATGGTGGTGATCCCTTCTCTTCTGCAACCTTGACTACCAAAGATATATCACAGGACTCTCAAACTTTAAAGTCATAATATAGCTCTATAAACTAACCTTAGGATTTCCTACTGGAATTTATGGTTCTCAGGGGTTTTTTCAAACAAAGTTTTTAAAAGGATTCTAACCTAATAAATTACTCAATATTTTTTCTGTGCTCTATATGTCACATTGCCTTACTGAGCTTGCCAGTTTTAGAGAGATGATACAAATATTTGCCCAATATATATATAAAAACCAAATTCACTAGCACAATTAATTTGATAGTGCCTTATTGGTTTCATCAAAATGAACTTTGAAAACCTTACTGAGTGTCTACCAAGATGTCAATGATGTATAGTATAGATTGTTGATTAAAAAAAGCAAAACAGATACTGTCTTACTGACTCATTCACAGATTGTAAATATTTGATGAAAAAAATAAATAGCTTATCTGACTTTTCATCTTAAAAATATAAACTTGACTCAAATTTGTTATAATTATAAAATTATAGACAAATGTTTCTATAGCCATTATAATTTTCAGGAAAATTTATTCTAATTAAAAATACAAGTACATTTTGGTTCTATCCTAACACCTATTCAGAAAACTTGCCTACATTAATCCCTGCACAGACAAAAGTCGCTCTATACTGTGATTCAAATTTAATTTATGAAATAATTCTACGGAGTTTTGTGACTCTTTCTAGAAGGGAAGAACTTGGGCAAGCATATAGATAGATCTAAGTAGTAATTCAAAAGCTTTTTGACTAAAGTTGACCTAATTCTATGATTTAATGTTTGACATCGTTACAGAGAGAAGGCAGGTGATGGTATGTCCTGAGCAGTGCTGGGCAACATCATTAACCAGCTGGACCACAGGACAGCATTCACGGACTATTCTAAAGAAAGAAACCAGCTTCATTATTGTAATCTTTGCAGTGGTTTTGACATTCAGGCCAAATCTACCAGAGCCTGTTGGGGAGAGGGTGTTGAGAGGAAGGGGTGTTACTTTGCTGTGCACTTGGAGTGAAATCAGCAAGCATACCCCCAGCGTGAGGCAGAGAAGCCACAGCACAGCTTGGCAATATGCACAGACCCAGAAGTGCTTCATGGTCAGGAATATTTCTAGGTAAAAATTCAATCCTTAATAAGAGAATAAAATTAACCCAAACCGCAATTAAGTTTTCATTGTATTATAGACCATATCATACAGGAGAATAAAAAGCAGACTCTAATGTCAGTTAGAAAAAGGCTCTACCAATTAATAGCTAAGTGATTTGGACCAAGAAGTTAACTTCTTTATCATCAGTTTCCTTTGTATAAAATAAAGATAATAAAGCTAACACCATGCCCATAAAGCACTTAATGCAATATCTGCCATGGATTAGGCAGGCCTTCAATAACTGGTAGTTATTATTGTTACCTTCATTATCATTAGGCTTGATCAAATTGAGGGGGTATATATAAAAAAAAAAGCAGGACTTTTATATTTGTCATTTAATTCAATCTAATTCACTCTTATGGAGCTTATTTTTTCCTTTGTGCAAAAAAAATGGGGCAACTATTGAATGAATGAGAGCTAGTCTCATATTTAAAGGGAGCTAGACAGGTAAACTAGCAATTACAATTATTATAATTCAACATCCTTGAGGTTAGTAACTGGCTCACTGTATACTTAGTACTTTCAAAAGTACCATATAGGACTTATTGGATAAATAATTTAATTAATTAATTCAGGGTGGCATGAGCTGTAATTACTGCACAAACAACTAGGGAAATATAAAGAAAGAAGACAACTTGATATGGAAGAGGTCAGAGAAGCCTTCTAAAATGGTCTAAAGCTGAAGTTGAGGCTTAAAGAAAGATTGGAAGTTGCCAGTGAGCATGGAGAACACAAACTTTTTTAGCACAGGGAATAGCCATCGCCCATGTGTCAAAGGGAAGAGAGAATCTGGTTTATTCAGAGAACTGCCAATCTTTAGCATAAGTTGAGTGGTGCATACCTAAGACAGACGGTGAGATATTGATTTCAGAAGATAAGCACTTTACCCTCCCACCCCCAATCATTTCTACCCCTTCTTTCATTGATTTTTCTTCATAGCACTTATTTCCTCTCATGAACGCTCTGGTCACCACAGGCTGGCAAATGCCACACCCACAGACTTGGGCTGAGCTGTACTCAAGCCAGCATGGGCTGTCAAATACTGCTGTCCACAAATCTGAATGGGACAGTGCTCAAGCCAATGCAAGCCAACAATCTTCGCTGCCCATGAACATGGGCAGGAAAATGCTCAAGCCACTGTGGAGGGCAATCGCCACTGCTGATGGAACTAGGTGGCACAATCACTCACTCTGCAGCATACAGACTGCCCAAGACAATCACAAGGGAACAGTGAGATGTGAGACGCAGAACAGCAGCAATATTAAATGCTCACAATTCATCTGCCCCTCTCTTACCAAGTCAGTCTTCCAGAGTAGGACTCAAGTGACCCATCCAGGGACCTCTCCCTCACTTCACTGAGTCAGAGAGTTCCTGGCAGAGGAGAATAAGCACACCACAAACCTGTCTTGAGCTGACAGAAGAGGTTTCAGATGAGAAGGAATCAGCATAAGAACTCCAGCACAATGAAAAACAAGCAATATTAGCACCTCCAAAGGATCACAATAATTCATTAACAATAGAATCCAACCAAAAGAAATCATCAAAATGTCATATATGAAATTCTGAATATGGATGGCAAGTAAGATTAATGGGATTGATGAGAAAAATGAAAACCAACACAAAGAAACCAAAAAAAAACTCAGAACATGAATGAAAAATTCACTAATTTTTTTTTTTATTTCAGGGAATTATGAGGGTACAAACATTATGGTTACACTTTATGTCTTTGTCTCACCCAAGCGAGGGTTAAAGGCATGCCCTTCCCCCCTACACAATTCACTAATTTTTGTTAGTGAAAGAAATAACATAGGAAAAGAGATAACAGAACTTAAAAAACTAAAAGAATCATTTAGGGAATTTCAAAATACAGCAGAAAGTTTTAACAACAGACAAGATCAAGGAGAAGAAAGAATTTCAGAACTTGAAGATCAGGCTTTCAGATTAACCCAGTCAGTCAAACATATAGAAAAAAGGATAAAGAAGAATGAACAATCACTCTAACCAATATGAGACTGTGGAAAGTCAGAACTGATATATAAATCAGTTTTGAGGAACAAAAAGAAAAACGAAAAAGCATGGAAAGCCTATTTGAGAGAATACCTGAAGAAAACTTCCCTTGTATGACTGGAGATTTAGACATCCAGATACAAGATAATCATTAAACATCGAATTCATAACATATAGGCATATAATCATCAGTTTGGCCAAAGTCAAAGTGAAGGAGAAAATCCTACAAGTTGCAAGATGAAGGCAACAACTAGCTTACAAAGGAAAACAGAACTAACAGCAGACTTCTCAGCAGAGAACTTACAAGCCAGAAGGGATTTGTGTCCTATGTCTAGTCTTCTTAAACAAACCAACTGCCAGCCAAGAATTTTCTATCCTGTAAAACTAAATTTCATAAATGAAGGAGAATTAAAGTCTTATCCAGACAAAAAAACACTAAGGAAATTTATCACCACAGATCTGCCCTACAAGAAATGCATAAAAGTGCCCTACCTGGAAAAGAACAATCAATAGCTACCACTGTAAAAACACTCAAAAGTCAAAGTTCACAGTTCTCGTAAAACAGTAACACAAGGGAGAAAACAAAGCAACTAGGTATCATTCAACATGACGAACAGACCACTATCTTACATATCAATATCAACATTGAACATGAATGATCTTAACGTTCCACATAAAAGATATAGATAGGCTGAATGGGTGAAAAAACACAATCTTAATATATGCTGTTTCCAAGAAACCCAACTCAAAAGGATTCTCATAGACTCAAGATAAAGGGAATGCAAAAAAATAGACACACAAATGTAAATAAAAAGTGAGCAGGAGTACCTATTCCCATATCAGATAAAATAGACTTTAAATCAACAATGGTAAAAATAAAAAAAAAGACAAAGGTGGTCATTATATAATGACAAAAGGAAAAATTCAATAAAAATATATAACAATCCTAAAAATATGTGCACCTAACCTAAGAGCTCCCATATTCATAAAACGAATTCTACTATATCTCAGCAAAGAAATAAATAGCAGCATCATAGTATCTGGGGACTTCAACACTCCGCTGACAGAACTGGACTGGTCATTGAGGCAGAAAATCAACAAAGAAACACTGGACTTAAAAGGGACTATAGACCTATGTTAATATTTACAGAACATTATACCGCAAAACTGCAGAATATGCATTCTTCTCATCAGCACATGGGAAATTTTCCAAGATAGATCACATGTTAGGCCACACAAGTCTCAAAAAACTCACAAATATCAAAAGTGTAACATATATCTTCTCAAACCACAATGGAATAAAACTAGAAATAATTCCAAGAGGAACTCTCAAATCTACACAAAGTCATGGAAATTAAACAACCTGTTGCTGCACTATCCTTGGGTCAATGATGAAATTAAGATGGAAATCAAAGATTTTTCAAACTAAAAAATAAAGATGACATGAGCTTCCAAAATGTATGGGATACAGAAAAAGCAGTGCTCAGAGGGAATTTCATAGCATTTAATACTAACATCAAAAATACAGAAAGATCACAAATTAACAGCCTAATGTCACACCTCAAGAAATTATAAAAAGAACAAATTGCAAAGATGTGGAAACAACCCAAGTGTCCATCAATACATGAGTGGATTAATAAAATGTGGTA
>NW_012151951.1:5358871-5370389 GCF_000956105.1 Propithecus coquereli
AAATAATACTAAATTTCATATGGAACCAAAAAAGAGCCTAAATAGCCAAAGCAATCTTAAACAAAAAGAATACATGTGGAGGTAACACATTACCTAACTTCAAATTAACAACAAGGCTATAGTAACCAAACAGCATGGTACTGGTATAAAAGTAGACATATCGACCAAGGGAACCGAGTAGAGAATCCAGAAATAAAACCATATAGCTTACACTAACTGATTTTCGACAAAGCAGACAACAACATACACTGAGGAAGGAAGCTCTATTCAATAAAAGATGCCGAGAAAACCGGATAGCCACATGCAGAAAAATGACACTGTCTCTTACCATATACAAATTTAACCCCAGGTGGATTGAAGATTTAAATGTAAGACCTGAACCCATAAAAATTCTAGAAGAAAATGTAGGAAAAACTCTTCTAGACATTGGCTTCAGCAAAGAATTTATATGTGTGACCCCAGAAGAAAATACAGCAACAATAAAAATAAATAAATGAGACTTAATTAAACTAAATAGTTTCTCCACATCAAAGGGAATAATCAACAGAGTAAATAGACAACCTACAGAGTGGGAGAAAATATTCACAAACTATACATGTGACAAAGGACTAACGTCGAAAATCTACAAAGAACGCAAACAAATCAGAAAGAAAAAAACAAAACCATCAAAAAGTGGGTAGAAGACATGAACAGATTTTTTTCAAAAGAAGACAGACAAATGGCCAACAAAATATGAAAAAATGAAAAAATGACTAATTATCAAGGATTGCAAATTACAACCACAATGAGATACCTCTTTATCCCTGTCAGAATGGACATTAAAAAGTCAAAAAACAATAGATGGTGCTGATGTGGTGAAAAGAGAATGCTTATACACTGTTACATGGGAATGTAGACTAGTACAACTACTGTGGAAGGCAATACGGAGAGTCCTCAAAGAACTAAAAGTAGACCTACCATTTGATCTAGCAATCTCACTTATGGGTATCTACCCAAAGGAAAAGAAGTTATTTTATCAAAAAGACACCTGCACCCAAATGTTTATCACAGCATAACTCACAATTGCAAAGCTATGGAATCAACCCAAGTGTGCAACAACTGGTAATGGATAAAGAAAAGGTGGTATATATGTACCATGGAGGACTATTCAGCCATAAAAAGGAATGAAATAATGACTTTTGCAGCAACTTCAATGAAACTGGAGACCATTCTCTTAAGTCAAGTATCTCAGGAATGGAAAAACAAATACCATATGTTCTCACTTATAAGTGGGAGCTAAACAATGGATATATATGGTCATAAAGTGGTGTAACGGACATTGAAAACTAAGAATGGGAAAGGGTAGGAGTGGAGAGAATGATAAAAATCTACCTATCAGGTACAGTGTACACTATTCTGGTGATGGATACACTGAAAGCCCTGACTTCAGCATGATACAATTTATCCGTGTTAACAAAAAACACTTGTACCCCCAAAACATATGGAAATTTTTTGAAAAAGAGTAAGAGCTGGGTTTTGTGTTTTTTTTTTTTTCTTTTTGGGGGTGTGTGGGATATTGAGTTATAAACTATGATTCTCCAGAGTTGTAGGAAGGAATTCCAAGGGAATTCCTTGATACCATAAGGGAGAATATGTGATATCAAGAATCCATGATGTACTTCCCTCACATGAACAACAAAAGTCTAAATTACCTCTACCATGGAGAATGAAGGTGATTTTTATTTACAGCTATGGAAAAAAATTATCATGACTGATAAAATTTTACATTAATCATCTTCATTATATAGAAAGTCAAAAGTGGAAAATGAAGGAATTTAAATAACCTGCCTGAGACCTACAGAGCTGAAATGAGAAAACAATTTTGCAGGTAAAAGTAACTGAGTCTGCCATTAGGCCTACCATTTGTCACCTGGCATGGTGTTCAAGAAATCACTGTGTATTTAGATGATCACCTCAGTGACATTTTCCCACTAAAGAAATTTAATAGTGAGTAATCAAATATATTCACTATCAGTCCCTGACATGAGTTTACAATTACTTCTTGGAATTGAGCTAGCCCCAGTGGGATATAAAAATTAGGCTAATCATATGGTGAATACTTACTTCATCCTGTGTTTGTTCCTGCTAGGAACAGAAATCATCTCTGTAATTGTATGCAAATCCTTTCACCAGAATCATCACAAGAAAATTATGTACTGCTACTCTTGCTCTAAGGAAAAGACAAAAGTAACATTTTAAAATATCACTTTCAAATCAACCAAAATGACTGGTTTGGACTTTGTGTATAAAAGCCAGATCCAAATTAATATTATTTACAGTACATAGCTTGGCATGTGAAAATAACAAACTGATATTTAATATGTTGTGTAACACTTCTGTGTGTTTTGTTGCTAGTGATTGCTTTCATGATTAATTAATGACATCTATGAGACTCAAACTTCATCATAGAGTAGAATAAATTGGTCTTTGAAGAACCAGAATTCTATGTAAAGCATTGGCTATCTTGTATCCTCAACCAATGAGCCAATTTTTTAGGGTTAGCTCAGGATTTGTTTCTATGTACCAAAAGTGTTTCTGTTTCTATCATTTAGAATGGAGTTCTTTCTCAAATGGATTCACACTTAGTCTTAATTCTGAGTTTTTGAAGTTTATTTTAGCTTTCATGAATGACTCAAGATGGTTGTTATGAATATTGATAATGAAAACTGTGGAGAAATTTTCTGGTTTCTAGACATATTATAAGGTATTCCAGCTGAGATATGTGTGGCTTTTGGCTCCTACAACTTGGGATCTCCTTTTGCCCAGATTTGGGAGTTTTCACATTTACCTGCCACATTCTTTTAGGGCCTAAATGTACAAAGTAGAAATTAAGTAGTTTTCAGGTCACTCCGATACCACTTAATATTACTTATGTGATTGAGAAGCTAGCTCTAGGTTGAACAATACGACATTGCTGATATTTTACTATTTTTGATCAATAGAAATGGCAATTACATATGCTGTACCTGATATAATGAAAAATCCCCTGGCTCTTATAAGTACAGAATGAGGAAACAAGGATAGAATTTAGAGAAAAGCAAGCAATGGACACTCTCCTTTTTTTTCTTTTTTCTTTTTGAGGGGGGGTAGGATTAGTCTATATTAGAAGAGTTATTGTATTGTGCCTGTGTTAATTCTAGTAGTCTCCTATTTGGGTTCCTTGTCTTTCCTCTCTCTCCACTCTTATCCATCATTTCCACTATGTCAAGTTAACGTGAAAGCAGTTCTATAAATCTGTCTCTTCCCTGCTCCAAAGCTTTCGGTGTTTCACTGTTTTCAATGGAATAATTTGTAAACTTTAAGTATTTAATTATTCAAAAGTATTTATTAAGTGCTTTTGAGATGCCAGGCACTCTTCTAGGCTCACTGAACAGGGTGCATTTGGGTACAAACCCAAAGCGAAAAGACGAAGCACGCAGACCCAGCTTGGGGACAGCACTGCAGGGCCAAACCTGTGGCAGAGCACACCTGCAAGCGGGCGCAACTGTTGGGGATGTTTGAGAGTGGGAGCACAGCAGATGGAGTCAGAGACGTGGAACCTCATGGGCCAGTGTGAAGAAGCCACTGGAGAGTTTTGACCTATAAGTGGTGTGATCTGGCTGGCTTGAAAAGTTTCATTCTCACAGCTGTGCTCTGAGTAGTGCCAAGGGAGCAAAAGCAGAGAAAGGAACCCTACACAGAGGCTATTGCAATAATCCTCGACAGACAGCTTGCACCTGGGTGGAGGTGGGGAGAAATTGTCAGAGTTTGTACATATCTTTAAGGCAACACTGATGGAATGTTTTAAAATAAGATATGTGTTTGTAAGAGAAAGAAAGAAATTGATCTAAAAGTCTTTCTATCACAACTCCACTCTTTCTTGCTAATTTAATCTCCTGCTCTCCTTGCACACCCCAGTGTGGTGAAAAACCCCTAGACTGAAGAATGGAAGACCTGAGTTCAATTCACGGCTCTGCCACTTAATAGGGTTTTGCTTTGATATGTCACATAAACTACCTTTATATCTATTTCTTCACTGATATGGTGGGGATGGTACATACTGCATAGGGCTGTTATGAGGTCCAATTGTATTGTGAAATGCTGATAAACATAATGGAGTTTATAAAACTATGACTCCAGCAAACTGCTCTATCCACTATCAACTATTAATCACCTATTAAGTGTTCTTCAAGTTTCCTGCCTCTGTGCCTTTGCCTTATGATACAGTGCTTCTGCCTCCTTGCCATTTCTACCCATCAAACCCTCTCAATTCTCTAAGGACCCTACCGCAGTCCAAGCCATTCTCCCTGCAATGAAATTCCCCCTGAAGGGATCTATTCTTTTCTTAACACCTTGAATTTGTGGCAAATAGTTGAGGATACTTGCTATATGCGTCAGAAAACCATTTAAGCTATATTAATGGGTAAAACAAGATAACAAATTTATTTCTCTCATTTAAAAGGCTGGGTAGATGATCAGGGAGCAGTATGTCATTTCATTAAACCAGAGACCCAGCTTCCTTCTGTCTGGTCATTCCATCATTCACAGCCTTAACTTCATGACCAAGGGGTGGCATTCACATTTTGGCATCAAGACGAAAGGTCAAGTAGGCAAGAAAAAAGTATGCTCATGGAGTCCTTTGAGGAAAGTTTCCCGAAGCTTCCACACAACCTTTCCAATTATAATCTATTGGCCACAACTTACAGAGGTGAGAGAGAGGCAAGAAAATGATTTATTCTGACTGTCCATATGTCCAGGTTAAAATTCCATTGTTTTGGATGAAGGGGAGAACCGACGGCAGCGAACAACTTGTAGACTCTGCTACAGTGCTTTACCTATAAAGACCTAAAGCATCAAATTCCCTTGTAAGGTGTTGTCTGTACAAAGTATGAATACTGGGGGAGACCATAAATATTTAATATTATTGTCAGAAATTATAAGAGGCCTTCGGGAAAATCTGGGGCCCAGAATGACTACATTGAAAAATGGTCATTTTTCAATCCATCTTTGAAGATGGATTTTCTACTTTTCCTCTTGAGTATTTGTAGAAAATGGAAAACTCAAAACATTCCATTTTATCTCAGGTTTACATGCATAGTTTCAAGCTGTGTATGTGGGAAAATCTTTGCTTATTTTCACTATGCCCTTCTTGACGTATGGCTTAAATAAATGCTATAGTCACAGCTGCAGATAATTTTAACAAGAGAAAATGTTGGTTACCCTTTCTGTGTGCTCAGATCTTGGGGTTCAGACTGTGGCCTTTGAACATTTTGTTTTCAGGACTAAGCTGTTTTGGAAAGAGTCCGAACTAAATGGTTGCTAAATCTGCTCTACAGTGTCAGCATGGTGGCATTAAATGTAGTGAGGATTACAGAATCTTATTTCTCTCTATGATTCAAGTCAATACACAGCGTGAGGTAGAATTCCAGATACACACACCTTTGTCCTCAAATATACTAGTTTGGGACACTGACAATTGTGCCAGACCAGAGAAATCGGTGGTATAGTAGCAGGTACCTGCATAGCAATTTGTAAGATTAATGAGGAAGGCTTCAATTTGAGTAAGTACAAGTGGCTGCTATCTCTCCTTGTCACTTCCTCTTTTCTGGCTCAACAATTCCCCATGGGACAGACCCAGTCCTCTCCTTTCCAAACCAGTTCACATAGCTTAGATGTTTCTCTGTCCCATGTTCATCAAAACAGCATAGCCTACATCTCATTACTTCGTTACCCTGATAATATTCCTTGCTAATGTCTACATTCTCATCTCTCCCCGTTTTCTCCTCAATTTCTTACTGCTCTGAAATGTATGACTTCTATATCCAGCATTCCATTGACCATGGACCCGGCTCATGACGAGTACACTAACGACCTTCTCAAGCACAATGGACATTTTTTAGTCCTTATCCAAGTAGAGTCTTCTTTATGGCGTATGGATAACTTCTTTGTTTTTAAAATTATCTTCTCCCTGGCATAAATTTCTTCTGCTGCTTCTCTTTCTGCTGCTCTGTGTATAGACAGTTAAATTACTGTTGCAAAAGAGAATATCAAATAAATAAGCCCAGCTTGTATTTTCAGCAGTGACATCTCTTAGGTGATATTCATCCAAAATAGGTCATTATCCACGGATGATGTAAAAAATGTTGATGTGTAAGGATGCAGTAGCTCAGGACTGCTTGGTTTACTCTGATTCTATTTAAAATAGTTGATAATATCATTATGTTATTTACAAACAAATGTTTTTTGCATAATTGATAGTGTTCTTTAATAACTATGAAAAAGCTTTTAATTACTTATTGTGATGCAATAAAGTGATATATTCATAGTATGCTCTCTCTAGTATTCTAAAAAATTATTTTGATTTCTTTGAAGCTATTTATACAATGCTGTGTTTTTTGCATAATGGATAATTTACCTAATAGCTTTGCTAGATAGTAAATTCCTTGTAAAGACAAGAATCACATCTTTGTTTATTTTGATATACCTTATAGAATCTTGGCTATAGTAGGTTTTCAGTAAATCATACTGAATTAAAATATTATACAGCTTTTTAGAGTAGAAACAAGATTTAAAATATTCTTTACCATAGCAAATTTTCTGTGATATTCACCCAGAACTGCAGTATTTACATTTTGGCGAACAATATTGTATTACAGATTTTCTAATAACTAGGAGATACAAATCATAGCCAAATGTAGAAATGCCATGACTTGACTTGTGATTTTCTATAATAGTTTATATAACAACTAGGTTACATAATCATAGATTCGAGAGCAATATTTTCTCCTAGTTACAATATATTCCCAGCTATCTTGGCAAATAAATAAAACATACATATCTAAGTAGCAATGAATAATAAGAGAGTATATTAAAATCAAACACAGCTTATAACAGAATATAAGTTTTCAGCCAGGCTCTGAAACTATAACTGCATGTCCTTTGCACCGCATTAAAAAGATGGTATTTATTTCCGACTATGATTAATGGGGCTTTTTAGATGACCAACTTTCTTTGCCATTCAACAAAGATTGTGTCCTACTGTTCTTATTTCAATTCTACTATCATTTGTAAATCAAAAAAATCAGATAATGAAATGCTAGATTTGAATTATGATTTTGTTTCATTGTTATAAATCTTTCAATCTTGTAATGTAAGTGGGAACATATATAAATTTCACCAGAAAGTGTGTGGCTCTTCATTCTGTAAAAGTCATGTCAGCAGGAGAATAACAACATGGATGCCTAGTACTGACATGAGGCCTGACAGCCACATGATGCCAAAAAAAAAAAAAAGCAGCAATATTTAGAGAACTGTGCCAAGCTGTGAATTAATCCCAGAGAGCAGGAAGACTGCTTCAATGTGTGTGGCTGATAGTTATAATTTTTACAATGCTCAATCAAATAAAAAATATCTTAGAATTATTTTGGTATGATGATAAAAGGAGAAAAAGGAAAAGTAAGATGTCATTTGGTATTTTTAAAAGCGTTCATATTGAGTCAAAGAACATGTTCATAGGTGTCAAAAATTGAATAAAAGGAATATTGCCTCAGTTATCATCAGAGAGCAAGCCCCAGTAACAAAATAAATGAGGCATGAACACATATATTAAGAAAGGTTTCATATCATCATGTTATATATGCATTGAATAGGAAACAAGAGAAAGAATCCTGGGTTTAGGGTGGGGGGATCTAGGTAAGATTTGAAAAGATAATTACTGGCGTGCATTACAAAAGGAAAGACTAAATGGAGCAATAGGTATACCAGAATAATTATATAGTAATTAACATGCCCTCTTTCTTCCTCTTTGGGGAATTTTTTTCATTTAGATAAAAATGAATCCTGACTGCCACAGTGTTTCATTTGGCAGGATATCAGGTAATTTATATTTCAAATATGATCTCATCATCAGTTCCATCTGTTGATATAAACTGAGCATCAGCAATGTTTGAAAATCTGACATGTAGAAACATACCTTTTAAAAGGTATGTCAAAATTCCTGAATCTGTGAGACTCATATACCAATGAGAAAACAAAATAAATATATTCTTATCTTGCAAGTGCTGTGCATTCATTTTAAATCTTCACTTTTAATCCATCCAGCTCTCTAATTTCAGAACCAAGGGAGGGAGAAACTATAGGCAGCTGCTATAGAATGAGCTCAAATAACTGTTAGACTTTCTTAAAGAAGACTAGAATATTTTGATTATGCTAAACCATAAAGTAAAAAATAACTGCCTAACAGGCTCTGATTCTAACCAATCCTTGTTTGAGGGCTACTTAGGGATTCAAAGAATCTTTTTTTTTCTTTTCTTCTCTCACATTACAATTCAAAACTCAGAAGTGGAAAAAGTAGAAAGATTTCAAGACAGCGTTGGCATGAAGATATACCCCAAGTGCTGGGATTACCACATAGCTCCTTCCTTAACCCAGAGGCCTGGACCAGATGACTTTCCTTCCAGATGCAGAGAGACTTAGATCAAGGATAGGCTGGGAACCATCCCTCCTATTCTCTCACCTAATAAACAGACTGTCTTCTCCTAATAAACTCTCCCACCTCCAGCAATCTTGCAGCCTCCTTCTCAACCTGCAAGACCCAATTCAAGTTCTTCAAGTTCTTCTTTTGGGCCAACACTTCGAGTACTGCTATCATTATTACCCTTTGTAAAACTAAGTTGCATTTGTTTATTTGATGTCTTTCTCCTCTACCCAATTACGAGAGTCCAGTGTGTCACTTAGTAAGCATTCAACTCACCCCCAATCTATACCATTCCCATGCCAAGAGAGGAAGAGTTAAATAATGCCCCTCAATATACATCTGTCCACCTCACCACATGAGGCACCGACGATAATGGGTTCACAATAAGTACTATTGTACTGTTTCATTTACATCTTCCCTTCTGTAGTTGAACCAAAAATGTTGCTACTACCTTGCTCAAGGAGAGAGTCAAAACAGTTGTGCGAAATGAGTTCTCTCTAGTGAGTAAAATAACAAAAAGTGTTTACGAAATTGTTATTGACTACAGGTGGTATTGGATTTGGTCTTTGGTTTATTTCATCAAAAATGTGTCTAGGAAGAGCAACACAATATTCTCCAGTAAATAAAGAGATTTTGAGAGCTTACACAAAGTATGGTATTGCTACTTCATTGAATCAATATTTTAAGAGATTTTGTAGCCCTGAGTAAAGAAAGCAAGAACAAATGATTCGGAAATAGCCACTCAGATTTTTAAGTTTCTAAGCATTCAGTGGAACATAAAAAGGTTGATGTAGACTCAGTGCCTGCATAAGTCATTAAAGGGGAGTAAAAGCATATTTTCAGTAACTCTTTTTTCCCCCAATAGGATACTCGATACTCCAAGCTATTATGGAAAAAGCAGGACAAAATGGTTGGCATGTCAGCGCTATATGTGTGGAAAATTTTAATGATGTCAGCTATAGGCAACTTCTAGAAGAACTTGATAGAAGACAAGAGAAGAAATTTGTGATAGACTGTGAAATAGAGAGACTTCAAAACATATTAGAACAGGTAAGTGCTGGATTTTATATTATTAACCTAGACCTCCACCTAGACCTCCAACGAAAAAGGTGAGCTTTGATTGACTTGTTCCTGTTAATAACTTCTCCAAATCTTTTAGCTGGGAGTTTGAGGTTTGGGAATTTTCATTCCATGATTTTTCTCCAGAACCAAATTGCAAGCTTTTATTAATATCAAAGGCCATTTTGGTTCTTAGGCCTCAGTGTACTTAGGAGACTATTTCTCACACATTCTTAAGATCATAGAAGACTCCTTTATGTATCATCAAGAGCTCTTGGCCCACAGCTCACAAATATTAATTTTGAAGACTAATGCCATCTAAAATATTAGAAAAGTTTTTAAGGGAGTATGCCTTTTTGTAACCTTTATAGAAGTAGCTACATAGGAAATACCTACATAAATTAGTAAAACAATGAAATAAAAGAACATTAAGTGATATACTGTACATAGCATGTATTTTCTGCTAGATATTGTAAGTAAATACATTACCACCGTAGTGAAGATGATTTTCAACTTTCCTCAAACAGGAAGAATCCTTGAATAAAGCTTTTGATAAATATTTGTTGATTTCATTTAAAGCAGCCAGGAAAAGATAAAACTGAGCTTTGTCATTGTGCTAAATGATAGAAAAATATCATCAAATAATGGATAACATTTGCCTTCCCCCAACCCTGCATATCATGATAAAGCTTTGGAAGGCTGTTTGGCCAAAATTACAGTGAATGAATGCCATCTAGTGGTTTTAGAAATGCTTGCTTATACTTATCTATAATACAATATGTTAGGTTGGCTAGACAATAGAGTAACACAATTTTTTTTGTTGGTTGATTTGTTGCATATAGTTTAACTGCATAATTATGTGATGTGATTTGTAGTAGTAAACTTATTAATTTGGAGGTTGGTTGTAAGAATAACTTTAGTACTCAATTATAAAAATCAAACCAAAATAGATTACAGAGATTCCTCCTTAATATCTAAAAGCACTGAACTAGATGTCTTAAATTTCCTTCCTCAATTATATCAGCATTGGTAAAAGTTAAAAGTAAAAAACATGCATTTCTAAAGTCCAGGGAAGCCAGACTACACTATAAGAAGAAATGACAGGGTAGCTAGCTCCCATTATGCCTCTGTAGAAGGAAAAGCAAAAAATAAAAACAAATACACTAAACTAAAGAAATATGCATATGTTATTTTAGGAAATGCTAATTATAAGCCTAAACATCACTACGTTTATTCCTGGGGGAGTCCAAAAAATCATTTAGATTGTAGCTACTCGAGATATATGAAATTATTAATGAGTATTCATGGAATCCGAGAAAAAACTTTTTGTCTTACTTTCTGAAGCAATGCAGTCACGTCACCTTTAACTACCATTCCAGTCCCTTCCACTCCTGCCCCTGTGTTCAGAGTTTGAGTTGTTTGACCTGAACAACTGAAGCTTTGTAAATAACTCACGATGAATCCCTCAGAGCAGCCAATTCTAAGAACTGCCTGGATTGCCAAGTTCCTGTCAGAGAGTAAGGCTCAGACAGACCCTCCACTTAGCACCTGTGCTTAAAAGACCATGTCTGGAAGAGGTAGTTGAGTGCCTAAAGCACACTGACCCATTTCAGAGGCTTGGCTGGTTTCCAAGAAGAAAATCAGCACATCCAGGTGTTTTGGATAAACTCTGAACAAGCCTTGAATGAGCTTTTGCCAAAAGAACAGGACATCTTATTTTTTTGTCACTTTAAAGAAATTAGAAAACTTAAGTGTCTACCTTTCCAATTCTTCTGAATTCTAAAAGGTTTCTTTCCTATCATGGCTGCATAATAATAATGAGAATAGTAATAGACCTTTGTCTCTTTAAAATGCATCTTAGGTGTAAATCTCATAAATTGTAACAAATTCTACTGTATTATGAGAAAATAATATGCTCTTAATTGTCCTATAAAATTTCCCACCAAGAAAAGCTGTTTTTTGATT
>NW_012151951.1:5371403-5377414 GCF_000956105.1 Propithecus coquereli
ACTGGAAGATATTATAAATACTATTTCTGACACTAGCTTTATTCTTCTCATCTAATTTTCTTCCTGTAAAAATACATCAATTATTTTGTAGAAAAGCTTGTAATAGCTTAATATAGCTGTAATCAAGTGAACTATTTCATATCCAAATAAGGGGTTTATGGTGGGAGCCTTTTATATACTATTTTGTTTTCACACAGGCTCATTAATTTTACATTCTGAACTTGATGACTTGCAGAGTCCCTAATAACTCTACTTAATACTTCATCAATTAAATATTGAGACTTTGATTCACATGTTTAACATAGTAACAAAAAAGCAATAACAAACCTGATCTTAACTATTTTTCTGGCCTCAAAATTTATTTGGGCAAAATAACACTTAAAAAAAAAATGTGATTGCTCACACATTTTAGTTCACCGTGGAAGAATCCAAGGCTCCTGCAGCTAGATTTGTGTGTTCCTGTTATTAGTGAAACCCTCCTCTCATGAGCACCCAACTCTGGTCCTCTGGAACAGAATCATCACGATGGGCAGTGGGATGGCTTGCACTGTCTTCTGTCTCTTGTTTTGGTCAGTTGGTTTATATCCCCCAAATTATGACAGCTCCCCCCAGAAAAGAGTGTTTTCACTATCTGAGAGATGGATAAAGAATCTTCAATTGTTTATTTTTAAAAAGTAAATGGAATCCCTTACCACCTATGATTTTTCACCTTAATTGAAAGGGTCAGAATCTAATTTAAAGAGAGTTTATTCAAGCACAAAGCTTGAGGATGACCAACCGGGAAGTACTAACTCTAAAGGAATGGAGTCAGCATTCCAGTGTAGGGAAGTTAAGATTTCATTTATATAGGCAGAGACAAAGGAGTTTTTAACAGGATTATAGCATTATTCATACAGGCTGGCACATAGTTACAACAGCTTGATCGGTTATAAGCAGGGTTTCTGTTTGGAAAGGGTACATTGAACATCTTTTTAAACAGAGAGTCTAATAGCCATGGGTTTTCTATCATCTGGTCTAAGCAAAACAGGATAACAAAGGGGAAATCAATCTATAACAAGGGTCATTAATTAAGAAAGCAGGAGGTTTTTGTCCCTAATGCTATTTAGTTCTTTCTAGTTATTGTATAAAACAAGGGAAATGAAAAAGCAAGTTAATCTGTAATCTGAGAAACAGAAGTTGTAACTATAGGTGACTCAGATCACAGTCATATCTCTTGGAAGGCTTAATGCATTCTGGGAATTCCAACAGCTTTTAAATTATATTTATTTTTACAGATTCTTCTCCTCCTCACTTTAAATAAGGAGAATTGGACTGAGATGATCTTGAAAAACCCTGATCACTCTAAAAGTTGATAATTCTATTTCTAGAGAAGTCTCTCTGATACAGTGTTTGATACTGAAGCAATGTATAATTTTACGCATGGGGTATACCTTGAAAAGAAACACAAAGTAAAACTTCAGTGCAGGTTATCTTTCCTGAATATTTATTCATTCTACAAATATTTGTTGCATGTCCACTGTATGTCTGTGTGTGTTTGTGTGCGTATGCATAGTCAGGCACTATGCTTTGCTGAAGATAAAGTACTAAGCACAGCAGATACATTTTCTGTTGTAGTTAGTAACCTTTATCCAGCTAACTAAACCAAAAGGGTTTCCTGAGATCCCACTAAAATATATTATTTCTTTTAGAAATACAATACATAGAAAGAGGATCTCACACTGCCTCAGGGACTTTGCTATTAATGCCAGTTCTTATTAAACAGATGATGATGTCAAAGACATGAGAGAGAGGACTGTATATTGACCCTAGGGCACACCATGGATGTATTTAAGGAGTCTGACCAAGTATTTTTCAGGAGAAGATAGTAAGGATCGACCTTCTAATATGAAACAGATATTTAACAAAAAGATGGGGAAAAATAACTCTACAATTGGCTCACAGGTATCTCAAACTACCTCTTTATCACATACCTCAGATTTAATTGGCACCCCTTTCAGCAGTATTGCTACTTTCATTATATGAAAGGGAAATTCAGTATCCCATTAGACACAATGCGAATCTCAGATAATTGGCAAAACCAGTGACCTTCCCATACATTTTGCAAATCAATCAAAAAAGCCTAAAAGCTATGATTGACCTCTCAGAGACTTATTGCATCACCAAAGGAAGCCAATAATTCTGTCTCAGGACAAGATCAATTAGAAAGAGAGGAAAATTTCTCACAGACATAAATGTGGCCCTTTGTACATAAGAGGCGAAATGTGGACATAGTCCCATTTATATCATTCTAAGCCCCAGGCTGCCTACCTCGCCTAGTGTCACCTAAGTGAGATGTCAGGTCCCAGACAGGATTTTTGGCAAATTGTCAAATGTGTGGCAACACTATTTAAAAGATAAAGCCTATTTATCTAGAGTCTGTGTTTATAAATTTTCACAATTCTCAAACATTAGGAATTGTACCAGAACCTGGAACTCTACCAGGTTTACCCTCACTCCCAAAAAATCTCTGGCATTGAATAAAACATTAAAAGGAGCCAAAGACTTAAAGAACTTGCCTCTGTAACCCATAACTGGTTGAGTCATTACCGAAAAAGAAAGGAACATTTTAGTTACTGGCTAATGGCCATGAGGTCTATTTTTCACACCAAAGCCAAAAATAAATAAATAAATATGTATATGTGTGTGTGTGTGTGTGTGTGTATGACCGAAAGAAACACAGAAGAGGAAAGCCAGCTACAGTTATTAGGAGGAGGCATCCCTCGAGGGGGGATCTGAGAATTGGAGATAATAGGTTTGATTATTTGAATCATCTGTAGAAGGATTAAGCAGCATACATCTGACAATAGGAATGAGCCAACAACAGTAGGCAGGACAGCTCTGCACTTGACACCTCACGTTGACACTTCATTCAACATTTATAAGCCAGACGTCGTTCCAGGCACTGCAGATGAGCAAATCATGGTCCCTACATTAAGAATGCTTACACTCAAGTCAGGAACTCAAAAACATGAATAAATAATTACAAGATAATCTGATGGCTTCAGAAACAGAAATACTACAAAATGTATCAAGAACCCAGAAGATGAAGAGGCTAAGTACAATCAAGGTAGTCAGGAATGTTTCACAAAGAAAACAGACATTTAAATTAAAAATGAATTGGATTTTCCCAGCTGGAGAAAAAGGGTAAGGGTATTCCAAGACAGAAGGAACTGCAAAGGCAAAGAGGTATGAAAATGCTCAGAAGGTGAAGATTAGTTTTATGTGATCAAGACTGGGTATGGGCAAAGGCAGAAACTGGAATGGAGCAGTCGTCAAAGATGAAGGTTGGAGGTAGCAGAAATGTGGATTATTTGTATTATACCGGTTTAGTTGTCATCTTTCCTATGAAAATCTGATCTCCAACAGGACAGAGTTTATATTTATCATTTACCAATATATCCCCTGGTGACTTGGTAGGGGCTCGAGAAATAATTGTTGAATAAATGAAAGTCCAAATGAGCCTCACTTGAAGACACAAGCAGTAGATAATCTCTTGTATGTGTTTAATGGAAGAGTGCCCAGTAGCATTTGAAGTTTCTGAAGGTAAGCCCTTAATTACTTGGGAAGCTTTCTTGTGGAGAATCTCACTTACTGAAGATTATGAGTAACCTACATTTTTCTAGAGTTTGTTAAATAGGCTGAAAAAAGCACTCGAGTTCCATTTCTATATATTAAAGTAATAATGAGTGAGATATAACAGGAACAAATCAGGCACTCAAAGAAATTACTACAGCAAAGAAATCATATCAGCAATTTCCTGCACTGCAGTACTGGCAGAGATTGCTGCTTTTGCTTCATTATAAAGCTCCTTTTGCATATCGAGCTTTGCTCAGTCAGGATCTAAAACAAAGTAAGAAGAAACTCAAAAGACATGGAGTTATGCTAAGAAGATGAATTTTACTTCTTTAATATTACTTTTAGCAGAATTTATTTGAATGTGCAAGTCCCATTATGATGCACTAAGATTGTTGTTTCCATGGAAAACAGAAACACCTTTCCAGATCTCAGTCAGACTGGTGCAAATGGAATTGGTGGGGTTAGAAAGGGGTGTCTAATTGTTTCCTAGCAACTGTAACCACAGTTGCAGCTATATCTCATTTTCTTGTAAAGGAAAAATAAAAGGAAAAGTAAAACAAGCAAAGGACATAAATTTTTTCAAGCAAGAAGGAAAATATGATTGTCAAAATTCAAGTGCTTTTGTCTCGGAAGAATTGTGAATTCTAGGATTAGTTTAGGTTCAACTAAATTTCATGCTGCAACAATACTTATTAGAATAATTTCTATTAATGTTTTGGCACAAATATTAAAAGCAGCTTCTTTTCAAGAAGATAAAGTAAATTGTGCTTGATAATTTTAGAACTATAAAATGAATTAGTTTTTCTATCCTTAAATTGAAAGTAGCTACATAGATGTATCTACTACGGTTTTGAAAAAGGTAAGTTATAGTCCTCATTAAGTAGAAAAGAGGATAACTTCATAATTTATTTCAGTAAAATTTTGCATCTATTCTTCAAATGTTTAATAGGCAGCAAGAATAACAAAAAGGAAGCAAAACATTCAACAGTACCTTTGAGGACACTTGTCTGAATCTTGTAAACATCATAAATATAACTATACTTTTAGAAATTATACATAACTTATACTAAACAGTTCAGTAATAAAGTGTATTACCTGCCAGCAAATGAAGTGATGTATCTTTTTAATCACTTTGATTCAGACAGAAAGGTAACAGAACAAATTCATTCATGATCCTCCACTTAAGATTAACCACAACATTGGACACTATTTCTCTACAGGTAGAGGTTTTCTGGAACTCACATGCAAAGGAAATATTCTGCTGAAATAAAAGCAAAGAGAATAATTCTGGGGTCATATGTCTTTCGTATTTAATTAATGATAAATACATATGTTAAGTATAATTAACAAACACAAATTTTAAAACCTATGTCCAAAAAGTTATTATTAGCTGAAGTTACTAAATAGTGAGGGACATGCTATCTCCAAAATTATGAACAGAATGTATTTTGTAATCTAGTTGAGTTATTGTTGTGGATAAAGATAATCAACACTGAAGGGAAATAAGAAAATGCTACTAAGGCGACATTTATGTTTATGCCAAAGCAGCATAAATCTGAAATGTATGTGAAAGTGAAGGAAGGAGGTAAGGGAAAGGTAATACTCTAGGAAGAATGTCCTTAAACAACCTTTTAAAACTGTTCTACAGAATTGCATACTCTAGCTCTTGAGATTTCACTGTACATTAGCATAATAAAGTCTCTAAAAATTCCTATAGCAAGGAAACCTCTTAAACCTTATTTAACCTAGTGTTCCTTGCAAAATTGCCCATAAAACTTTTTTTTTTTTTTGCAGCTACATCTTTACATTTTATTTGCCTAGTATGCATCCAAGAAAATATGGGAAATCTTGAATTAAGAAAAATGAGAGAGGAAAGAACTTTCAGATGATAACATTTCAAATATGATAAAGAAAAGAAATATAAAAGCAAGGGGCTTGTGTGGAAACATGATATATTAGCATAAGCCTCCCACAGCCAATGGCTCATACAGTCCTCCACACTTGGAGAATCACAGAATCAGAGATTTCTCAGGTTGACTAGATCTTAGAAGTCATCTATCTCATGAACAACGTCTTCACAAAATGCTTATACAGTCCATGTTTGAACAATTGGGTTTCATCGTGAACATATTTGACCTTAAAATTCAGCAAATTCCCTCATAATTATGTATCCTTTTGAAACATGTGACAGTGCGTGACATTTGAAAATGACTTTTATTCCCATCACCACTGATCCCAAGTTTGCTTTATAATCCAAGAATAGATATGTACTCATTGATAATATGTCCAGGCCGGGCGCGGTGACTCGCGCCTGTAATCCTAGCTCTCTGGAGGCCGAGGCGGGCAGATTGTTTGAGCTCAGGAGTTCGAAACCAGCCTGAGCAAGAGCGAGACCC
>NW_012151951.1:5377710-5383845 GCF_000956105.1 Propithecus coquereli
ATGGAATTCCCGTTTTTAAAGAGTACACCATAAAATGTATTTAACGCTGAACTATACTGTGCATAGTTCAATCTTTAATTGATTATTTTGAGCTTGTCACACATAAATAGGATTATCTATTGGATTAAGTTGGACTTGCATTAAATTTAAGGTATGTATTTGAACTGTCATTTTAAATATACACCTGGTAAAGTACCAGCTATGCAAAACTAAATCCAAGCTATTTAAGCTTTTCTGCTAATTAGCTTTGTTATGGATATATGACAAATTACAAACCCAAACTTAGATTCATTAAAATTTACCTGATAGTTCTCCATCTGTGTGTTCCTGTCCTGGTCTCATGCAAAATAGAATTAGGAATACTTTGTGTATATGCTATTATTCAAATAAGCAATATGTTCAGACAGGAGATTTATTTGCAAGAAAATGAAATTGTGCCTTCATTTCATTATGAGAAAGCTGTTTTTTCTCATAAACAAGTTTGGTATTTATCAATATCTAATGTGATAGAAAATGTCATTCTCACAAGTATCTGCTCAATTTGTTTTTCTCTTATGAAAGATATATTAATATTAGCCAAAAATAAGTCATTTTTCTGAATTGCTATGGTCTAAAGAAGGGAGCAGGGTGTAGTGAGAGGAGGATGGAAATTGCAGTCAGAAGACCCAGCTGGAGTCCTAGCTTCATCTCTGAATGGCTGTTTTTATTTAATGTGTTTGTTTATGAAAGCGAAGAATTGCCCCCTCCACCTACATCTTATTAGAATTATTTGTATATTGTTTCTTACAAAATGTCTCTTTAATTAAAAAGAAGCATGCTTCCAACTGTTTCTTGCAAGCTTCATATGTGTTTCAAATTCATAATCACAAATGCCATGGAATAATCTTTTGCTCCTCTTTGCAAATATTTTAAGTCACTAAATTAAAATGCTATTAAATCAAAATCGAGCTCTGTAAGATATGTCACATAATTAACATGATGAGAATCCTATTATTCAAGCCTCCTGGATGTAGCATTTTAGAACCACTGTGATAGGCAGAGAGAAGGATGTGCTCTACAATGTGCTTTTTGACAACCACTGGCAGTCACATGATGGGATGAAAGGATGGCACGGAAGGAACAAAGGAGCAGGAATTAAAAAGCTGAATGTCAGCACTTGCTTTTCACTCCATAGTACTGGGACCCTGTTCAAACCGTATCTCTTGTAGGGCCCTCAATTTGCTAATCGATAAAATTGGGGGGAGGTATATATAAAGTGGTCTAAAATCTGTGCGCTGAAAGGATACAACTGAAGAACACTTTAATATTTGCAATATTAACCATAACAAACCGGTACTAAAAATGGATATCCATAAGAAATATAAAACAGTATGAAGGGGGAAATCATGTGTTAGGAATACAAAGAATTTATTACATAAAGATACTGAATCATTCCTATTTACCTATGTAATAGAATAAAACTTTTTCACCAATCTTGGATATCCAGATAAAAATACAATGTTTTATACAACTTGAGTCCTTGATTATAGAGATTGGGGACTCAGATATAACATAGATGTGTAACACTACGAAGATGAAAAGCTTGGGACAGTTAACCAACAAAAGTAAGCATTTTTATACATTATCTATTCCACTACCACATTGGTGACTTTTTTTATTTGGAGACTGCCATAGTTTGATTTCCTCCAGAATCTGACCTTAAGACAAGGATTTGTGGGCAAACAGTTTGGGAGGTGGAGGATAGCCTAGAAGGGAAGCGAAGAAATGTAGTCAATAAAAGATGCATTTATCAAGCAAATTACCGTCCGAGGGACAGGCATTTAATCTCATTTGGAATGAGTGTAAACTAACTACAGGAGGAAGCTAGTGTGGAACACACACGTAGGAATCATCCCACTTGTGGGGCAAGGGAGTTGGAGTATGCATGTACCAACTTCTGTCAGTCATTGTTATGTGGGCTGCTGGGAAGCAGGGCATTAACGCCCTGGCACTTCTGACCTCTTCCCTCTCCCAGGGCAAAGTGGATTCTAAAGACCAGAGAAAACCCTGAGGCAGGGAAATTCAGGTGCCGGCAGTAGGAAAGTGACTGAGTATGTATTGAGACGACAAGGGCAAAGGAGTAGGTGAGATATCCATAGTGTCTGTTATAGTGACTGACCATAGAGACATAGGACTTTGTGTACAAGACTCTGCAGCCCAAACAAGGACCCTAACCAAGTATCTTTTTTAAAAATTTTTATTAAGGTAAAATATACATGTAATTTGCCATCTTTACCATTTTAAAGTGTGCATGTCAGTAGCAAAAAAATATATTTTTTTATTATTTTTATCTATGTATTTTTATGTTTTATTGGAAGTCAGTCAGACTTTGCTAGGAATTTCCAGTGAGAGAGAGATCACTGCTTTGAAAGGCAGCCATTCCTTTTATAGGCAACTCTCTTTCCCTCCCCTTTCTCCAAAAGAGTTCTTCCTAATTAGAAACTTTTATAATCTCTGATATCTCAAGTAGAGAAGAAAATCAAAAACGCACACACTCACACTCAATACACACACACATGCACCTGCATTCACACAGACACACACAGATCCACACTCAAATATACGTGTGTAAATGTGTGTTATCTCTTTCTCTTAAAATTTCTGATGAGAGCTTACATTCCCTACCCTCCTTCTAAATCCCTTCTTGCACTAAATAGCCTTCGTTCCTTTTGGCCTGTAGTGCTTTATTTTTCTCACTCTATTTGTACATCACACCCCTGTAACTAAAGTCCTGCTGTTATGTTACAAAGTTGTAGTATTAATATAAGTCTGAAGCTTGTTTACAGAAGCCCCTTGCCTTATACTTTTGTTTTGATGGACCTGAAGTAAAACACAAACTTTTGTTTTTATCTGCAATAAAACTTTTTAAAGCATTTTGAAAATCAATATTCTGGGGACATTTGGGAGCCTGGAATTCCTATGAAAAAAGGGGATTAGTGAGAGTGACTGCCCTCATATAACACAATAAGTTTCCAACAATTACCACCATCATGGCCCGGACACCACCAACTGTGATGGTTTTTTTCCATGTCACTGAATTCTCTGGAACATGACAACAACTGGGAGAGGAATTTCTAGCTGACTTATAAATTAAAAGAGAAACCAAAATCGTTCATATTCTAGTGTGTCTTTACATGTCTTTAGCTAGAAGATAGTATTCAATAAAATGATGGCAGCTTCATAGTAATAGTTTGAGGTAATATGTAGCAGTGGAAGGATCCCTGAATACTTTAAAAACAACTGGTACACAAAGAATTAACATAAAATCTGATTGTAGATTGAAGGCCAAACTTTCATTCATTTGCAAGTCTCAAATTGACCTTAATATACTAGTATTTGTGACATTTATGTCCTCATTAACTTCTTTACTCATCCATTCAATCAATACTTATTTAATGTCTATTCATTCTTAAAATCTGCCATGTTTTTCCAAGCAATTGATAATCATTTCCTCTTGAAACCTATTTTACTCCCCTTATTCTGCTCTGTTTTCCAGTCATTTCTGTCCGAATCTCCTCCACGTATGAGATAATAAACACCCTTGTAAGGGCAGTACTGACTCACTTATCTTTATAATCCTTGAATCTCCTGGCCTTAATCTTCTAGGTGGGAAGCACTCCATTGACATTTGTTGAACTAAATTGAATTGAAAAGTGGAATCAAGATGGAGAAGTATCCTGCATTCATTTTTCTTAAACTTCAATCAATGAATAAATATTTAGAAGTTGCATTCATAAAGACTGGTTCTGCCATAATTTGTTAATAAAACAATTTCAGTGTCTGCACCTGGCATTTACCTTATTAATATGCATAGGCCTGATTTTAGAACTTAATTATTTGACCAGGACCATGGATATTCCCAAACAACTGTTTCTTTAAAAACAAACAAGAAAAAGTAATTAAAGGAATCAATTAGTCACTTCTCCTATTTTATTCGTGTAAGGATGAGCTCCTTTGAGAGTGTACAATCAATGTAACTTGTTTATCCTTCCTAACCTGTTCTATAGAACTCTAAGCAGACATTTGATCATTAATCTTTGCCTAGTTACATCCTCTGTTTCTTTTAAAAATACAAAAGATGCAGATTCTCTGCCTGTACATTTTTCTGTCTTTATGAAACTCCATAATTAATTTTTGCAACCAAGTACTCATTGTAGGCATTGTTTTTCCATGACAACTCAGCCAATCACACTTTTATGAAGGCAGTGCTAGTTTATATTCATATTTTTCATCTCAAACTGTTCTTTTCCCTGTTTATAAAAGAATTACATCAAATACAGAGAGACATAAAATTTGGTCTACATCCAAAGTTAAGTCACTCAAATTTATTTTTTAACATAAGATATTCTTCACTTTGGCTGAGATGATGGAAGCCCTGTAAAACCACAACCATGATATTATCGGTTTTGCACAATTGTTTAAAAATAGCTTAAACAAACAACACTATTTACAGGACACTATTCTATGGAGTGTAAATTGAATTGTTTCACGAAGAAACTTCCACCTAGATGCTCGGCAGAGGGACCAGAGCTGGCTTTAAACCATGGCCACCCCAGGTTTGGGTGGGTGAATTTTCTACTGTTCAAAGGCAATGAGACCTTCACGGCAGTTTGTGCAGTACATTTGCTTCTTCCCAGCCAGGACCTGGCTCAGCAAAGATGGTGATCTCTCTAGTGTCACCAGCCAGGCAAATAAATCTCCAGATCCCTTGGTTCCCAGAATGTCATGCACACTGAGCTCTTCAAGACCTTTTGTGCCAGGATTTTTGTCCCTTTCGATTCTTTGTGTTTCTTTAATTCCTCACCCTTTGAAAATGTACAGGTTTTAATTTGTTACAATTCTTTGCTAGACAATCTAGAACTGACAGTGATTAATTTATGGAGATAAACCCAGTGTAGAATTTCCACTAGTTCCACATCTTTTTAACATTTACAAGTATTTGTACCTTACGATGAATTTTTTGTAAAACTGGCACAGGATTTTGACTGTAGTCGCACAGAAATCACAAGCTGAGGGTGTTAAGAAAGAAGAGGTGGGGTGAGTATGGGGGCTTAGAGAGAGTGCCAAAAGGCTTAAATAGCCACACCAGAGAAAGTTATAGTGAATCAGCAAGAGATAAATGATGGATTGGTGAGTGGCAGCGGTCCCTGCTGGGGCCAAATAGCAGGAATCTGTAGTAGACTCAATAAATAGAGTGTGTGGTCTCCCGGCTGAGTACCAACAATTGAGTGTCCCCCAATCACTGTCTTTTGCACAAACTGTACCTGAGATTCCCAGAGAATAAATTGGCTCCAGCCTGTTCAGCCCATGTTAAATCACTCGGGTCTGGATTACCCAATATGACGACTAATTAAGCTGTTTCCTTACTGAACTTTCTATATAATCCCATCTATTTATTGTCTTCATCTTCATAGTAAGATTCTATAAGGAAATTCGGTTTTAGATAAATTGAGGACTAGGTAAGTCTAACAATATAAAACATAGAGAAATGTTCTGGAAAATGTTACAAATATATAGCAAAACTTCCAAGAAAGTAAAGAAAATCTTCAGGGGTCAAGGATGACAGGCTACTGTGATGAAGGAAGTTGCCAGATTGGATAGCCCAATTGGGGATTTAATGTGCACCCAAGAACAGACACTTTGGACTCAGCCAAGGCAATAAATTAGGCCTTAGATGCCATACAAAGCCAAACCATTGAAGAGCAACAGCCCAATAACACAGTATATTAAAAAAAAATACATAAATAAAAATCTGTCACCTATACAGATTGGAGAGTCAACTAAGTGTTTTCTGTCTTGGCCTAGGCTTAGTGTAGTGAGGGAAATATCATCCCTGAGAATTTGTCATCACAGCCCTGTTCTTAAGACAGATTGTATTTTCAATTCACACTACACACTGTAGTCTGGGAATCCAGAATCTGAGAAATATCATAAAAGTGGCCCCAGCCAGTGATGCTAACATTGTAGTATCTATTCAAAGCAAACAAAAAACATCTTTGGTGGGATATTTTAAGGGATACTGGCTTGACTGAGAATTACCCAGAATTGTTGAAGAGCAATCAGTCCTCACGGTCAGGAAGTACAACAAATCCTGAA
>NW_012151951.1:5387613-5389400 GCF_000956105.1 Propithecus coquereli
GTTTATGAGTAAAGATAAAAATAGGTTGTGAATACTATTTGGCATTATTTAAAATAGTCTTGTCATTATCTATAAGTTGAACTTACCTTTTTCAATTCACTACCATTCCATCTCATGCATCATTCTATCCTGATGAAATGGGAATAGATTGATGTTTTCCATGTCCCACTGATCTTCTTAGCCTTTGCAGCTATTGCAATGTGCTGGCATTGTACCTCCAGCCAGGCCAAAAGAAGTGAGAATCCTCTCCCTTAGTACTCTAGCCTCAGCCTGCCAAGGGTTCAACAGGAGCCACAGGGAGTTATTAACTCCATCTGAATAGTATGAGCTATGCCTGATATCTAAATGAATGGGCATGTCCCTTTCTGGTTCTTGGAATTTCTCTGTAATTATCACCACCGCTATCGTTAACAATTTCATATAAAGTATGAGTAAAACTTATATGAAATAGAAGATTGCTGAAATCTCTTTTTCTTTTCTAAGTCCTGTATGTGCATTGTATGTGGGTGCATGTATTTTTCATTTAGACAAACACATCCTCTAGCAGTACTGGTGAAAGTACATGGTATCTCTCAATAGATTAAGCTCTGTTTTAGAAATTTCCAAGAGACTTAGAGGCAAGAAAACTTCATCTGTCTATTGGTTCATTGCAATGTGTCTTTCAGAGATTTAAGAAGAAAATCGCTTCCCTACTTTGCCCCTAGACTTTTTCTTTTCCAGTTATTTTTTCATTTTGCTGCCAGTTATTTTTTGAAGATAAGTACGATTATATCATTTCCCTGTTTAAATTTTTTCTTTGGCTCCAGGCTGCAAATACAGTAAAAGACATCAGACCCTTCATGATCAGATTCTTTGTGGGTTTTCCAGCTCTACCTAATTCTTGTCTCACTTCTCCACAGAACTTGCATTTCTCTCAAAATGACATACTGTCCCAGCTCTGAGTCATTGCCCCAGTTTTTACCACGTTCTAGCAGAGTAAGCATTCAAAACCCAAAGCACTAGTCTGCTTAAATCCTTTAGGATAAGTATTTGCACCATTGAACTTGATGTGCAAAGCCCTTTAAGATTTTACCCCTACTTAACCCCAGAATTTCTTTCCTCCACCCCACATGTCCCTTCTGCAAACCGAACTAATTCCCAGACACCTAATATTACTTTCCTCTTCACAGCTTTAGCTTAAGCTGTCATCTCAACAAAGAGGCATTTACCCCATCCAATCCTAATCAGTAATCACTGTCATTTCTTCCGGAAAGCCGCCCCTAAATATCCACTCTGGTAGTCCCTCTTCTGGGTTCACAAACCACCCTGTGTACCAATAGCGGAGAATTCATTCGTTTTTTGTTTTTTTTTTCATTCATCAAATTATTATTTTACACCTCCTCTGAAGCAGATACTGTCCAACATCCTGTGGCACAGCTGCAAATAGGGCATCAGCACACTGCAAATTCATCAAGGGCAGGAACGATGTCTTCTTTTTTTTACCATAAAAGGGTCCTTATCCTTACTCTTTAGCTGTTGAACTTCTGGTTATCCTCTAGCACCCAGCTTATGTCATTATATTTGTTTTGTTACCATAAATTGTTTTAATTTATCCTTAAAGATAGATGCTTATTTTATATATTGGAAAATGAGGCTCAGAGTAATTTACCCAAGATCACACAGATTTTAAATCACGAAGACAGGTTTGAAGATCTGGCCTGTCCGGTTGCAAAGAATAAGCAACTTGTAAGTAGCAATAATGCCACCAAGTGACCATTCATTTAAGTATTTCCCACACTACCCTTAAG
>NW_012151951.1:5389450-5390722 GCF_000956105.1 Propithecus coquereli
AAGGAAGGAAGGAAGGAAGGAAGGAAGGAAGGAAGGAAGGAAGGTAGTTTCCAAAAACTTGGCCAAGGTGCATTCAGGATGGGCCACCCCAAGTCCTCATTGGTTCCTACTCTAACTGCAGGTTTACTTGTATGGATTTTACTTTCACCAACAGAATAGACAAAACAATTTTCCTTAGTTCCCTCAGCAAAATTGAAGGATATTCACATTTTCAAAAGAACTGTACTAAATACTAAGAGGAAACAAACAAACAAAAAACTCAATTACATTTTCTACAAACACATGTATGTATGTGTGTGTGTGTATGTGTTTTACTTTTCTCTGAGCTAATACCTTTACCTTTATTAATTCATTTCTTTAATATGCTTTTTGGCCTCTTCTTGCAATTGTTTGTTTTACACTTTGTGTTGAGTGTGTAGTTTTGTAAGATATCTAAAGTACTTAGTGGAAAAAAAGGGATCAGGTAAAAAACAAAGATAGATAGATAAATTAGATAGATAGATAGATGATAGATAAACATAGATGGGTGGATAGATAAATAGTTAATAGATAAGAGACACATAGATATAGACAGATAACAGATAAATAGATAACAGGTAGTTATAGATAGATGGATAATAGGTGAACAGGTAGATGACAGATGAGTGATGGGAAGAAGGAAGGAAGGAAGGGAGGAAGGGAGAAAGGGAGGAAGGAAGGAAGGAAGAAAGGAAAGAAGGAAGAAAGAAAGGAAGGAAAGAAGGACTTTTCAGAACTTTTGAAACCGAGATAACTACCTCCAGGCCAAAAGAGATGATATCCTTCCCCCCCAGCTTCTTCACTTCACCTAGTAGACACTGGTTTTTTTCCACCACACAGAAGTCCATGAATGGCCTGTCTTGCTCTCTTCTCTTGCACTACCATTTCTCAGGACTCTAAGGACTGTAGTGATTAATGTAATCAAAGCTTTTACCCTCTCTGGCTCAAATTACCAGCTCTGTCTGCTTTTAGACCACTTTGTAATTAAACAAAAACCCCTTAAAATGGTCTCATCCATCACAGACTCAGAGTATCATAATACCTTGATATTACCTTCATATAGTACATGTCTGTACATATCTACAGCAAAGGGAAATTATGTCCTTAACAAGGAGAGTTTTGATGCTATCATATTTCTTGCCTCTATCCCCCTTCATACTTCATAAAAGGCATTCAGAGGCATCCAAGAAATACTTGAGATGAACTGAACTAAAAACATTTATATCCTTGTCTCATGTATTGGATTTCGAATTA
>NW_012151951.1:5390772-5392805 GCF_000956105.1 Propithecus coquereli
GGGCGACAAAGCGAGACTCTGTCTCAAAAAAAAAAGTGCATACTTTAAGTAAATTTCTTAACAAACTAAGATTTTTACCATTCAATAGAATGGCAAAATTAATACAATAGATTTCCCCCATGCTATTTGATGTTACTTCTGTTAACTGCACCAGGGCTGTCTTGATATGATTTAGTCAACCTAAGGACCTGAAATGCAAAGCACAGCAGAAATATTTTCTGTATTAGATAAAACTTAAAGAATGAGCATTTATTAAACATCAATGATGTGATAGACATTAATTTGCATAAATAGTCATCAGGATATCTGATACCTACAGTTTCAAACATTTCCTTTTTCCCCAGAGGATATATGAACTGCAAATGGAAATTAAAAGGAAAACCAAGTTGAAAGTTAATCTGGAGAGGGGTCATTAACCGTTGTGAAATCCAAGCAACATAGTAGCCCAGTTTCACAGGTAGAAAGCCTTTCCCCTCACTTCCCCCTACCCTCAGGAACATTAGTTACTTGGTTATTTAACCACTGATCTCCCCCTGACTGTGAAGTAATCAATTTTATTACAATGTTGCCCTATAACTATCAGTCCATGATATTCTTTGGATAAAAACTGAAATCTAAATGGCCACCAAAGTAACTGTTTCTAAGAAAACTGCTTCACAGTCTAGATCCTACCAATCTTCTATATAAAATTATAAGAAAATGTATGGAAGGAAAAATATTGCCTGTACTCAAACAGACATAGCTAAAATTAACTGAGCCACACACCATTCATTCAAATCATAACTGAAAGGGGTTTATAATCAGACATGACAATTTTCTCCTTTACCTTCAGCAGGATGGAATCAGAGAAATGTGGACTATTATTTATCAACTAGACTTTGCATCAGATGATTTTTCTGAAGGCTTCAGAGATTTGCCTGTTTATCTTGCAGCTGTGGATAACACTATGAAAGAAGGCTTGGCAAACCTTCTATTTCATTCATGGCTGAAAGAAAATAATAATGTCATCAATTAGCAACTAATGCAATAGTTGAATTGCTGTGGCTTTTAGAAAACATTGGAATTATTTGACTGCCTGTGGGTCTGCCCTATAGTCTGGTAGAAGCAAACAAATGTTCGACTGACATTTTACTAGCTAGAGATTGATGGACAGTGTTTTCCCCATTTAAGAAGCATAGATTTGCTTTCTGGTGTCTAGTTTCTTCATCAATGAAATGAGAAGGTTACTGATGAGCTGTCTAATTAGCTGGCACATTATGGGCATAAAATAAATATTTGTTGAGTGACTTAATTAATAATAGTGATCGTTTACTGAATTCAAACCAAATGTGCTAGATATTTTAGCATTATCATTCTCACTTTGCATGTGGGAAACCTAAGGTTAGAAAGTAACAGAGATGGGATTCAAAGCCTGGGCTTTTTTGTGTACAGTATCACCTTGCCCTGCCTATAGACATTATGATGATTAATAAAATTAAAAACACGGGGCTTTTTGTAAGAATATGCAGGAACATAAGGTGAAAAAGGCAAACTCAGGAGTCGATTTGTCTAGCTGGAACCTTGGCTGTACCATATATTTGCTGGGTGGCCTTGAATAGTTTTGCTTGATCCTAATAAGCCTCAGTTTTCTTCTCTGTAGGAAAAGGCTAATAATAGGATCTATCTCATAACCTTGTTGTGAGAAATGAACTAGATAGATAATTCGTGTAATATGCTTAGCACAGTGCCTGGCACATAATAAACTCAGCATCCTTATTAGCTACTAGCTCATATACCTGGGCCTCTCCACAGCAATTTTGCTCAATTGCCAATAGACTGGTCTATTTTCTCTTAGAGAGCCAAACAGCAGTGCACAGATGTTGGCTAGGAAGGCAATCTCCTTCATTATAAAGGAGGAGGAGGAGGAAGAGGAAAAGGGAGTGAAGAGAGGAGGAGGAGGGAGAAGAGAGATAGAGAAAGAAAACAGGAAGGAAGGAAGGAAGGAAGGAAGGAAGGAAGGAAGGAAGGAAGGAAGGAAGGAAGGAAGGAAGGAA
>NW_012151951.1:5395230-5398489 GCF_000956105.1 Propithecus coquereli
GGGACCACGTTCATGGAATACCCAGGACAGAAGCATTTTAATGTCTCCTATTTGATTATCTCCAACTAGACTTGTTTATGCTACAGCTTTGGGCTCTTTGTTGTATAAAAATATATATAATTCTCTCATCATTCACACCTCTTGGCATGTTAGGTACTGGGTGGCCATTTAATAAATATATACAGTACAGTTAATTCTGATTATTCATGGCAGTTATATTCTATAAATTCTCTTCAAATACTGAATAAGCATATATTGAACCATTGCTCTCAGGGGAAACATAGGGTTATACTGTGCAGGCCTCTCGTTACAGACTTTTTGTCAACCGATCAGTACATAACCTTGTTTTATGTGTGTTACCATTTTAAGAAACCTTACTTAATATATTGTTGGTTCATTAACATTGAACTCATGGCCAGCATCGCTGTGACTCACGCCTGAATGAAGCTTATTTAACATGCGTATTTTCTCCATAAGGCACATCACAGCCTTCTTGCGCTCAGGAACACTAGACAGCACTTCCTTCAACACTGTGCTTTCAGGCCATTTTAAACAGTGAAATCAACAGCAAAAAAGCACAAAACTGCAGAAAACATGGCACTAAATAGACCACAAAAAGGACACTTGTATGAAAGCAGAAACAAGAAAACAGTGTTTCCTTGTTCAGCTGCAGCTGGGACCTTGCATGTTGGTTGATTCCAAATTTTTACCACTCCACATATTTACAAATAACCCCAAAAGGGACACGAGTATCGATTGGGGGGGTCAAAAATAAATGTTAGCAAGTAGGAAAATTCAAAAATATAGAATCAGCAAATAATGATGATTGGTTGTAATTAATTAAATTGTCCTTTAATTGTTTAGTATTTCAATCAAGATTAAAAGTATGATTTCTGATGTTGTCACTTCTCTGTTTTTGAAAAAAGAAACCTTCTGGAATAAAGATCTGCCATGGAATAGGCCAAACAAGTCTTTCCAATGGCATGACCCCCTGCTCGCTTTCCGATCCCCCGGCTAAACTGAACTGCCCTACGTTCTTCCACTCCTCATTAGTTGCTGTGTCCTCCTCCTTCTCTTCCACCTGTCCAGATCCAACATCTTCCAAGGCTTTATCTCAAATTCCACTCTCTCTACAAAACTTTTTCTTATCTTTCCAGTAAATATGATTCCTTTCTCTTTTGTACTCTCTGTAATATTTGATTGTGTCATTCTCATCAAGGATTTACCATAATTATTTTGTATACTTAATGGTTCACTTCTACAGACTCCTCTGGGGCAGCAACCATCTATTACTATTACTCACCTTTGTAGTTTTCATGAGTTCTAACCAGTGTCTGGTACATTTTCAATGAGCTCTCAGATACGATACGAAATTTCATCCTCATCAGGACCACAGGAGATAGACATTATTATCTTGTTTTATTTGGTTTTGCTCTGTTTCGTGCTCCATAGCTGAAGAACGTGCTCCACAGCCCCATAAGGTTGTGAGTAGCAGAATTAGAATTCACCCCAGCTCTTTCTTTTCTAAGCCCATACGCTTCCCACTGCACTATGATTCTGAGCAATTCTGTCTTGTTATCTACAAACCTTGCTAAACAGAACTCATTCCGCCATTCTGATCATGGGTCAGAGCAGTAAATAACTCTAGACCACTATTTGCCCTGCCCCAAAATGAAATGTTTAATAAGAATTTTCTAGATGCCATTTAGAAGTTGTGTGTCCATAAATATGGCTCCCTGGACTGTAGCACAGTAAGACACGTGGAAAAGAATTACATCCTTTGAAAAGGTAAAACTGGCTTAAACTATTACTTCTTTCCATCCATCAGCCCTATGACCTGTCAAATTCCAGGCCTTTGCCACTCTGGCTGAACGTCTCCTTTGCTCTACACTGCACTGTGTGATATGTTCTTTTATCTAGTTCCCTTATTTTATAAAATGGATGGACTTTTTAAAAAACACAGCAAGTGCATTTGCTTTTTAGTGCCATCTCTTTCTCTCTGTTGAAAAAGCAGCAATATTTTTCTTTTCTCCTCTCTTGGTCCTGAAATACCAGCATTGTATTTTTCTTTTGCCCTTTATGCCTTCAGTGAGTTTCACTTTATTTCTTGTTTTTATTTTCTTGCTTTAAGAAAAGATGATTTGATGGCTTTCTCTACTCAAAGATGTATTGGTTCAGGCAGGGGAGGAGGTATGATCATTTTTGGTGTAGGACTTTGCTTAACCACCTTAATTTCCCTCAGCTACCCCATCACAACTGTGAGGTGGCATGCCTGTCCTTAAGCCTGTTCTGTCTTGTCCCTGGAGGGATATATAGCAAAGCTCTTAATTTGCATAGTTCTTCTAAATCCTTCTAATACAAGCATTTTAATTAGGTCTTATACTATTGAAAAGTTCTTTGTTAGAATTAATATTCCTTATTTTATCCATGCTTTGGTTTTTCTCTTCCCTGGAATGCTGGCTTCTATGCCAAATATTCATGCTACCTGAGTTTCTGTCTACAGTTGGAATTTCAAATGATTTTTCATTTATAAGCAGAAAATCAAGGAGATCATCATCCACTTTCCACAGCATAAACCTACTACTCATACAGGCATTGAATGTGTTAATCATATGGAATTGACCATATGGAATTTCTGAAAGAGCTAATGGAGTTTTTGTATCACTAGTATTTGCTACTCTGCCATACTTCAAGAAAATTGTGCTCTATTGCCATGTGTTTAGCAATTCTCTAATCAAACTCTATCAAAAAAAGTGATGCCCTGTTCTTTTTATTTTTAGCTCAAACAAATTACATTTTCACCTCAGTCTTTCCTCACGTCCTCTCCTAACCTTAATAATCTTTTCTTGGGGGATCCCTCTTTTCCCAAAGAGAAGCATGAGGTGTTGATCAGAATGTAGAGTCTATACTTTGTATCTCCACTTTGATCCTAGGTTATATTGTAAACTTAAAGAAATGACTTAACCTTCCTGAGCACACTCATTGGGTATAACAATACCCATTCCTGTTTAAAACACAGTGACTGTTGCATACACATTTGTTGAATAATTAGATGTT
The DNA here is from genome assembly GCF_000956105.1 of Propithecus coquereli. Lineage (NCBI taxonomy): Eukaryota > Metazoa > Chordata > Mammalia > Primates > Indriidae > Propithecus > Propithecus coquereli. Next base: position 5,398,288 of record NW_012151951.1, read on the forward strand.
ATTTTTGACATCGTATATCTGAATAACAATAAACAATTCCATTCATTCTCCTGGGAGGCTGAACAAAGATATATAGCTCAAGCTCAACCACAGCAACAGACTACAGAGCAGGCTGCAACAACACTGCATTTAGCCTTTTATACTTTAGCTGTTTACACTTGGACACAATAGGAAGACCTCACCTAAAACTCTCCTTCCAACT
>NW_012151951.1:5398539-5400164 GCF_000956105.1 Propithecus coquereli
AAAACTATATATGCAAAATGATTTATAATAAGTAGGTAAATTGGGAAATTAGTAGAAATATAATTGTACAGGCTTCTGTAAAATTTCTCTTTCAATTTAATGTTAAAAGGTCAAGTTGTTTGATTTTTTTTCTGAAAACTTTGCAAAAGTATGTTATTAATATTTGCAAAAAACGCTGGCAAATTTCTGACTACAAGTACAAATTTTCTCACCTGAAAAGATAGATGACTTTCTTAGACATCATGTAAATTATGGCATAACATTTCTTAAACTCCAACTTAGTGGTTTTGAGCTCCTACCTAATAAGGCATCATCATCATCAACATTTACTAATCTCTCACTGAATGAGTGTATTCCAGTAAAAAGTTTTAATATGTAATTTGAAAATTCAAGCCTGGAAAAACTAAGATCTAGAGGTAGAGGGTCTCAGCTCTTCCAGTTCCTTATTATAACACTTTTCCTACTGGTTATGTCAATTTCCCCTTTGTGATAACGGAAGTTGGCTATCTAGTCATACCATCTTCACTATACTGTAGAATTATGGGTTTTCAAAACAGAGCATTTATTGGATGTCCACTATTTGCCAAGCACTGTGGTCCAACCCTCTGATTTTACAGATGAACACATGCAAGATATTAAATGGAATTGTTAATTGGCTATCCTTGAGTCGGGGACCACGTTCATGGAATACCCAGGACAGAAGCATTTTAATGTCTCCTATTTGATTATCTCCAACTAGACTTGTTTATGCTACAGCTTTGGGCTCTTTGTTGTATAAAAATATATATAATTCTCTCATCATTCACACCTCTTGGCATGTTAGGTACTGGGTGGCCATTTAATAAATATATACAGTACAGTTAATTCTGATTATTCATGGCAGTTATATTCTATAAATTCTCTTCAAATACTGAATAAGCATATATTGAACCATTGCTCTCAGGGGAAACATAGGGTTATACTGTGCAGGCCTCTCGTTACAGACTTTTTGTCAACCGATCAGTACATAACCTTGTTTTATGTGTGTTACCATTTTAAGAAACCTTACTTAATATATTGTTGGTTCATTAACATTGAACTCATGGCCAGCATCGCTGTGACTCACGCCTGAATGAAGCTTATTTAACATGCGTATTTTCTCCATAAGGCACATCACAGCCTTCTTGCGCTCAGGAACACTAGACAGCACTTCCTTCAACACTGTGCTTTCAGGCCATTTTAAACAGTGAAATCAACAGCAAAAAAGCACAAAACTGCAGAAAACATGGCACTAAATAGACCACAAAAAGGACACTTGTATGAAAGCAGAAACAAGAAAACAGTGTTTCCTTGTTCAGCTGCAGCTGGGACCTTGCATGTTGGTTGATTCCAAATTTTTACCACTCCACATATTTACAAATAACCCCAAAAGGGACACGAGTATCGATTGGGGGGGTCAAAAATAAATGTTAGCAAGTAGGAAAATTCAAAAATATAGAATCAGCAAATAATGATGATTGGTTGTAATTAATTAAATTGTCCTTTAATTGTTTAGTATTTCAATCAAGATTAAAAGTATGATTTCTGATGTTGTCACTTCTCTGTTTTTGAAAAAAGAAACCTTCTGGAATAAAGATCTGCCATGG
>NW_012151951.1:5402737-5408457 GCF_000956105.1 Propithecus coquereli
CCCTCTTTTCCCAAAGAGAAGCATGAGGTGTTGATCAGAATGTAGAGTCTATACTTTGTATCTCCACTTTGATCCTAGGTTATATTGTAAACTTAAAGAAATGACTTTACCTTCCTGAGCACACTCATTGGGTATAACAATACCCATTCCTGTTTAAAACACAGTGACTTGTGCATACACATTTGTTGAATAATTAGATGTTATTTTTGGCATCATATATCTGAATAACAATAAACAATTCCATTCATTCTCCTGGGAGGCTGAACAAAGATATATAGCTCAAGCTCAACCACAGCAACAGACTACAGGGCAGGCTGCAACAACACTGCATTTAGCCTTTTATACTTTAGCTGTTTACACTTGGACACAATAGGAAGACCTCACCTAAAACTCTCCTTCCAACTGATGGAAAAACTGTCTATTAGAATTTTTATTTTTCAGAGTGGGATTTCTCCTTTTTAAGTCAGGATGATAAGTTTTGGTATAAAGTCTTTGTATTAAAGTAAGAATAGAAATTTCTGAAGCCAGAGTCAATTAATTATCAGTAATTTAACTGTACTAAAGACAGGATGGTGCTGTATGTCATAAACCCACATAGCCCCCATTCCCAGTGCTTGATAAGATTTTAACGTTTACCACTATCATCATTTTCATTTGGTTAGTACACCTCTGCTCTGACTTATGACGGAGTCCTTGTGATGGCTGAAACTTTCCGAAATCTTAGAAGGCAGAAAATTGATATCTCGAGGAGAGGCAATGCTGGGGATTGTCTGGCAAATCCTGCTGCTCCATGGGGCCAGGGAATTGACATGGAAAGGACACTCAAACAGGTAACTCACAATTTTACTTAAGCTCAATTTATTTCATGGTCTCATTTAAGTTGAATGTTCAGAAAAACAGACTATCTGAGCATAAATATATATATAACAATTGCTATTTTAATATATCAAGACTTCATCATTTTTGAGACACTTCTAGATAGAATACAGTGTAGAATCTTGCTATTTATATGTTATGTGGATGCATAGTCCAGATAAATTAGGTTATGCTATGGTAATAAACAATCCCAAATCCCAGTGGTTTAAAACAACAAGGGAGCTTTTCTCACTCAGACATACACTAGATTAGCAGGGCCACTCTGCTCCTTGGAGTCACTCAAGGATCCAGGCTGGCAGAGCAGCTACCATCTTGAATGCTGCAAGGGAAATAGATAGCTGTGGGGAGATTTTGAATTGGCAATTAAATACTGTGGCACTTGTCATGTCTATTTACAACTCAGATGTCATAAAAGGTCGTATAGGTCTAACTAACCACAGGGGGTTCAGGAAGTACAAGCCTACCTTGGACCCAGAATGCAAAAGAACCAGAATATTTAGCAAACACAACTATCGACTGACTACCTAAGTAGATCTTTAAATTGCTTTGTAACCTTGGATTAAATAATTGGTTCATTATAGTCTTTTATAGTTAAACTAACATTATTTTTCAAATAATTAAGAGTGTGTATATATATATATATGTATATATTTTTTTAATATTACAGGTTAAATCTTCCGAAATGCCATGAGTTCAAAATATAAGTAAAAGTGAATTAAAAGGAAATTTGAAATAAAATATATTTGAATATTTTCAAAAATATATTTATAAGTTTTAGCTTCTTATATCTTAATTTTAATATTAGAGAGGTGAAAATACGATATGGCATGGGTATCTGGGCTATTTAATTCATTATGTGGATATATAGGTAAAACTGAAAAGTAACTGTAAACAAACCATATTTCCATTCCTATAAAAATACTTTGTAATTGAGGAAGAATTCTGTTAGTTAAAATGGAAACTTCATAATATTAAAAACAAATAAAACATATTAATCTCCCATGTATATAGCAGACTTGCTTGTATATCCCTTTGATATTCCTCTTTCATATTCTATCCCAACAGCTCAAACACCCAATGGCATTTCAGTAAGTTGGTTATAGTTCCACATGCTTATGTAGTCATAGCCTAGCAGCTGAATTTGAGATTTCTATAAATGAAATGGCAAATGAATACATGTGTGGGTTTTCTTTTTCTCTCAGGTTCGAATTCAAGGGCTGACCGGGAATGTTCAGTTTGACCACTATGGACGTAGAGTCAATTACACAATGGATGTGTTTGAGCTAAAGAGCACAGGACCTAGAAAGGTGAGCCACAGTCAAACTGAAGAAAAAAAAAGAAAATTCTCTGTTTTCGTGTTTGCATTTGACATTTTTAAATATTTCTAGGAGAAAGATAGCTGGATATTCTACACTTCCTTTTTTTTTCAATATGAGTACTTATAGATACTGTGGTACTTTCTTGATAATCTATGCTGAGATAAATTCTTGCATCATGTAATTGATATTTAATGGGATGCTAAAGCTGAAACAAAGTAATTTATGCACTATTTATATCCTTTATCCAAAATGGAAGCAATATTTTGGGATGAGGGAGGCTCAGCAAAACAAATCCCACAAAACAAAATTTACTCTGCAGGACCGAACACAATGCAATAAAAAGATACAAGCATCTCTATGAAGTCATTTATGAAATCATTAGAAGGAGTATAAAGAAACCGAATTCTAAAACATCTAAAAAGTGCTTTATACAATGGAACCATACAACCCCACCACAGTAATTAGTTATAAGTGTTTTATAGCTAACGCATATAACTTTTAACATTCCTTTTCTCTAGGATTAGCTACGATGCTCAAGGAAAGAGATATTCAAGTTAACCTTATCTAAAAACTCTATTTGTTTCAACACTTGGCTGTTTGGAAGAACTTTCAAAAATATGCTTCCCTGCTTTAATGTAATAATGATAGCTATAATTCATGAAATGCCTGTTAGGTATCCAGCCCTGGACGTGATGCATTGCATAATTTAATCCTCATAACAAACCTATAATTTGAGTATTATCTCCCTTTTTTCAAATAAGAAAATTTTGGCCCAGTAAGTTATCTTCTCCAATGCCTGTAAGTGAGAAAACAAAGATTTTCATTCAGATATGTCTGACACCAGAACGTTTTCACATGATGCCCCACTTGAGTAGACCCTGCTCTAGAGGAGTTTATGTTCTAGTAGGGTAGGAAATAAGAGGTTCCAAATGGCAATAAAAGAGAAGACATGTGAAATTCCTTTTTTTATTTCATTATATTTAAGGAGTACAAGTGCAGCGTTGTTGTTACACAGATATATCTTACAGCAGTGAGGTCTGGGCTTTTAGTGTACCCAACACCCGAGTAGCGTACATTATATCCAATAGGTAATCACCCTCGTCCCACTCTCCCAACTTTGAAGTCTTTGCTGTCTATTATCTCACTCTGTATGATCATGTGTACCCATAGCTTGAGTCCCACTTTTAAATGAGAACATGCGGTATTTGATTTTCCATTCCTGAGTTACTTCACTTGGAATAATAGCCTACAGTTCCATCCAAGTTGCTGCAAAAGACATTATTTCATTCTTTTTTATGGCTGAATATTATTCCATGGTATAGATATACCACATTTTCTTTGTTCTCTCATCATTTATGGGCACTTAGGTTGATTCCATACTTTTGCTATTGTGAATAATGATGTGATAAACATATGAGTGCAGGTGTGTTTTTGATATAATGACTTCTTTTACTTTGGGTAGATACCCAGTAGTGGGATTGCAGGATTCAATGGTAGATCTATTTTTAGTTCTTTGAGAAATCTCCACACTGTTTTCCATAGAGGCTGTACTAATTTACATTCCCACCAACCATGTATAAGTGTTCTCTTTTCATTGCATCTGCCCCAACATCTATTGATTTTTAACTTTTTAATAATGGCCATTCCAACTGGGATAAGGTGGTTTCTCATTGTGGTTTCAATTTTCATTTCTGATGATTAGTGATGTTGAGCATTTACTCATATGTTTGTTGGCCATTTGTATATCTTCTTTTGAAAAATGTCTGTCCATGTTGTTTGCCCACTTATTAATGGGCTTATTTGTTTTTTTCTTGATCCATTGTTTGAGTTCCTTATAGATTCTAGATGTTAGTTCTCTGTTGGATGCATAGTTTGCAAATAATTTTCCCATTCTTTAGGTTGTCTGTTTACTCTGTTGATTATTCCTTTTTCTGTACAGAAGCTTCTTAGTTTAATTAAGTCTCACTTGTTTATTTTGGTTTTTATTGTATTTGCTTTTGGGGTCTTAGTCATAAATTCTTTGTCTAGGCCAATGTCAAGAAACTTTTTCCTAGGTTTTCTTCTAAATTTTTATATAAAGCCATATAGTAACAACCAACTGATCTTAAACAGACAAAAACATACACTGAGGAAAGGACACCCTATTCAATCAATATGCTGGGAAAATAGGATAGCCATATTCAGAAGAATGAAACTGAATCCCTATCTCTTACCATACACAAAAATTAACTCAAGATGGATTAAAGATTTATATGTAAGGCATGTGAAATTTCTAAAGAGGAAGAGATCATTTTCTCTTTAGTGGAAGAAAACAAAATCAAGGAAGGCTGTGTGGAGGAAGTGGGATTTAAAGTTAGCCATGAAGTTAGAATTTGGATAGATTGAAATGCAAAAGGCAACAGCATAAGGAAAGGCTTGGAGGCGGGACAGTTAAGGTCATATATGGAAAATAGCAAAGGCTTTCTGAGTTGTGTTTTGCTCCAGTCTCTTATGTGAGTATGCTTCTGGATGTATGAGAAGGAGAAATCTGGAGCTGCCATGAAAACCATCTCCAGCTTTTCAGCCCCTTAGTGGCATCCCTCCTTGTGTGCAGGCTGCCAGCCAATACACAGCAGGCCAGAGCCTACCTGATCCAGATTAGGTATGGCAGGAGACGGATGACAGCTGGGGAGGCCCAGCTGCACTGCATGACAGGCAGGCTCCTCTAAGAAGATTGCCCAAAGCAAGGGAAGGAGATGGTCCCAAGAAGAACCCACTCTGCCAACGCACAGCTAGCAACAAGAAAGAAAGAGGCCTGTTTTAAACAAAATCCCTCTGCTAACTGTGGAGCAGACAGAATACTCCACAGGCCCTAACAACATTGCCTAACAGGTGGACAGAGGTAAGACAAGCCCACCCTCCTGCCACACACCAGACCTTGCAAAATTAGTCATTTAAGCAGAGCTTTTTAAAATGCAAAAAAAACCATTCCATATTTTACAAAACAGTAAGTGCAGAAAATCAAATGGTTCTCCATAAAAGAAAGAAAGACGGTGGTAACTAACAGTGATATCAGTGGGCTTTTTATAGTACTGAGTCTTTTCATGGCCTGTTGAACCTTGATGGTAACAAAAATTAAGATTTTTGGAGGAGAAAGTTAAAGCGTGAGTTAGGAGAGTGAGGAACAGTACATCTTCACACCCAGCTGACATTCATTTATCTAAGGCCCTTAAAAGAAATATGGAGTGTAAAATGGTGTAGACTCATCTATCTTCATTTTTCTGTGGCAACGATCAACTTGGGCATTGTGTCAGGAATATTAAACTTAAAAATGAGACACTGTGTGAAACACTATGCTGGTGAGACTAGGCAGTATGTCTGAGAAGTGAGCAATCGTTCTTGTAAATTGAACCTTGCTAGCAAGGGAGCTATCTCTGAAAATAGATCAGAGAGTCAACCCATCAGTTTGTCTGACTTCTGTAACAGGAAAACTGATTGAGAGTCTCATTAAGCAGAAGCCACAAAGTTCTTTCTGAAGTCCTGGCT
>NW_012151951.1:5408707-5417729 GCF_000956105.1 Propithecus coquereli
TTCATTTTATAGAAGAGAAAAGTAAGGTTCAGAGAAACTGAGTAACCTGCCCAGGGAAGCTCAGCTAGAAAGAGGTAGAGCTGCAGTGAAAATCGAAATTCCTGCAGCTCCACAGCTCGCTATCTTGACTGCTGTGAAACATATCAGTCTCAGTGCCTGTCAGGGTTCTATTTAGAGCTGGTGTGGGAATTAGGTCGGATTTCTCAGGAGAGGTCTGGTCAAAGCAGCTCTCCAAGGAACCAGCTTCGAGTAGAACAGGAGTTCCTCACAGCCCCTCCCTACCCAGTCCCTGTGTTCCCGGAAGGCCAAGACCCCTGTAAATACAGAAACATTTGCTCACACATTTTATTATAGTTATATTTGCATACACATCACCTTTAGAGGTCCAAAGAAGATGAATGCTTTTCTGACATCCCTTGTCTGTTTTATAATTTAAATGCTTCCATATTTTTGCTGTAGCATTACAAAGCCACTTTTCACCCACTTTCTGTTTCTAGGAAAAAATACATATTTCCCTGTCTGATTAAATGAGGTCAGGGATGGGAAAAGTTCTCAGTAACCTGTAAAATATTGTGAAGAACTGGAGAAAAACTCCATCTCATGTGATGTCGTAGGTCCAAACTTTACAATTCCTTTCTTTAGAAATTGACCCTGTGAGGTCTTACTTCTCACTAAGTCCATGTTCCACATGAAGTCTACCATCACGCAGTCCCTATCACAAAGCATGGCTTTCTTTTTTCACCAGAATTATATGTAGATATAAAGCAAGAAAATAAAATTTTGCTTAGTAATTTGCCAGCGCCTGTGAGCATTTATCTTTTAGAGAGGATGGTTGTAAATCCACAGATTAGTTCTTAAATGCAAAATGTCAAGGTCTTGCCAGTATCTGAGGACTCTCCAAAATGTATCCCAGATTTTTTTCTGTTGTGGGATTCATTAGTACAGAAAAACTGTCTTTCCTGAAAATGGGCTGCTGGGATCTGCAGGGTGGCTGCATCTTAGTAGAGTGCTAAACCGTAAAACTCATTTTCATGTCATATAACTGTCCTGTGAAAAGGAAAATTAACAGGAAGCAACTCACATGTCCTAAAGTACACAAAGGAATTGAGGTGTACTCAAGTATACTAAAAGGTATACTTGTTCTTAAATTTTTCACACAATTACTAAATGTCAGCTAGAAGTAGATTTACGTGGACAACTGAATAATTGCTGAACTTATGTATACCATAATTTTAGATCAAACCAAGAAGTATAGCAAGCCATGTTCATGAAAATTCTTTTTCTCCATCTGTTCTGTTATTGAATTATATATGCAACACTTGTGAATAATATAGTGGCTCTCTCTGACATGTTAACACTTCCTTTGTTTTGATATGCTCATCAATACTAACGTGGCAGTTAAGAAACTTGAATGAGGCAAGGGAGACTTCCAAAACATATTAGAACATATAGTGAATACAGACCAGTGAACAAATACATACATTTTATTGAAGACATGAGTTTTATTATCAAATGCATCAAGAAATTCAAGAAACAAGTTTGGCAATCATTAAATGAACACCCATTTTGGGAAGCTGTGCAGCTTAATAGCAAAGTGTGCGGACTTAGTGCCATGCAGACCTTAGTTTTGATTTCTGGCCCCACTAAAGTGTAACCGTGTGTAGTTTATTTAGCCTTCTAAAACAGGTCCTCATCTCTAAAATGTGGATAATAATTGTACCTTCTCTACATTTACTATGTGTGTTAACATTAAGATGCGTATTTTTTTTTTTTTTTTTTGAGACAGAGTCACTCTGTTGCCCTGGCTAGAGTGAGTGCCGTGGCGTTAGCCCAGCTCACAGCAACCTCAGACTCCTGGGCTCAAGCGATCCTCCTACCTCAGCCTCCCGAGTAGCTGGGACTACAGGCATGCGCCACCATGCCCGGTTTAGTTGTCCGATTAATTTCTTTCTATTTTTAGTAGAGACGGGGTCTCGCTCTTGCTCAGGCTGGTTTCGAACTCCTGAGCTCAAACAATCAGCCCGCCTCGGCCTCCCAGAGAGCTAGGATTACAGGCGTGAGCCACCGCGCCCGGCCTAAGATGCATATTTTTAAAAGTTCTGAATACAATGTCTGCCCCAGAGAAAGCACTCAATATGTGGTAGCCATTATTATTACTTAATGGCCTGCATGAATCAAAGAATCCTAAGTTTTCACTAAGATTCCATTGTAAGTCACTACTTTTTTAAAGTGCTTAACTACTTGATTTATTTTATGGGAAAGTGTTTTAATTCTGAATGATAAAAATAATATAATTTGAAAATGCAAAAAAATATAAATTTAAATGTAATCTTTGAAAGCGAAAACAGTGTTCTTTCATATTCATCTCTGATATAGTTAGCATTTCAGAAATGGTATGATTTCTTATATTGTGGTTAGGTTATATCAAACCAAAACCCACTTCTATATTGATTTAAAAATACACAAGTTTCCTTTGTTTGAAAATATCCTATATATGTTGTTTTTTTTTTTTTTAAATAAATCTGGCTGTTCCCTTTACCATGTGGCCTGTAACTTTACTGATAAAGTCATGCAAATTAATTTTAAGGCATGTAAGTCCATCTCACTAGAAGAGAAGATCAACATAAAATGATGTTCCATGTGTGTCTATACTCCTTTTGGAACCACCCATTCCCAATGCCTTGGCTACTTCATGATTGTAAATTATAAATTTGCCAGATATGTAACAAGGCAGAAAAACTGGTTCATCATCAACTAAGAAAATTTGCAAACACATTTTTTTAGTTGCTTTTTAAGTATGTTTTGTTTGCTTACTTATTTACACCCCTCATTGTTCTAAGAATAATTAAAGTAAAATTTTCTAAAATATGTTTTCAAGCATTTTCTGTATTTTGTAGGTTGGTTACTGGAACGATATGGATAAATTAGTCTTAATTCAAGACGTACCCACTCTTGGCAATGACACAGCAGCTATTGAGAACAGAACAGTGGTTGTAACCACAATCATGGTAAGTTTTGGTCTATGCTTTATGGTGTTCCATTTTGTCCATAGGCAATTGTAACCCCCCCGCTATGGTGAACAGGGAGGGTGAAAGCTGAATCTTAGCAGTGATAACACTGGTGTTTTGATCCACAAAAGTCTATTAAGGCTTTGAATAGGTTTGTCCTGAGCTTTGAGTACATTCAGTATTTTTATTTGTATTATCTTTTGTTGCATTGTTGTTCTTGGAAAAATGCTCAGATGTTAAAAATTGAGACTGTCAAACTCTAGTTGGAAATGTATGAAATACTAAGATCCCAAAACACAAAACAACAATCATGACAAAGGTCAACAACCAATCACATAAAAATATCCAGTAGTAAACATCATATTATTATTGTTATTATGTTTTTAAAAACATCAATGTAATAATAGTTAATGGTGTTTAAAATTATAATTTTCAGGTAGCTTAATCATCGGGTTATGGTTTGCATTGTCTGTTTCTAATAGTGGAGATGTGAATGTGAAGATTTTAATGAGCATGTTTATATAACTAAATGCTTTCAAAATTAATTTAGTTTTACTTTATTTTTAATGTAGAAAGCGTTTTTTTGCACCGATTATTTTTCTCATTGACCAATGAGAAATACATAATATGATTTATTGAACTTCTAAGAATTACAAAAGCTATGATTGCTTCATTGGGTTGCATCAGAAAATGAAAAATACTCTAAATTCTAAGTCTGTTTCCTCAAAGAGATTCTCATGAAATTACCTTTTAAATAATAGAATATCATATATATTTTTCTCTTCTAAAGTCAAACATGCCCTTTAGAGTCAATGCTAGTCAAAGGAGATCAACAATCGGTGACCTTTTCTATCTAATGTAAAGTTATATATCCTCAGCTCACTGTCTCTGTAGGCAAAGCATATTTTAAATTATTTATGGAAGCCCTTACTCTAAATAAAATGAAAGTATTTTATGTAATTTAGTTTTCAGTTTTCATAATTTTAGTTTTAGGTTTTTAGTAATGTCAAGTTGTTTCCAAAAGTGACATTGAGGTCAAAGCATGAAAACGCCAGCAAGAAGTTTTCAAATGTTGCAATTAGTTTTATCTGTGTTACATCACCAGTTAGTAATTTAATGTACTCTGCCAAGCCTTGATCATAAGTTCATGATTTTAGAATGCAAACCAACCAACAGCAGTTTGTGTGTAAACCTTCTAACTTAATTGTGTAATATTTGCATGGGACTTGAAAAGCAATATATATATATATTTCTTTTCCTAAAAAAAAAAAGACACAGTAATGGAAAGTCATACTTCAGTACAGTCCTCCTCTTTTCAGCCTCTGATGAAGAATCCTATTATAAGAAATTGATCAAGAAAGAAAAGAGTTCCACGCTGTTCGACCATTCCTAACTAAGGCTCAAGGCTTGTTCTCCAGTGTAGTAAATTTAAGCTTATTTTTCATGTGGGATTCTTCTTGGATGACCAACTCTGGACTACCAGAAAAAATAAATTTTTGTAAAGTTCTGTGACTTTTCTGAGATACTAGAACAAAAGAAGAATTAATCTTCATCTCTCTCAAGAAAATAAATAGATATTGAAAAAGAATCACTTAGAGATTCTGACATATCAATTCCCACCTATATCTTGAAATGAGGTCGCTGTATGTAAATGATGGAATTATACCACTCCTATTTCCAAGAGTAGATTTTCTATCACTAAATATCTCCGAATTTATGTGCATGTTTTCTGAACATATACGGTTGTTTTCTTTAAAGAATTTTTTGAAATTTGCCTGTTCTGTGTGAAATAAAGTGTTTTAATGTGCATTATAGGTGTAATGTAGAGAATTTCCTCTCCATCCCTGTTATTAAAGGGGCTGGACGTGTAATTCTTAAAACCAAAATACTGAATTAATTTTGCAAGCATGGCTAGTTTTCAGGAAGCATGCTATCAAAAAATAAGTAAAAATGACTGAAAACATCTGTTTCCTGTATATATAAAGAATATTCTGTAAAGTTACCTGTTTGACAGTGATGCCATCAATATTTTTGCTATCAAAATAGTACAATACTAGTATATGTCTTTTTGTATGAAAATGTAATCTTTATATAAATAATACCTCTGGTATTTGCAACTGCATAATCATTCAGTAATTCAAAAAGACATACTAGAATTCTTTCCCTGAGAATGTTCTTTGTATGTGCTCTTGTTGCAAATGGTAGCCCAGCAGCTATAACATCCCTACCACCTCATTCCTTTTGAAAAAAATACAGTTCCTTGTAGATGAATGAGATTCTGGCATCTGCATGGAATTCAGCTGAACACTCTCAACACAGATGGAGTTGGCTAGACATTGTAATATGCACCATACAGATACCTAGATACAGAATAAGGCTGAGCGTGAGCATTGAAAATCATTCATTTTGATTGAAATTGATACAGTGTTGCTGTTCTTCCATTTGTCTTTCCTTTGTGTATGTTGTTATTTATATGTTGATACACTGTAATGATAAATGCTATTGTTAAATAAAATTGATTGATAAATTCAGCTATTTAGAAATATTTATTGAGCGTCTGCTATTTGCTAGACACAGTAATAGGCCCTGGGGATATGTCAGAGAACAAAACAGATAAAAATCCTGCACTCAATGGAACTTATAGTCTAATGAGAGAAAGTAGACAAGAAACATAATTAATAATTATATTAGCTATCTTTTATAAATAACATGTGGCATTAGCTTTTTATACTTTTGAAAGTTATTTTTTCTTATAACAGTGTTGTGTATCTATAATGTGATCTTCATTTTCATAATGAATTTATTCTACCTGAATACTGAATTTAACATAGCTAAAACTAAATAGAAAATAAAATTGACAACATCATCACTTTTTATCTTTGTCTTATTGACTAAAAATTTATAAAATTTGTAATATTCACGATTGTGACTATACTGATTTAATTTTTCTGTATTCAAAGTAATAATTTTTGCAACTTTAGGAAGGCAAATCTATGCCACGTTGTTTGGATAAGTACAGCAATTGAAGGAAAGGCATTTTACAATAGAATTTGGGGGAAGAGAGGGTGGTGTTTTCCTTTGTAATCTTATTACTGTCTTTGGCTATTGAACTCTCTGGAAAAGGAGAGCTAATGCAGTGATATTTCAGACAAGCCCTTTTTTCCCCAAAGCTTTACTACTGAAGGGCAATGAGGCTTATGATGCGTTACTCAACTACGAAGAAATTTCTTGCCATTTTATGAATATAACAATCCTTTAGGAAAATTTTCCATAAAACTAAATTTATTCACTACAGCATCAGATTTATGTTACAAGCTTGAAAGCAATTTTACTTATCACATTTGATCTTTTCAGAGGTCACTTTCTGTACTTTCTATGAGATGTTTGATATTTTACCTTCTCTGTGTAATATTTTAGGTACACTATAGATATATACATATACATGTATAACATACATGCACATACTTTATATATAATATATTATATGTATTTACATATATACGGAAAATAAAAATGTATTTATTTTCTTCCTTGTACCAAATATTAATTCCCCGCTCCCACATACACCTCCTATTGGAGGGCTTATAATTCAATTAGTTTTCGAATAAATTATTTTGGCTAAACTTAAATTTTTACAGTCATTAAATTTACTTTTTTTCTGAATTTAATAATAACATCTTAATTTCCACTTTTAATAAATTTATCCGTGGGATAAATTACCTACATCCAATGAGATTCTTTAAAGAAAAGCAAGTATCCACACAATATTTGTCAATGCTGATTTTATCATTTTAACAGTTTTCAATAGCAATTGTAATGATTATATTTCTGGTGTTTAGAAAATCTTGAAGCCTTTCTAATAAACATCATTTTAATAGTGTCACTTTTGCTAAATACAAATAATACTTGGTAGGAACATTATAATTTATTGACTGAAAATCATTGAGACAGTTTCATAAGCAAATCCTAATGCAGCAGCTTTAGACAAAGAAGGATTACTTTCCTGAAATAGCAGAGCAAATGTAGAACACCATCCATTATGAAAATTTTCTTAATAAACTCATAATCATAAGAAGTAATGCATTTAAAATAACTTCTAAGAAATTATTGTCCCACAGAGCACAGTAATTGATAATAAACATGGCAAGTTGTACTCTTAAGCCAGTACTCTTAACACTTGGGACTTTGTAAGGCTGCTTTGCAAAGATACCCCGCAAATTCTCCATAATGACTTGCTAGAATTCATTTTTTTATTCTATTGAAAAGATTTGATATTTTCTTCACCCATTGTGGCCCCCAAACTTTGTATTAACTCTCCCCACTATGAGTGTTTGAAGAGTTACTTGTAGACAGCTTGTCAGATTGAGGATGTGGGAAATGAGGAAGTTGGGAGAATGCTGAGAATTTGTTACTTATTTTGGATTTGACATGAAAAGAAAGAAAAATGAGACACACTGAAAGAAATTGGGGAGAGCTGAACAACCATGAGAGCCTCTGTTCAAGAAAAGCATAGCTTTTTTCTTCCCTCATTCTTCCCACCTCCCTGGGTGTGATCATGCCATTTGTCAGACACTGCAGGCATCACGCCTCCTGAACCTCAGCAATTGTTTGTGCCCCTGGATATGCAAAAGTCTAGCTAAGTTTCTAATCAACATCTCCAGTAAGTGGAAGGGTTTTCTAGCCTTTTTGGTTTTTTGTCAGGAAACTAAAGACCTGTTGGGCCCCTGGTGTCCAAAAGGAAAACTGGAAAAAATTAAAGAAGATATTAAATAAATGTTACTCATATAGACGTATGCTTGCTTCAGAAGAGATAACCTAGCACTTGTTAATATTTACTTTTTTGTTATTTAGTGCCTTCTATGTGCCAGATGCTATGAGGAGAAATAGAAAGGTCTTATCTACAATGTTTACTCAAAAGATCATATAAAGAATTTCATTCACTGAAAATACAGAAATGCATTTCTTTAATCTTGTTCCCCTTCTTGTTAAATTTTGTGAAATTTCAATTAGTTGCACATATTTTGATGAATGTAATAATAGCTTCAAAAAGCAAATGGCTTACATCCCAGTGTGTGGAGAGCATAGTTGGGGCTCACCATTACAGAAATGTATTTCTTTAATCTTGTTCCCCTTCTTGTTAAATTTTGTGAAATTTCAATTAGTTGCACATATTTTGATGAATGTAATAATAGCTTCAAAAATTTACAAATATTTTAAAATGTAGGCTCAACTCCCACCTTTGTCACTTGTTAGCTCTGTGAAATTGAACAATTGGCTTAACTTCCCTGGGTCTTCATTTTCCCACCTGCAAAATGGGTAATGCCTACGTCAAGGTGTCAGTGTCAAAAGTAAATGAAATGACACAAAGAACTGAGCATTGTACCTGATACAGAGGAAACACTAAATAAGTAAGAGCTGTTATTATTCACTACTATATTTTATTCTTGCCCTCCACACCTTATACTCCTTTACCCTTATCACAAACAATTTACAATGACTTTGATCACAAGAGGACAAAGCATGTATTTTATTTATTTTCGTATACCTGGCTCCCAGTAAACTGGCTAGCATACAGTGGGTGCTTAATAAATATGTGATTAAATAATAAGCATGTAGCTTTTATTGAAGCAAATTGTTCACTATGTAATGTAGAGGTAATTTAGCTAATTAGATTATAATACTAACTATAGAAACTTCCACAAACAAGCTAAAACAGTACTATATGTACTTGAGGACTAAAATTCATAAGTGTCCAAATATTCCAGACACTTTAGAACTGACCTTTGGCCTTAGTACCAAATGGGAGCCTTAGAGATACCCCTTTCGAAAACCTCTTAAGCTTGTTATTCTCATAGGTGATATGGCTTTTTCAGTTAGAATATTACGCATTTCACGAATATATGGCTCTTGCTTTTTTCTACATAATCTTCCATATTTTAATGAAGCTATTGTAAAAAAAGAGAAAATAAAAGAATTAACTCATAACTAGTCATATTTTATAGCATATTTTAGAA
>NW_012151951.1:5418360-5422742 GCF_000956105.1 Propithecus coquereli
AAACTGTCCAGCAATTATTAGCCACCAATATTTAAAACCAAAATATTGGGCAACATTAGGAAAGCAATGCAAATAATTCTTTATCCTATTTTCTATCTCACTTGCTTGGAAAACCAAATGGGAAAATCATTTGTAGTGTGTGCTTGTCACAATTGGAAGAAAATTATAGGCTTCCACTAGGGACATATTTTATAATACAATTAAAATTCATGGAGCACAAACCACATTTAAAGCAAAATATTGGGTAACATTAAGAAAGCAATGTAAATAACTATCTATAGAAGAATTTTTAAACTATTCATTTATTTTTTCTTTGAGCATTTGTGCAGCAAGTGCCTGCTCTGAGACAGGTATCTTGCTAAACATTAGAGATCAAAGAAAAATGATATAGCCATTTTCCTAAGGATGTCACAGTTTAATATGGGTAAATAAGATGCAGAACATGTAGACCTGTGACCTGGAATGAGTCTTTTATTACATTAAGCTGACTAGTAGTTTTCAGTTTCATGAGGTATTTTGGAAATACTAATTCCATTGCCAGAGAAGATATTTATGCTTTTCTAGGCAATTAACAGTTTTCCTATCCCCATGACAGTACTAGGTATGTAATCATCACTCAACAGAAAATTAAAGATTTGACTTTTAATGTCCAGAGTAAAGCCAGGTAATATCCTCTGATCATATTTATTCATCTGTTTTATTATTTATTTATAGCTACACAAAATCAGTATGTGTACCAATACTAAATATACTCTCTTTGTCAAATTCTGAAACTGGAAAGTTACTTAAGGTTTTTCAAATGTTTTATAATTTCTCCTTTACAGTTCTACTTCTCTCATTATAGGAATCCCCATATGTTATGTACAAGAAAAATCATGAAATGTTTGAAGGAAATGACAAGTATGAAGGATACTGTGTAGATTTGGCATCTGAAATTGCAAAACATATTGGTATCAAGTATAAAATTGCCATTGTCCCTGATGGAAAATATGGAGCAAGGGATGCAGACACAAAAATCTGGAATGGGATGGTAGGAGAACTTGTTTATGGGGTAAGCAAATCAATTTATTGAAGACTTTACTTACATAAACCTAAAACTTCTTTTCAGTTGGGCACACATCACTTTGTAAACGTCTATTACTATTTTTTCAAATTTGCAGCCATGTTCAAAGGTGTTCAGATGTTTCTCTCTTTCATTAATATTGAAATTCACAAACGAGAGAAACTGACACTGGATAACTTCAAAATCAGAAAAGAGTTAAAAATTCAGAATATGCTGTCCTATTTGAAAAAAAAAAATAAAATCATTGACTTCAGGATCTGTGGTGACTATTCTCTTAAGCTTGATGCTGTTACGTTGTTGAACGGAAAAATACATCCATTAGTAATCTATATTTGATAACTGGTCATTATTTTAACTAGCTATTTATATCCCTGTTGTTTGTAATGACTCAGAAATATCTTTTATTTACTCGGTGAAATAGTCACCATAGTGCTTTAGCTTCCATAAAATATTCATCGATAATGTGAAATTCTTACAATTCTGCTGAACATAGTAAAATCAAACTGGCAGTTATCACATGCTAGTGATGGTGTAATATTTCAAAAGCCCAGAAACCAAACCTATAGCTCACAGAAGCTCTATTCATTGAGTAACCAATGAAAGTTATACACACTTGAAATGTATTCTGAAATTGCCTAAAAGTCAACTTATATTTCACATATTTCACCTTCAAACGTACTCTGTCTGATTAATCCCCACAAGACCCCTCTGAAAGGAAGAATTACACGGAGAGCCATCACTTTCCCAGAAAAGAGTGAAGATAGAAAGATTTAGAACATAACTGATGTCACAGAGGGACTCACTTTCTGAGCCAGAACTGCAATTCAATAGCTTCATGATTCTGCATCTTGCTTTTTAGACCATGATGCAATGAACATTCTTTGCACAGTGCAGTATGGTAGCTAAAACCTCAGCAGAAAGAGGAAATTGTTTGACATTATAAAACAATTGGTTAGTTTTATATCAACGGGAAAGAATCGCTGACTGATTAGGTGACCCTAAATGAGAAAAAGAAAATGCAGTTTTAAAAAAATCAAAATATATTCCACTACACGGTTCATCGACAGTTTCACATTGAGCTTTAAATCTAAAAGAAAAAGGGTTCCTAACGCTTTTGTTCTTTGATTAATATTTTAAATTTTTGATATAGTAACCAAATTTTAGACATGAACATTACCCATGTTTTTAGAACTACAGTAATTCATTGCCTTCAGAAAATACTCTAGAGTATTTCATCTCAAAAAAAGTCATTCTTGGATTACCAATTAGTTACGGATGGCATGACTCACCTGAGTTACCTTCTGGGGCATTTATTACACATCCCTCCTCTAAGGTCCTTATCCACTGGGCAGCCCAGGCTCACCCTTTCGCAAGTGTTCCAACCACATTTTATTCAAAGGAAATTGTTTAAACAATGGAAATAAATGACATGAAGAGAATAGCATAATTAACAAAAAAATTATTTCTGTAATACACCTGTCACAGTAACAAAAAGTTCCAAAGTCATGCAGTTCTCAGAGAAAAGATAACAGTGATTATTAATATGATCACATTCCTTAGTCAGCCAATCTGTGAGTGTTTAAAGACCCCAATCTCCGACATCTGAATTGTCCACTTTTCTCAAAAAGAGTCTCCCTCCATGCCTCATACATTCCACAGATTTGGCCCTTTCCATTTTGGCATCCACAAAGTCTGTACTTGCTTCTCAACTTTCTTTTTCTTTCTTACTGCTAACACATACATGAATGCCCGCTTTTCAGGGCCCTAGACAAAACTTGATCCATTCTCTTGTAGCAGACAAATCCTATTAGGCTGCAAAACGATTAACTTTGAATCCATTTTTTTTTTTTTTACTTTACTCTCTGCAGACTTTGTTACTATAATTGTTATGAATGGATTGTCTTTGAAATGTTCACATGTCACATGTGATCCAACACACCACCACATGGGAACCCAAGAAGCTCAGAACCTGTCTTACACTCTCAGGTCCTTTTTGCTACTGCACCTGTGCACTACAGCAAGTTCACTCTGATTTCCTGTGGTTTGCTTCTCCAGGGCCCTCTCCTAGGCCCAGCCATACTTGTATGTTTTTTTTTTTAATCCAAGGGAATAGTTCTCAAAGCACATTCCATTGCCCTCCAGCACCAGAATTACCTGTGGTGTGGATGAAAATGCTGAATCATTAGCCTCACTCCAGTAGTGCTCAAAATTCAAATCTCATCAAGCTCCTGCAGGAGATATTTGACACACTTAATTTTGGGAATCACTGAAAGGTAACAAAACAAGACACATGGGACATCCCCAATGTTAGCAGATAAAGGCCATATGTATCCTGTCTCTTTGCTGATCTCTTGAAACTTTCACAGATCTCAGACCTTTCAAAAATGTCCCTCATTGAGCACTGTTGTCACCACCTTCATCCAATGTTTGCCTTCTATTGCCTTTAGTTTTCTGTACAGGAAACACCTCCATTTTCCTTCCTGTGTCTTTCCCTTTAACATTTCTTCCCTCCTTACTGGAAACTTGCATAAATAAAAAATTTCAGAAGATACTACATAGAAAAATGTAGTATGTGAAAGGTGGCTTTTCAAGTCAGTGAAAAGATGCATTATTCACTTATTCCTGTTGAGACAGCAGAACAATGACTTGGAAGAATTAAAAATTTTGCAATGATTCATCATGAAATATACCAAAAAATTATAGAGGGATTACAGATACTAGAATAAAACATATATTGATAACAATTGATATTGATATGAGAATGATTTTTCTAAAGCATGAAATTAAAGACTGAAAACACAGAAAGATAATTTTATATGGTTACAACAAAATTTAAAACATATGTATTGCAATAAGACACCCTGAACTAAGTTATGGAAATAAAATAATTGATGAAGAGGGAAGTATTTGCAACATATATGGGAAATAAATGTTAATGATTTTAACATATTTAAAAATGGTCACATATTAGGAAGTAAAAAATGAATACCCAATATGGAAAACTGGAGGCAGATTATAATAAGTAATACATAAAAGAAGTAAAAGTAGCTATTTGTTTTATAGAGACAAATTCAAATTAATACAATGAGACCTCGTTTTCCATACAGAAAATTAATGAAGACAAATAAGAATAAAGATAAACAAGGCATTTCTGGTGTTCAACGCTGAACATACTTTTACATAGTCCCGGTGACAGTAGAAATCTATATCTTCTTTCTGGAGAAAAGTTGGGTAAAACATCATGGACTTTAAAAAGGTCATTACCATTTAGACCAGCAATTCCATTTCAAGAAATTTATCTTAAATAATCAAGATATTT
>NW_012151951.1:5423931-5428556 GCF_000956105.1 Propithecus coquereli
TTGAAATTTGCAATTCATAATATCATAAGTGATAGCCAAGCAATGAATCATTGGCAACTTTCCAAATAAAACAAAAAAGGCTGCAACATAGCAACCAATGGCAATTTCCAGATTTTTGTGTGTGTTCTGAATTGGAAAATGTTGTCAAAGAACGGGTTTTCTTTTATCATACAAACACAGACTTTGTGATTGGTTTTCTCATAGCCAGAAAGGAATAAAAAAGAAAAGATGGTTTGAAATTTGCAATTCATAATATCATAAGTGATGGCCAAGCAATGAATCATTGGCAACCTTCCAAATAAAACAAAAAAGGCTGCAACATAGCAACATTCCTGGCCAAGAAATTCAGAAACTCATCCATATGGAAAGACTATTAAGTCTCTTCCTCTGCACTGTCCCAGAACTTTAAAGACTAATACAATAATTTGAGTTCAAGTCATCTTTGTTTATCCACTCTTTCTCTGTTTCTCATCCTTTTATTTAATTGCTAGCATCAATAAAAATGTTTTGTGCAATACAAATAATATGAAAACAAATTGCTATTCATCTTTGTATCTATTACTAGAATTATTCCTTGTTGACACTCCAAAAAAATCTAGAATAAATGCATGACTGGTCAGCTTTAAATGAGTCACTCCAGTGCTAATTACTTCATGAAATTCATTAACCTATATGTTTCCATGTGTCTTTTCTCTTATAGAAAGCAGAGATTGCTATTGCCCCTCTGACAATCACTTTGGTACGAGAGGAGGTCATTGACTTCTCTAAGCCCTTCATGAGTTTGGGCATATCTATCATGATCAAAAAGCCTCAGAAATCTAAACCAGGAGTGTTTTCCTTCTTGGATCCTCTGGCCTATGAGATTTGGATGTGCATAGTCTTTGCCTACATTGGTGTCAGCGTGGTCTTATTCCTAGTTAGTAGGTTTAGTCCGTACGAGTGGCACACAGAAGAGCCGGAAGATGGAAAGGAAGGACCCAGCGATCAGCCTCCCAACGAGTTTGGCATCTTTAACAGCCTCTGGTTTTCCCTGGGTGCTTTTATGCAGCAAGGATGTGACATTTCACCCAGGTTAGTTTCAAACCTCTTAAGTTCTTCACTGATTTCCTAAATTTTAGTAATTCTAAATGTTGTGCAGATTATTTCTCTACATGTTATGTTCCTGGAGACTGGGCACTATTTGAAACACAGAAAAAAACTTGCAATTCCCAAATTAACCTAAGTATATTCATAGCCAATTTCTTCCAAGTCAACACAAAATGCAGATACATCATAAAGATTAACTTTCTCAATAGAAAAGAAACTGTGCAACCCATCAGAACTCTCAAAAATCATTTCGTTAGTCCATGAGAGAGAAAAGAGCATTTTTATCAAACTTTGAGTCATTTGAGAGTGAAATGATATTTGCTGTGCTTAAAGTTCAGGACGGCTGAGTTCCATGTGTGCCTCTGAGTCCTGTGCAATTTCTAGATTGCAATAATTGGTATCTCCTCCCCATTTCCCCCTCCCCTCATCTCCTACCAACCACTAAATAGTCTGTATTTGACTGTTTTAGATACCTCGTGTAAATGGAATCATGCGATATTTGTCACTCTGTGACTAGCTGATTTCACTTAACCTAATGTGCTCTGGATTCATCCATATTGTTGCATATTAACAGAATTTCCTTCATTTTTAAGACTGAATAGTATTCCATTATACGTGCATACCCCATTTTCTTTGCTCATCGACGGTCATAATGTTTCAGTTAAGCAAAATGAATAAGTTCTAGAGATCTTCTGTACAACACTGTACCTATAGTTAATAATACTTTGTTGTATACTTAAAAATTTGTTAAGAGGATAAGTGTCAAATTAAGTGTTCTTGCCACGATAAAATACATTTTTTAAAAGTGCTCAGAAGAAAATCATTTAGGGTTAATATTTTATCCAGTGTTTTGATAAATGGAAACTAAAATCTAAATTGTAGAATAGGTATTCATTTTGATTTTGTCTCCTTTTCCAAAAAAATTTTTTGCTATTATTACTGTTGTTGCTCATTTTCAAAAATTAATCTTGGACTTGATTTTCATTCCGTGTAGCTTATAAGGGAGATTTCTGTCATGGAGTTACCTGAAACCTGAGTCAATGCAGTAGGTACCAGATATAAATTATCTTACATAACAATGCATAAATAAGCTAAGCAGTGGGCCAAGAGCCAACAATGCAAACATTATGTTAGCTTTGTGGAAATGTTTTTCAACATCTGTGGAGTCATGGCTCCCTTCCTTTGAATACCACTAAGACATAAGTCAGTTACTATCTTCTTTTGCAAGAAAAATGCCTGATTTCTCTCATAGAGAAAGTAGCTGAAGGTATGAAAAGCAAAGTGTTAAATTTAATTATTGACTATATATTAGCATCACAAATATACGTATTTTTATCTTTTTAGAAACGTGTGCTTTCTCAAAAAGAGGCATTTTGGCCACAGTGCAGTTTGTGTTTCCTAAAATCCACTAAAATTATAAATGTGCTTAAATTCCAATAACAGAGGAATCTGAGTCAATAACTTTCAATTAATGAAATGAGAAGAAACCACATCAAATCAAGTAATGGTTTTTAAATGTCAGGATTAAGAAATATTGAGTTAAAACCAATAAGTGTTACTTTTATAATAACAAGTAATAAGGGGGCATTTTAAAGTTGTAAATGCCATGGAAAATATAAAATTATTCTTCAAACTTTAAAAAAAAAGTTTTAAAACAATTTGCAACAAAAATTTTAAATAGTCTGATTGTCACAATGAGTGAGACCAGTTATTAATATTCCCTGTGTTTTTTTATTCATCCTATTCTTGCTTTTCTTTTGCACCCACACTTACCCACACATTGTTGATAGCTAAGAAAGGGTGAAGAGAGAAAATTTTTTTAGCAGTATGTAAAGATGTTTGGGACATGGCTTATCCTCCACTCAATTCAGAAATGGAGTATCAAACAACAAAAAAAAATCTTCAACTATGGTCACTTTGAGACCAATGCTAGACCCTGGTCTGGTCCAGCCTCACCTTGGCCCATACCCCACCCATCCTGGGGAAGTTCTCTCCTTTCGTCTCAGAATGGTAACTACCAACTTCTGTCAAATCTAAGACCCCACCTATTGTTCAGATGTATTGCTATTTTCGTACCACTAAAAGAGAAGCAATGCTGCCAATTAAACCATGATGTTGCATTTTATCTCATCAACCATAGGCTGCATCCTAATTTCAGAGATGTGAAAATACAAGGGAGGGAGAGTATTAATGAATTTAAGTAAGTATTATTCTTCTCTGTCTGAAGGAAAGGCATCAAGTTCCACATTCTTACCATTTCCTTTAAACAATAAAAAGGAAATGCTAGAGACATTTACATGTGAAATGTAGCATAAAAGATGTCAGATTATACAGCAATACTAGAATAACTCTTGAATAGACAATCAGAAAATAAAATAATACTTGCAATTGTTATTTCAAAAATGCATTGTGAATTATATTTCTTTTCTTCTTTTATGTTGGTTAGAGAAAGGAAAATGTGCATTATCTTATCCGTGTTTAGATCCCTCTCAGGTCGAATTGTTGGAGGTGTGTGGTGGTTCTTTACACTCATCATTATATCATCTTATACTGCTAACCTCGCTGCTTTCCTGACGGTTGAGCGAATGGTCTCCCCAATAGAGAGTGCAGAAGACCTGGCCAAACAAACAGAAATTGCCTATGGAACATTGGATTCAGGGTCAACAAAAGAATTCTTCAGAGTAAGTTAAGGGAAAAACTAACAATGAAATATTCATAATTTTGAAATCAGGCAATTTGTCCAACAATTATATTATGTATGGGCTCTAACTATTATAGGTTTTGTAAACACAATAGTAACAACTATGTTTAATGCTAATACTTCTACTTGGGTTTTATATTGCTTTAATTTGCAAAAGATAGATTTATTCACGTTGGGAGAGGAACCCTCCCTAAGGGATAGTAGCGGTGAAAAGATAATTAAAGCAACTTTGTAACATAATTTGTCTAAAACATTCCAATGTTGATAATGCTATGATAATAATGGATTTGGCAAGATTGGATTTATGTATGCTTTTGGGCTAAAAACATAAAAATGAAAGCAAGCTATACTTTTAAAGAATACATTTAACTTACTACATTTAAAACCCAAAACCTTAATTGCAGATTATACTTCTTATATGAGTAATATTATTCTATAATCTATTCTGTAACAATGAACTTCAAAACAACATAATTTGCTTTCTCAAAATATAATAATAGCAAGAACTATTAAGTTCTGGGTGCCTCAGCAAGACATTGTAAGATATTTGATTTGTGCTGATTTCTCTGCTTTGCAGATAAAAATTTTTAAATCCAAAGATACACACTTGGTAATGTCTGATCACAGATCAGCATTCATTTTGTGACTTCAGAACCAAAAAATAACAAAGTAGCCAGAGTGACATTTTCACGAATACCGAACTAGGTAATAATGAACACATTTTATATTTATGCCATTGTTTAAAGACTAGAATATTTAATAGTATAGAAGACAGAACATATTTCATTATTTCTTAAGCTTTTGTGTAAAAGTAATGATAGCTCTATATTCATGTTTA
>NW_012151951.1:5428606-5429613 GCF_000956105.1 Propithecus coquereli
TCTAGCATAGCATATAGAAAGAAAAAACAAGAGAAGGTGATGGGCATAGAGTTAACTTTTCCTAATGTGCTACGTCTGCTTTTATATGCTAAGTTTTCTATAGCTAGTTTATATATCACTTGTATAATAAAAGTAATACAAATAATAATAACTATGGGGAAAATAATAGCCTCCCAGCAATGGTTCTGGCTCTTGTAAATACGGGTGTTTATTATATACACAAAGTTTATTCCTCCTTGAAGGCATATCCAGTGAATTCTCAGTCCCCTAGGGGAGAGCATGACTGCAGAGTGCCCTCCCCACCCTAAGCTCCCAGTTGCCCTGTATCAAGCCACTGGCTGCTGTATCAAACCAGGAGCCCAAGGAAATATAAGAATGAATGTATGAGTGGCCGCTTCTATGTCAGAACATGTATGTTTGAATATGTTTCTGATTCCATTTGATGTCAAATATTTTTCCTTTCAACATACATAATCAAAACTCCATTTTTATTTGTAGTTTTTTAGACAGTTTGCTTTTTATAGCATACATTATTTCATTTGATTTTAGAGATGGCGTGATTTAACAGAAGCAGCCAAGACTCAAATCCCAGAGCTACCATGTGTGAAACTCCCGTCTCTGAATCTCAGTTTCATTATCTGTTAGACAATGATAGACCTAGGATTGTTGTGAGGGTTAAATGAGAGGCCATTTAAAAATTTTAGAACATCATGAGATACAGAATCCCTCAATAAATGCTCAGGTTTCCCTTATTAAGATTTTTAACAAATAATCACAGTAATACAATGAGGTAAATAGGAAAAAAAAGTGTCCTCATTTTGGAGATATAGAAATGGCTCAGAAAAATTGCTCAAAATCATAGAACACTGAAAATGGAGGCTAGTCTCTTATGATCCTAATATCTGAGATTACATCTACTGCTTTCCAAAATTTTTTTAAATGAAAGTAGAAAACTAAAATATGTGAATAGCAAGAAACCAATGGCAATTTCCAGATTTTTGTGTGTG
>NW_012151951.1:5439541-5468243 GCF_000956105.1 Propithecus coquereli
CTTATTAATCACATCCCTGTTTCTAAATGGAAATAATACTGCTTTAATGCATTTTAGCTTCATTTCAGTATCTTGCTGGAAGTCTGTCAGTTTGTAACTGCTTCCACCCAAAAGTAAGTAGGTAACATGTAGTAATTTTTGCCTAGCCAACATCATGTATATACACCAAAATAAAACACAAGTTTGTGCTATCACTTGCACTTTACTGATTTCTGATTGTCATTTAATAAAGAAAATATATGCAGGCCCATCATTCTGCCTTGAGTGATAAAGGGAAAAAGAAATGTCATATTGATTCCCTGAAGAAAATTTTAAAATAACTCACTGTAAAGCTCTTTAGCATAAAGCTCACTGTAAATGTTTATTTCTAATCTTTATAAGGTTTTTTTTTAAAAGCCAAAATTCAAAGAACTGGTGAGGTAGATAAGAGAATACATCGATAAGAAATATAGGAATGAGGAAAGCTGCTTCCTAGATTTACAGAGTCTTCTATACAAGCTGTGCAAGCACCACGCCTTGTTTCCTTTCTCTCCCACCCAACTTCAGTTTTAAATTGGAAGACTTTTTATAATATAGATATTTATTGTTGCAGAACATTCTGAACTCAGATGGGACAAGAAAGTAATTTCCCCTGACAGCACATTATCAGGAATGCATAGATTTGAGTTCTCTGATAAAAATCTCATTCATTTCCTATCCTACTTGCCTCTCTCCTCTCCATTACATGATGACCTGGTTTAAATAAACCATTTGTCTGATGGGTTGAGGAAACCGGAACGTGAAGGGTATTTTTGTACCTGTCAAAAGCATTTTCTCCTAGGAACACAGTAATGGCACATCTATCAGCTCCACTAAGCTGCCTCAGGCAGTGACCTATACCCAGCGCTTCAAAAAAATGTCACAGTAATATTCAACTGGAAAGAGAATTAGGCCATAGGGGAAAGTTACATCTGAATTCAACTGTTGCCTTGGTTTTGCTCCATTATGAAACTCGATATGCTTCATGTTCTGTGTACCACGTTAAGCATAAACACGAAGGCATTTAAAGAGTCTGTACTTGTCACTTAATGACAACCTCGCTGTTTAGGTAATTTCACGTTATTACACACCTGTTTCAAGCGCACTGATTTTCATTTCAATGCAGATTTTGTCCCATGCTCGTTTCAGTCATCAGTGAAATCATGAATGCATAAATGATGTAGATTGCTATCTCAGGGTTTATCATATTATCAAATAATGCATTGATGAGTTCTCACTAGGACATCAGTCTTGCTGCATAAGCTACTAGAAGTAATTCGCCTGATAGCAAATAAACATTAACTATAGCGCATGATAGTTTCTATTAAAAAGAGAAATGCTAGACTTATTTTTGAGAAATTAAAGGGACAGCACATTTTTAAAACTTCAAGAATTGTTTTAAGTAATAAAACAATGCTTTAGATTGGATAGTTTCCTATGCATTGAGTTTCACAATAAAGATGAAAGAAATAGATCTGAGATTAATTTTCAAATTTCAAAAAATAATGACTTTCATGTTATCTTTTTACTTCTCACACTTGAGTTTTCAGTAGATACTACAAAGGTTTTAGGGACTTAAAAGTTTCATTATGACTATGCTTGATACAGAGACCCACTGAGCTTGCTGGATCTGCAGAAATTTCCTCATTTTAGCCTTACTCATCAAATTTGTAAATATTTGCTTGCCCGCAGCCCTTAGCAATCACTTTCCTGAAATCACAGATAAGGCACAGGGGTATTATTTCCAGTCCTTTGATTCTCCTTCATCCCTTCGCCATGTGGATGTGATCTTATCTAAGCTATGGCCCTTTAAATGAGAATCAGAATTTCTAAACATTAGTAGGGTGAAAAACCAGGCTAATTTTTTTCCCCAAAAAAACTTGCTTTCCTCCTTCCTCTATTTTGTCAGTATTTTACAATTTCTATGTACCTAAAGCCTCCTAAGTTTAGCATTACTATTCTATATATTCCTCTTTCTTTCAGATTTTAAAGGGATTAATACAACTTCTTTTACATTTAAGTTATATATAATTCAATATATTTAAACAAATGCAGCAGTAATTTTCCTCACATTAATATTATTGGAATTGACTATTAAAAAATACCAATGGCCTAAAGATACTTTATTCTTTTAAAAAGGAATAATTTACTCTAATATTATGCTGCATTCTGTAGTTAATGATTTTTTATAAGTACCAAGCCCTAAAAATACTCTTTTTCCATATTGCTATGTTGGTTTCCTTTAACTCTCCTGTTCCTTTAATAAGTTACTTAATTGTAACAGGAGAATTGGCAAGTAATTAGCATGTTTCTCATCTTCTTAAAAATTTTGAAAAAGTACTTCAATTAAAACAATATTCACTTTGATTTTATTTCTTCTGTTTTCAATGTAGTAAAGTCTACAATGTATATGGAGCTCTACACCTTTTTAGGTGAAACTCTCAGGTCAAGTTATAAATATATTAAAAAGTGGTTATATGTTTAAAGGATGTTGTTTACCAACACTTCTCTAAATTTGAAATTATCAGAATAGATATTTAAGGACAATCTATACCAAGTGACCCAGAGAGTTTACATTTTTCAGAACTCATTGTATATGCCAAAACAACAGATGCTGGTGTGGATGTGGAGAGAAAGCAACACTTACACACTGCTGGTGGGACTGCAAGCTAGTTCAACCCCTAGGGAAATTAGTGTGGGGAACCTCAAAGAACTAAAAGTAGACCTACCATTTGATCCAGCAATCCCACTACTGGGTATTTACTCAAAGGAAAGAAAGACATTTTATAAAAATGACACTCGCATGTTTATAGCAGCACAATTCACAATAGCAAAGATGTGGCAACAACCCAAGTGCTCATCAGTAGATGAGTGGATATTAATAAAATGTGGTATATGTATACCATGGAGTATTACTCAGCCATTAAAAAAATGGTGAACTAATTACCTTTTGTAACAACCTGGATGGAACTGGAGACCATCCTCCTAAGTTAAGTATTCCAAGAATGGAAAAACAAACACCACATATACTCACTATTAAACTGGAACTAAATGATCAAAATCCAATGGAAATCAAGCAGGTGGGAGGGGGAGGAGAGGATGGGTCAATTCACCCCTAATGGGTACCATGCACCCTGTCTGGGTGATGGACACACTTATAACTTTGACTCAAACAGTAAAAAAGTAATTCATGTAACCAAAACGTTTGTACTCTCATAATATTCTGAAATTAAAAAAAATAAAAAAATAAAAAGAGCTTTAAAAAATTAAAAAAAAAATAACAGCACATATTTGGCAGGCAGTGCATGAACTCAAAGTGTTCTAAGATCCTTGTATTGACAAGGAAAAGAAAAACATGTAAACTAACAAATTTATATTAAACTTTGACAAGTCAAGGACATGTAATTTTGGGGTAGTAAAGAAGAAGAGAACTACTAAACTAAAAGAAGTGGGAAACTGGAGTAATAAAAAAATAATCCAAAAGTAAAAAAAAAAAAAAGAACTCATTGTATCATGGAAGAGTTAGTTCTCTAGAACAGGACTCTATTTTTAGAGATGGAAAGAGCAAGGCCTGGCAACATGGCATCCCTCGTGTATCCCACAGTTGATAGATCTAAATCCCAGTACTTGTCTGTCCTGGAAGCACTTAGAATTGTTGCAATTGAATTACAGTATTGGCATGAAATTATCTAACATGAGCATTTCTATAACCAGAAGTAAACTGTCATTACATAAACACACACACGCACCTCACAATCTTTATATCATTAGATACTTTTTCAAGTGTTAATAGCATAAAAAAATTTCGTTAGGTTACTATAGGATGTCTATTTCCTACCTTGATATTTATCAACATTTGACTATACATTACCATAAATATCTTTTTATTTGGTATTCAAATATGTGAATCAGTTATTATATGGTTTATTACTTAGGTTTACTGATTACTATTAATAATTTCTCATCTTATGAAACCAAAGTTTTGAATCCTGCTTTTATCAGTTTCTTTCTTTATCCACTTGAAAAATGTGCTTTTACCCAAAAATATGTATTCTTAAGTTTGCTATTCAAGTCACTTTGTTGGTTATTGAAGAACTGCTTCTTGTTGAATTCTATGTTCTGGTAAACAAAGGAAGCTCAATGCAAGCAAATGTACATGCTCCTCAGGATTAGGCCTCACACATAGACTGAAGTCTGAACGAAGTCTCCTTCAATTTCATTTGGATCCAGATACAAAATTTGAGCACCTTGTTATTTAACAAATATGATCACACCAGGTAAAAGTCTGTGTGTGTCATTATATTACTAAACAGGATCCAGGCCTTTCTATCTTATTAAATATATCTTTTGGAGACATTTGAGTTCATGTGGATATATTTTTACATTAAAAATGTATGTGTGAACAAAAAAATGTAAAGTGAATGCAGATGCCAGCAAAAGGACCTGGGTGAATTAAGCAGTGGGAGTAATGTGGGCAGAGCCCAGGTAGACAGAAGTAATTTACAAAGATAAGTAAGTTTCTTGGATGGAGTCAGGGGATTAAAATGACTAGCTCTCTAAACTGTAAAGTGGGAAAACAGGAATCATTTCTGTTTAAAGTTCAGTATATGTTCCATTTGGAGATTTTGTCAGATAAAAGAGTCTAAAAATGTTTTCACCAACCCACAGTTTGATTCCTGTGTTATGGATATTTGGTTTGTAAACCATAGCAGATTTCACCTCCTCCTTTGGTGTTCAACTACTGACTTGATACGAACTGCACTTTGGTATACATCTTACTAGAATGAGTTTCATTAAAACTTTGAGGCATGGAAAAAAGATAAAAATAAAAGAACTCTCCTTATTTGTTATAACTGAAACACACTGTGAGAAGGAATTTTACAAACTCGAAATCAGTTCTTATCTGGTCCTTTTCAGATTTACCGTGAATGTGATATAATTAACTGTTCAACTCTCTCTATGACATTCTACATTGAGAGAACAGTAATAAGCTATTTAAGCAGTTGCGTACTGTAACTGCTGTGGCAAGCGGGGCAGGCTTCTGCACGTATCAGTTTTAGATGTCTGTCATTTCAATGGGTTCCAAAAAAGTTTTGAAAGGTGGTTTTCCAGTTTGAAAAGAATAATGTTACTGTTATGTTACGATATGGCAACTTAGAGTTAGAGGGCAAGGGAAAGCTACTGAAAGGCTTTATCCATCTTGGTTCAGTCGATATTAACATGTTGTTCCCTTCTTTCCTGTATTTAATTTTAATTTCCTCCAGAGATCAAAAATAGCAGTGTATGAAAAGATGTGGACCTACATGCGATCAGCAGAGCCATCAGTGTTCACTAGGACTACAGCTGAGGGAGTAGCTCGTGTCCGCAAATCCAAGGGCAAATTTGCCTTTCTCCTGGAGTCCACTATGAATGAATACATTGAGCAGCGAAAGCCATGTGACACGATGAAAGTGGGAGGAAATCTGGATTCAAAAGGCTATGGAGTAGCAACGCCCAAGGGTTCCTCATTAAGGTGGGTGGAATAGTATAACAATATAACATGTGTTGTTATAGTATTCCACCTTCCCTGATGTCCCTGAGAGAATTATTTTGTTTTGTGTGTGGACATGGTATGTCTGTTTTTGTTTGTTTATTTTCCTTTTCTCCATTTCATATTTTTGGTCAACAATCAGGTAACTTTTTTAAATTTTAGAATAATTCACTATAGTTGACATATATCTTTGAAGGCCATATAAAAACCAAACTGGTTGAACACTAGCTGCTTCCAGTGGGCCTAAAATAAGGGTAGCTTATGCTTCTATATCTTATCAACTCTTTTTTGGCCACCAAAATCTACACTATCAATGTGTCAGTAATGATTCTACATTTTATCATAATTTTTCTAAATTATGCCTGGCCGCTAGTTTCTGAGTAAGAAGAAATCAACCTCTTCCTAGCCAACCACTTTTTTTTTTTTTCATTTCAATATTTCATTTCTTATGACATCATTCTATTTTAGATTATCCTGAGGTTGTATTCATGCTAAGTTTGAAATCACATCTATTTAAGAAAGCGATCATGATTAGAGGGAAAAATGGGCTCTAGTTTTATAGTGCTTACTCAAGTCACACTCCCGCCTGTTTCAAAGGGAGTGTGGTGTAAGTAAGATCTGTAAAATTAGACCCAATGACAATCCAAATACGCCTATAGTTAGACCCCTGAAATGTGACTCATGAGCAAACCATTACACATGTGGATTAAAAGTGAGACTTTCATTCTTACGGAAATATTGGTTAAATCTGCCCTTTTCATCTTTTTAATCCTGGACATAGAAAAATTCACATGTTTATGTCCAGGAGGCAGAATTTCCTATTTTCCTTAAGCAATAAAGGCCGCCATTGAATTGATGGGACTAGACCCCATCAAAAGTGATGACTGACAAATTACTCTGGTCTCAGTGCTGCTTAGGAGAGATTTCTATAAAACACAGATTCAAGAGGAAATCAGGATCTTTGCTAAAGGACTTAACCAAGAACCTGGTCTTGAAAAATGATGTCTCTGGTAAGCCATTGAAAAATGAAGGTAATGAGACCTGTACTATTGCCCAGAACAAATGAAAACAATATAAAAATTATATGATTGTTTTCATTGGTTTCAGAAAGGGAACTGTAATGTGCTTTGATATGTGTGTTGGGCGGGGGAAGGGTTGAGATATGAGAAACATATACCAGTGCTGGAAAGAGTTGTGTTAAACCGATATTCTGTGTTTGCAAGCAACACCGTAATAATTAGCAAGGGGTTTTATGGTGTGTTACAAAAGGGGCAATTTCAAAAGAAGATAGACCAAAACTAGCCAGTAAAGACAAATTTGGGTGTGGACTTTGGCAATTCTGAAATCAGGTTTGTTTGCACATATGTCCCATATGAAACTGGAGAAATGTGCAGGGAGAAAGCCAAACTAATAAATTATCCATAATAACATTCCACCCACAAATATCTCAACCATTCAGAAACTTACACTGGCATTAGGATATTTGGTCTTTGAGGGTATATTTTTGTATGATGCAATATGAAAAATGTGTAATTTCAATGAAGCTGAGTAGCAAATAAATCTCCGTTGAAGTCTCAGTTTTAAGAGCATCTTAGTGTAAATAATGTAAAAGAAATAGGAGGGGAGAAAGCAATGGTGGTTGATATGTAGATCAGTGTTCAGACTATTGATTACATTCACTGGATGTCTCTTTGGCTCTTAATTAATTCTCTGTGGATGTAGCTGCCTTGTCCTCTGTCTTGTGTATACTGATAAAGTCAAGCTCCAGGGACTGAATTTGGCCCTCAGATACGGGTGCGCCTGACTCCCATTGATGGCAAGAGAGTTCCCTCTTAAATGTACCACTTTGTCAAATCCACACTACAGGGATTGTTTGGGGAGAAACTGAAGGGCTTCATCTGTCTAGAACTGTATAATAATCAGCCATTGGCTTCCCCCTCTTTTCCTGTCCTTCCCTGGGTCTGGTTAATGAGGCAATTGTTAAACTCAGCTTCCTGGATGGGGAGTTTGTTTATGTGCTTTGTTTTATATATGCCACAATTTCCTGAGCAAGCTGGCCCCTGCATGCCAAAACCGCAGTCATTTTGTCCTGTCTTTGAGAACATTGGAAGGACACTGAAGGCTAACCAGCATTCTCCTTACCCCCACCCTCCTCACTCCCCAAGCCCCAGCCATCTAAGCAGGAGGCTCATTAGGCTTAAATTCCCAGTCTTACTCAACTAGGATTCTTCTATTTCAAATAAGGCGAGCTAATATAAAGATGGACTAATAGGCACCTTCTGTATAATTGATTTATTTGTAGAAGCGAATTCAAAATAACTGCATTCATCAGAGCAAGATCAAGAAGGCACACCTGCATCAAGTGTCTTTGAAATCTTTTGTCTTGTATAGTTCAGCAGAGATTTAAGTCTGTTTTCTTAGAGAATCTGTCTTTTTTTTAATCAGGTAATCAGGTCTTTAGGTTAATAGCTCTGGATATAGTGAGACTTGTGTATTTCATTGTCATTACAACGGCTGTCTCATAACCTCTACTGTTTTGATTGATTAGGCAACATAAGATTTTTAAGAAAAAGAAAACAGCAATCTTTCCTTCTATGTAAACTTAACCAGAGAATGCAGGCAAATGACTAGCAATGTTCCATTGGTCTAGGGAGTTTGAAATGTGAATTCACATCTTGCTGTTTGTCCAAAGTGCTTCACAATAAATGTCACAGAAAAGAGGAAGAGCATGATATATAATCACGATGGAAAGTCAGGACTTGGATCTGTAATGTAGACTTTAAAACAAATGTAATAAGGATTATCACAGAGAGTGTATCTGTGGCTGGGTTGAGAAATAGCACAACAGTGATGACTAGCACCTGTCTCTTTGGTAAAGAACAAAATACAGAGCTCTTTACTGTTCAGAGACTTTATTTAAGACTGGTCTTTTCTGGATATACACAACGAAATCTGAAACCACAGACCTATCACTTACCAATAACAATGCTCAGAAATTATTGATTTATTGGACTTTGACATAGATTCTCCAATTTTTAGGTGACAGAATAATGCCAGATATATTGATCCTGTTATTTTCCTTAATTTTCTTTCCACATGCACAATACTATTTATACTTTTATCAATGCCATGGCCATTTCCCTCCTCCCTTTTCCAGTACCCTTGGCAATCTAAAACCATTGTGAAAGCATTTCTCTGGCTGAGAAATTTTTAAAGTTTGTTTTAAAATATACACTTTAGATGGCATTGCAATGTAAGGTTTAGATGAAGGAGGAAGTATATTTATTTTGACTTCACTACCAATACTATCCAACACTATCAACTTTACAAATTTACTATAGTATAGGAGTTTACTATACTAAAGTATTTATAGTATAGTAAAGTTGTGTACATTACTATCAAAATACTATCGACTTCACTATATTATCTATACTACTCTAGTTACTATACTATTGACTTTACTATGCAATAAATAAACGTGTTAAAGCTTGTTTAGAGTGAATCATAATTTGGTTGGCACAGATTTACTACTAAGTAGTTGTTAGATAAGAATACACCTTTTAAAGATATTCATAGTATCTAGCATCTGTAAATACCTCCAGAGAACAAAGCAGTGGGTCATATCTGAAGACTTTCCTCTGGACCTTATTAAGGTTTATGTACTTTACCCCAATGTGTGAAGCCAAGTTAAAAACCATAGTCTCCTATACTTTTATTATTCACCAGTGATAATTCCCACCCAACCTTTGACTTCTCTAAAGATATTTGTGGGACAGTATCTAAAATAAGACAAATGTTCTATCATCAAAAAGCAAGAAAGCAGTTCCAACAGAACTTACATCAGTGAGTAAGACCTGGAAAAAATGAGGCCCAGTTGGACTTGGCAATGCCCAGCTACAGGAACCCATGGCAACAAGAACTGATTCTTTGAAACCACGCACGTCATGCTTACTTTACTACAGGCAACTCAGAGCCGCACAGCAGTAGCATGGCAGGCAGGAGGAAGTACTAAGAATGGGAATTAGAATACCATGTCATTCGTTGGATTGGTTCTTTCAGTATTGAACAAAATCACTGGTCTCAAAGAACACTTGGCCCAAGCCTAGATCTATATCAGGGTGAAGAGAGTTCTCTATAGGCCAAATTATGTTTCGTCTACTTTGGAGGGTTTGGTAGGACAGATGTATTAAACTTAATATTCAAATTCATGTATAAAAAATGTATTATCTGAAGGAATCACTTTCGCACGTAAAATTTGTGAGACATACTTATTTATTAGTTGAGGTGCACTTAGAAGATTTAGAAAAAAGGAGTTGGCTGGATGTTGGGTGTGAGAATAACACTATAGTCTATTTTTGGTATTAGAAACATGGCACTTATTAGTACTTAATGTAGACACTAGAAAAACTTTAAAGTATAGTAATTTAAGGCCTAGTATTGAGTATCACCTGGCCTCAGATGAATAAACTTTTAACATTTCTTCTGGAAATGAGTTGTAGTGGGTTGGTACACAAATAGGGTTTTGTTTTTTTTTTTTAATTTTAACTATTATGGAAAGACATATTTTTGCTTATGAATATTCTTCATTTTTCTTAGTGCCATATTAAAAGATGCTACAGATAACTTAGTTTATGTAATCCTATTATATTTTGGAATAAGGTCTGTTAAGCTAAGGGTGAGATGAACACACACAACAAAAATTAATAGAACCTCTTAAAATTCACACACCCACACACACACATACATACACACAAATCCCTCTTGTTGCAAGATGCTTAAACAGCTACCCAGTTTGCTATTAGAGATGCTAGTGTCTATTGTGGGTACCAACTATTTTGCATTCACAAATTGAGATGTCACATGGTAAACATGTCCATGCTACACATGTCCCAAGGGAAAATAATTGCACAGTAGAATTCATATATTTCTTCCTTCTGTTTCTAGATGTTGACTACAATAGGAAGTGTAAAACTTTTCACTGACATTGGAAACTCTAGATTTTTCACTTAACTCTTTCCTGTAATTAAAAGATGACTCAAATCACAGGTCTCCACGAAGAGAAAACAAATGTTGCTTTTTTTTTTGCATTTCTTTAAGATTGACCAGGCATTATACATTTTTGCCATTCTTCTCATTATTAAAAAAGAGAAAAATTAAAATGCTGAAATGCTTTGCCCTCAATCTTCTGAAAGTTCATTCAATAAATGATTGCTGGGTGATTTCCAACTGAGAGTTTATGAGGAAGTTTTTAAGTTGGTCACTCTTGGGATGTTAGCCTAAGTAGGTAATATTAGCTTGAAAAGTTTCTAAATTCAATGTTTAGCTCTTTGTTCTCCTCACCATTACACTTAGAAATTGTATTTTAGTAACTCTCTTAGAAAATGGGTAATTTGTGACCATTTTAGTTTCTACCACTTCAAAAAGGATCAATTTGAACAAGACAAAAACTGCTACCAAAAATTGGTTTAGCAGTTTATTTATGAGATTTGATGAGAGATCTAAGACTAGATCTCAATTCTGACAGTTCTAAGAAAAACCGGAATTCCAAATTATTTTGTTGAGTTCCACACAACTGCCTCATCAACAAATCTCATAAATATAAAGAGTCTCCAAAAAGAACCTCTAAATCCTATACAATTCAAATTGATTCAGTAGTGACACACAACTAACACGATTACAGAACCTACAGCCACCCAAGTCAGGCAACCTTGATCTACACATGCCAACTGTATTTCGGGAACATAAAGTTGTTCTTTAAGGTCAAAGCTCATAATGTGATGTATAGTAAATGTGCTGAAAATCTGTGGATGAACTTACCCCTATATTAGTAGCATACTTAAGTATTTCCTCTTAGTATTAATACATGTCAAGTAGCCATATAGGTTCCATATTATGTCATTCATCTTTACAGATCATCTCACCAAAAGGTCTCCAGAAGCAATGACCACACTGGTGGTCAGGTTAAGAGGAGGCATGGGAACAACAAAGCAAGTGCATGAGGGTTTCTGTGTGTTTGGATCTCCCTTTTTGTGGCCAGGAGATATGGGTTCTGTGGAACTAAAGCCATAAAACACCAGGGCTGGAGGGGAGACATGCCCCCTGAGGGTGCTGGCAGTGCTGAAATCTAGAAAAAGGCACAGTTATGAAAGGTACCTTAGTAAGAAAATAAAGTCCAGGTAGTCAAAGCAAAGCATCTGAAAGGATCTCCTAACAAAAAGGATGGGGGTTGGGGGAGGGGAAAGTGATGGAAGAAAAATTTATGGAACCAGGAATCCTACAGCCAGGAAAATAAGAAGAGTAGCAAATGTTAGTTTGCCTGGAGCTTCTGCATCTGCTTCTATACTGAATCTTATATGTTGATTGTGGCCCAATATATGGGTATGCTACTTACATTTAAGTCTCAGCGGCAGGATAAATGCCCCGCACTGGAGAAATTATATGAAGCTTTCACCATTCCTAAGCCCGCCTAGCAAGCATGAGTTGACAGGAAGGGTCACTAAGGCCATTCTGTGATGTCCTCATGATGGTGTATTCAGATCAAAGATAAAAAGTTAATGTATGCATGGGCTTGGTGTGTAGACAGGAGTGCTTACTCATCCTCAGAAGTAGCCAAAGTAGATTTGAAGGCATCAAACTTCAGTGCTGTTCCCTTCCTATGGAATTTGCCCTCCATGTCTTCGTACTCAGCATTCTCTGGACCAATATTTAGGTTTCCTCACAAAGAGTTTTTTGTTTCTGTTCCGCATAATATAGATTGTGATCATGGCTACAAAGCTGCTCTTTAACCCTGTCTATACTCAATTATTAAAGAAAATGTGTCAGATTAATTTTCTCCACTCTAGGGTCTCAGGCTACAGGATCATAACTTCTGTATATAGTAAAAGCTCTTGATAAAGTTGCCTATATG
Source organism: Propithecus coquereli (assembly GCF_000956105.1). NCBI lineage: Eukaryota > Metazoa > Chordata > Mammalia > Primates > Indriidae > Propithecus > Propithecus coquereli. Next base: position 5,451,997 of record NW_012151951.1, read on the forward strand.
TAGTTTCATAAAGTGATTCTTCATTTATCTTGAGAACGGCAGCAAAGGTCACGTGACAAGTTTTGTTGTTCTTTGCACATCATTTGTGTTAGATTTAGTCTCCAGACTTAACTTCCTAAAGAAAAGGATGCGAGGAAGATGATACCCCTGGCTGCTGCAGAGGGAGGAACACTTAACATTTCTCAGAGAGATCATAACTCTTACCTAACTCTTAGAACTCTGAACAGTTTGGTAGGGGCAAGAAGAAAAGTATTATAATCACACTACAGTAGATTCCTACCACTTACTGTCCCAGCACCTTCTTAGCTGAAAGTGCAGAGGTGGAGAGGGGAGGGACTGAGGAAGAGAGGTAGGAAGGGGCTCTATATACTCACAATAATTAGACATGTAAAGAATTCAGACACACACACAAATATACACAACACAGGGTTTGGAGGGAGTGATGGTAATCAGGTTCACTATAAAACTCCAAAATGCCTATAATAAAATACTATAAAGCTCAGTTTATTGTGGAGATGCAATCTACTCCTCAATGTAGAATTTTATATCATGCTGCTTTAATGCAGTTTTATGCCAATGATAAACATCTACTTAGTACATCATAAGTAAATAATGGTTTTCCACAAAAATGAAATTGTACCTATTTGTTTCAGCACAGCATATAGGAAACCACTCATCCACAACTTAAGACATTATAAGCTTCCTTTTGTCTGTAAAGATAACATCAGCCAAGATGGGAATAGTTTATCATTCAAATTTAAGAAAAGAAAGAATAGTTTGGCAGTCATTAGAATAAGCTGGAAAATAGTAATAACTCTGGTTTAGAATTCTATTTCAATTTAGCTAGAAATAAGAAACTATAGCTCATTTATTTTAATGTTTGTTCTCCTCCACAAAAAAAAGTCAGTTCAATAAGTCTGTTTTCAGAATGAAATAACATGTATCTGAGGTAACTGCCACAAATATATAGTATCATAGGTATCTGCAACACCTGAACCTGAATAAAAAATCACCATTCAGGTCTCCAAAATACTTAGTTAACCCTGGTCCTGAGCCTTCTTAGAAACAAGCATTATCTGGATTATGAGAATATTTTGTAAATAATAATTATATTATCATAAGTTAGGAATATTGTGAACATACTGTTTATCCTCTTTAATACCAGAAAAGTCTTTCTCATGATTACAAGTAGTTTCTTTTAAATGGACAGATTCCATATTTTCTGAAAATCTAAAAATTGTTATTAAGAGATATCCAGACAATGAAATACACTTTCAAAAAGTTCATGAAACCATTTCAATATATTCCCTTAATATCACACAACACAAAAATTAAGAAAAATTAAAGACACAAAAACATCTTCAGCATCAACTCTGCCTTTCAAAGTATACAATACTGAGATGTTGGGTAAAACTATCATTTTAAATACCACTGACCACACAAAACCATATCGTATCATGTTGTAATAAACTAGACTTTATTTAACTTTTTCTTTTTAATTCTAGGGTACTCAATGAAGAAATTATCCCACAGATAAATTTTTACAGAAATGTTAAAAATTTAATGTTTTCTCTCAGTACTAAATATTTGGGAGTTATCCAGACTAAGGATTAAATTGGAGTCAATCAAACAAATGCAATACCAATAGCTTCTCACTTTCAAAGGAAATATAAGGGTATATAGATCCTTTTCCACTATTGCTTCGCTACCCAGAGGATTATATAATTCTGGCGAGAGCTTCTTACAGGGCCTCTGCTGTTATGGAATCCTGGTTGTTTTGTATTTAGTGCTGACAGATATGCAGCTTCTGAATGTCCCTTTTTGAAGTGGTAACAGTTCAAAATCCTATTAGTAACTAAGAAAAGATGTCATCAGCTCCCCAGCCCCTGGTATCCCCTCTTTTCAGCCATTTGCAACTAGAACCACAAAAATCATTAAAACGTTATCAAGTACAGCAGTTTTACATTGCTAGTTCCTTTAGCATGAAAAAGTGAATTAAAAAAAAAGCATGAGGGAAATTATTAATAAAGTGAAACCAGGTATCCACAGTCCTAAGATGATACCCTAATCTTTGGCTTATGTTTGACACTAGTCAGAGGCAAATGGAAATAGATAGGAGCCAAGAAAAGTTGACCTCAGATTGTCTTCCAGAGTAAAAAGTAAAGGGCATAGCATTAAAAATAAATAAATAAATAAAAGTTACTTCCTATTAAATGATAATGATAATATTCTATAAGCCAAAGAATCAGTTAATATATCATTTAATTTTCATTTTATTTGTTCAATTTTAAAAGATTATGCTCCTGTTGAACACTAAAGATTACTGAGCATTATATATCTTAAGTGAAACAATAACAGTAACAGTGCAAAGTTATAGTTTTCAACCACTCCCACAAACACTCTTCTACTTACACTTTTAACCCTCTTGTGATGTCATTTTATTACAGAGGAAGGCACTGTACAATAGAGACGTTAAGTGACTTGCCCGCAGTCCCCCAGCTGAGATTAGAAAGGAGATCTTCTGACTCTCTCCAGTGCTCTTATGGGGAAAAGAACAAAAAAGGACTTTTTCTAATATAAATATAGTTAAATCTGAAAATTTACAAAGCGTTTCCGTGGTTTTTCCATGCTGCAGTTTTGGCAACACTGATAATTTCAAAGTGTATTGGAAATACCCACAGAGAGCTCAAGTTCCATAATTTGTAATTTATATTAAAAACTAGAGGGCGGGGTGCAGTGGCTCACACCTGTAATCCTAGCACTCTGGGAGGTTGAGGCAGGAGGATCACTTGAGGTCAGGAGTTCCAGACTAGCCTGAGCAAGAGCAAGACCTCATCTCTACAAAAAATAGAAAAATTAGCCGCGCGTGGCGGTGCGTGCCTGTAGTCCCAGCTACTGGAGAGGCTGAGGCAGTAGGATCACTTAGGCCCAGGAGTTTTAGGTTGCAGAGAGCTACAGTGATGCCACTGCCCTCTACTTGGGGCAAAAGAGCGATACTCTACCCCCCTCCAGCGCCCCCACCCCCCACAAAAAACCTAGATACTCTTGTTGAGTTAAAGAAATTGCATAGAGGTAGATTTCAGGTCAGCACAAAGAAAGATTTTACAATTAAAACTAGTCTCCTAAAATGAGGGAAAATTGGCATATGATCCCCAATGTAAGGCCTGTGCAAGTAAAAACAGAAGAGATTCTCACATCTCTTAGAGAGGAAATAGCGATGGTGACTTCTGTATTCCATTCCCACTTTGACGGTCTGAGAGTCTGTTATACCCTAGACTATCTTTAGCAAAACAACCAAGGAATTTTCATACCTCTTTGAAGTTGCAGACACTTAATAAAACTGGGAGAAAATTCATTCTCAGAACCTTGATAGAAGCACATCTGGTTTTGGAATTAAATAAACCACTCTTTAGTAAATAGCTGCTTTTATTGCAGTCTGAATACATTGTGAAATGGAAAGGTATTTAAGGAAAGCACTTCTCTGTAGGAACCAACATAGCTAGAGATAAATACAGATCTTGTATGCCTATATAAACAGACATTTAAAATTACATGCTGACATCAAACTTTTGGCAAAGTACAGATCTGACAAAATTCATTGGATTACATAAAAGGGGAAATAAAATAGCAAAAATGAAGCACATGCATATAGAAGGACTTCTTTTGATTTTTTTAGAACAAAACTTATATTTCCATATCTAGATAAGATTTTAAAAATTGGCCCATGTAATGTGGTATCCTGTGGTGTTTCAATATGAAATACTTGAAACGGTGATTTTTTTTAAGGGCACCATAATAACCCTAACAACTTCAGTACCACTTAATTTCTTTTTCATTTTTCTCTTCATCACAAATAGCAATCAGTTTATGCCCTGAAGCATGAAGACTGCACAGCCACTGTAATTTCACCCAATCCAGGCAGTGTACCTATAGTTGTTCTTATTCACAGAGTCCCAGATCATTTCTAAATATAAAGCTATTTCCTTCAAAACTCTGTCATATAAGTGACTTCCATGGATGAAGTAGGTGTTCCATAAAATACAGTTTGCTCCTTTTTTTTCAATTTTGAGCACAGCTTTACAATTTCTGCATGTACTTGTTTCAAAAAAAAACGAAATGCTCTCTCTGTGTATTTTTTTGAATTTATAGCATTTAGTGGATAAAAGTCTGGTTTGTCAAAATAGCCATTTTTAGAATATTCATTAAAGATAATGAATGAAGTTAAAGTTTCCAAGGAAGAATGCCAGGGAAAACATATATGTTATAGATGGAGGAATTTTATTATGCCATATATATATATATATATATCTCATGAAACTTTAACGTGATAAACTTTAAATCTTATTTTTTATGTAATAAATCTAACACTGAATAAATGGTAACAATAATAGATGGAGATAAGATATCTTTATATAATAGAATCTGCCATATAGTGTTTTTTCCCTGCACATTTTCATAATGGCCATTACCATAATGATTATGACATCCCTCATTTTGAAGTCTCTGGAATATACTTGGACAAACTAAGGTTCCAAAGTACATCCATTTTCTCACCTGATGTCATTTTACTTGATGAAGAATTTTAATAAGTTACCCAAAGTTAAATAACAATAGCACATGATCTCGTATGGGTTCAGGCTCATTCTTGGTCTCCACTCTCCTTCATGTCTCACAGAATTCAATCAATTGTCTGGTATTTGATTTTTTTTATGGGAGTCAATCGCCCATCATGTCTGAAATTATGCCAAAGGGTAACCAAGAACTGACTCTAAGCTCGGTTAATTGGCCAGTAGCCCTAACAGAGATAAAGTAATCCAAATAAGAAATGATCATATCAGAGACTATATAAATGGAAAGGAAATAAAAATTTAATAACAAACTACTATGTACCAAGCACATGTATATGAATATATTTTCTAACTTGACCCCCACAACTCCTTGAAGTTTATGCAGTTATCTCCATCTGGACGGATTCTGCTGCTGAAACTCAGGTCAAACAGCTGATGAGTGACAGAAGTGGAATTGGAGCCCGTTGCTGTCTAATTCCCAAATCCATGTTCCTTTCACCACGTTGCCTTGTTTCTCTCCAAAGACACAAGGTGCCCTAGCTAGACAGAGACACGTTAAGAAAAAAAAAAGGATCCCATCTTTATGCAATCTGCGATTCCCTGTTTCAAAAAAATAAAACAAGTACATAATATCTGATAATATCCATTTCCCAGACTTTATTCTAACATTCCCATCTAAAGATTATCTAATTTTTTTATTTTTACAATAATTATTGTCCATATAGGTTTAGAACTGCTCCAAACATGGTGTTGCTTGTAGCACTATCATTTTCCTCTCAAAAGACAAAAGAACATCAGGGAGATGGGCTGAGAACACCACAGCACACCTCTTCTCCCTAAGGAATTCCCATGACACATCCACCATTACTCACTCCGGCTGATGAAAATTACCCAGGCAATGCCCTTCCGTGGATTCCCTGCTCTAAGACAGTCTTCAATTTATAAGAGCTCTCTGACAAGACAGACTGACTAAAGGGCAGACAGAATTTTTTTCCTCTTAGGCAGCTAATGTTCATTCCCCTTTGGCTTAATCCTTAAAATGGGTTTTGAATTCAATACAGTGAAAGCCCCAGTATATCAGACAGTTGGTAGTGTCTTGTGAGACCTGAAGAAGGGGTTGGCCAGAACTGAACTTGACTTTAATACAAGACCATGTTCTATTATTGTTTAACTTTGGGTATTTCTCCCCTAGGAGGAGGACAGAGGAGAACTAACCAGCTCCAGGACCAAGGTAAGAGGGGAGTTTTCTTTCAAAAGAATGGGTTCCATCCATTTGAAGGAAACCCCTCCCCCACCTATTTTTTAATCCCTTTTTCTTTATACATTTATATTTTTTAACCCACCAACTTAGGAAACCAGCTTGCCACTTGTGTATAATAGTTATGTGAACATCCACTTACAAATGTTATAGAAGGAAAAAATAAAAACCTTCACCTAAGTCATATCAGTTATATGCTAATGCATTTATGTTTTTCATCATCATTAAATATTAGTACCAGTCTTCCATTAGGCTTAGATTCTTGCATAGGCCTTAGGAAATTGTTATCAGCTATTCATTTCTCTATAGGTAGAATACACATAGTTACTGTTAGTCAAATCATAATGGATAAGAGTTCACAAAAATATTAAAACTAAAATCCCAAGTGTTTCTACAGAAATAGAAATATATCATTTCTTAGACATTTTAATGAAAGAAAAGCTCATATCATTTTAATGATATATATTTGGAAATATGATCAGGCTGGACTTCTGATCTGAAGAAGTGTAAAACTTGATGATATTTTTTACGGTATTGTATGAAAACTGTGGTTAGAATAATAAAAGGAAAGAAAGGAAATACTATCTTGAGCATTATTTCTCCATGCTACACACCCTCTTCCCAGGCCTTTTTTATATAGCTTTTAATGGTCTCCACCGTAACCTCTCTTTTTGTGTCATTGTCCTTGGAAATCATCATTTCCTGCCTTTGATACTCTGTTTCAAATTGGTCCTTCCATAGAGGAGACCCCAAAGGGAGAAACAAGTGAGAGAATTTAAAAAGCATCTAGAATTTGAAATATTAGAAGAAAGGTAGACCATACGGATTCTACAAGGGACCAGTTTCCATATCCTATTCAGAAATAGTTCATTTCCTTCCAAAGAGGCTAGATCTTTTGTGACTCAAGTAGATTTTAGAAAAGTTTCAGGGTACAGTAACTGAGATATTTGGGGCTCAAGAAGAAGGATATTTTAGGAAAGGAGAAAAAAATGTTTAGAAAGAATGAGAATTCAGGCAATTTGTTGCCAGAAAATAAAAAGTCATCATCTTTCAGTAATACAGGTCTACCATTTTGTTACAAACATGTTTAAAAGCCCGGTATAACCTTAAATTTGGGTTGTTGGAGCTTTTCAGGAAAGAAAATCATTTCAGAAGGATATATTTTTGTTAGAGGCCATCGTCATCTGAGCAGGAGCAATAGCAGTCAGGTCATTAGGAATATACACAAAAGGACACATATGAAATAGAGACGTGCTTTTAATATCAACACGTGTTATTTCTGTAGATAATTATATTGTAATAGTCAGCAAATCCAGAAACCCAAGCATTGAACTTTTAGCACATAGCACATTTTGATGTCAGATAGTCAGGGAAAACATAGTTTTGACTTTCTCATTAACGGATTCCTTTAGTGAAAAATACAGAATATATTTGAGTCACATTATTCATTCTTGATCTATTCATTCCTAAATTTTAAGATGCCAAACCTATGGAATCTCTGCCTAAGCAATCGTATGAAAGAAGGAAATTGTAACAATATTTTTTAGTGAACGATTTATGTGTTAGAATTTGATGTCTACATGGACATTAGTTATGTCAGGAAGATTTATTGCATACTTCAAATTCTTATGAAATATTTTTTAGTAATCTTACTCAAGGAAAGAATTGGTGGTAGATCTACAGTGACTTAGTTCTTTTGGATAACTTGAAATTGAGATGAAAACACCATTTTTTTTTTTTTGGTTTTGTTACTTAGTGGAGTGAAAATATGGATTTATATTAATTGTACTCAATTTATTATATTAAAAATAGTTTGTGGAAGTGTCCAAACTGGTAGCTTAAGACGTACTCAACTTCTAACAAGAAGCAAATAACTAAAAGACCATGTTCTATTATTATTATAACAAAAACAAATGTGAGACTATTTTAAGAATTTTAACTTTCTGTCACTTTTTTCTATTTGAGTTGTTTGATTTTAAAAATGAACATTAGAATATATTTGTTTTGAAATATAATTATAAGCCTTGTTGCTCTCAAGATAAGCAGCTTTATATTTTCCCTTAGAATGACATACACTTAAAATCTTTGAAGACCTATTGTCTTAGAATTCTCAGGCTTCGACTACTTTCAGAAAGTAACAGAAAAGCCACATGCTTTCCTAGTTATGAGACCCCTCTCATAGTCCTAAACTTTAAACGGAAAGTTCATACAGCTTTCTTTCATTAGCTTATAATCCCTATTTCTAGAAGAGGCATTATTTTTATTACTCAAGTTCCTTCTCCTATTTGTGTTATTGTCCCTCCTAACCTAAATCCAAGCCAAAAGATAAGGGAGGTGAATACATTTTAAGTCACAAGAGCAAATACTGGCCTACTGCTAAGGAATCTGAAACTTTTAAATGAGAAAAGAAAATTCAAACTGTGATTTTTTTTTTAATCTTAAGAACTTGATGGAAAATTTGAAGCATTTGTATATGAAGTTTAAATAAACATATTTAGTGAGTTAAATACATGTTAGAATATGCAGTGAAATAAATCTTAAACAGAGTTGACATTTAATATCTGTTGATAACAAGCATAATTTTTAATTTCTAAAATGAGCTGAATTATACTATTCTCTACATGGTAAATTTAGTAACAGAAATATTTTCTAAAGGTGATATGTTTTATTGGCCAAACTTAAATAGATGAGAATTGATTAATAAAATTACAATTATGGACAATTTTTATCTTGAAATTGGGAATATCTTATTTCCTTTGATATTAACAACAAAGTTGTATTTGATTTTATCATTGAGTGTCCTTTCCTTGTCTGGCTACACAAAGTGAATTGATGACCCTTTATTTTTCCTATCTGTAATCTTACTGAAATATTTTCTTAGATTATTTTGTTTATACAATAGACCAAATTGCCTGCCATTATGCATAAAGACAGCTAGTGTCAATAATATTGTTATGTCCCTCTTGACAACATTGAATGGACAGTTTGAAGCATTTTGCTTTGTTTTGTTTTGTTTTAAAATACACTTTATACAAGGTCTTCCCAAAATCTGCTAGTTTCCATAGTTGAAGGATTCCCTTTCATTGTCCAGCACACTAGTCTTTCACTTTATTGGGTTATTTGCAAAACAGCACCCGAAGCTAATTCACTTGGACATCAATTCTCACGTAGTTATTGCATACCAACTATACTTCTCGCCCTGCATTAGGATTGGGTACGGCATAAAGTACCAGAAAACACAGTTGCTACCCTCCAAGAGGAAGAAAAAATGTACATATTGTAAAGTAATACATGATTCAAAGCAAATGTGAATGCTTCAGATAATAGATGTTATAATTCAAGGAAGCAGGAGATAAATGGAATCTAGCGTATCTGGGAAAGATCTCATAAAGAAAGTTCTAATATATTAGTTGATAAATATTAGTTGAATGACTAAATCATTCCTGGAAAATGATGAGAAACTTAGAAAGGCTAAGAGGAGGTGGAGAAGGAAATCCTGGTGAAAGTTCTATTATGAGTTTGGAGTCAATCCTGAATAAAATATCTTTGGAACTTTAAAGAAACTAGCCTGGCTAATGGCAGAAAGAGCCTGCTTGGGGATTAGTGTGGTGAAGAGATTAGTCTTCTGTGTTAGACAAACCCAAGTTCCAGTTCCACCTTTGCCATTCACTAGCTCAGCAACTTTAGATCTTACTTTCCTCATTTGTAAAACGGAGATGTAATTCTACCATATAGGTTTGTTGTAAGGATTCGATGAGAATATAAAGAACTTGGCACAGTATATGGCTCGATAAAATATAATGAAATTATACTATAAAATTGTTGGAAAGCCTTTCATATCAGAAAAGTTAGAATACTATCTTGGAGGCAATCATGAGTCGCTGAAGGTTTTTGACAAAGCACTATAAACAAGCAGAGAAGCAAGATGATTCTAACTCCAGGTAGCAGAGAATGGATTGAGAGAGCGAGCAGATCTGGTCACAGGTGATAAAGGCTTCAACTAAGGTGAGACCAGGGTAATAAAAATGAAAATAAAAATTTGAGAGACACTTTTCAGAAAAACAGTTCTTAATGGATAATTAATCATAGGAAAGGAAGGTAAATAAAAATTCAAAGATGAGATTGAGTTTTTTTGGATGGTCATTGTTATTTCAGTATTTGTTTTTACAGTTCTATTCCTTCTGTGTAAAATTTTCTAATTCATTATACTGGAGCATCCTTATGATGCTGTTCTTGGGATCCAAGATTACATGTCCCAAAAGATTAGAATTTAAATCATTAAGAACTTGCTATATATTAAACTAAACATCTTATTTTAACCTTGGGAGAAAATAAATGTTACTCTCTAGTTAAATCAAGTCATTATATAGGTTCTCAGTATTGCTTTTCAAAGAAAATCATCTACTGCACTTCCTTCTTGGGTATTTAGAATGTATCAGTTCAGTCCAGAAGACCACCTGCTTTTTGAGTTTCTTCTCAGTTCAAGGAGTACTTAGCCTGAGAGCACTGGAGTTGCCGTCTTACTAGTGCAGGGAATCTGAGTCAAATAGCTTCCAAAGCTTAATCGGGTATAAACCCTACCAAGCCTGACAAACTTCTCGGGGTGGCGGGGAGGGGGGGCGGAGAAGTTCCCTTAGAATGCCACAGAAGGTATGAATAAATAGCTTTAGCTACCCAGGAAAGAGTGATGACAGGAAACAAAGATATCATAGTACTATGGAAAGAGCACTGGACCAGAAAGCAGAAGACCTACGCCCCAGCTGGGCTTTGATGGACAAGTCACCTAACTTTCATTAGGCCCCAGTGACCACATCTGTAAAACAGGGAAGTTGGAGATATTCTCTAACCCACATTTTGACTCAAAAGTTCTAGGATTCTATCTTTAAAGCCATTGATAAAAGTTGTTAGGAGTCTGCAAAGAACGGAAAGTATACATGATCCATGGTCCATGGAATGGTTTAGAATTCCAGGAATCGTATAAGGAGATGAAAGAATTCAAAGTCAGGGACAAGAGCAGAGTGCACACAACAAATCATGGTCCAGGCGAGGCACCTGCAGGAAGGGCACAGTCCTATTGAACAGCTCACATGAATTTTGTATGACAGAGACCAGTTCTTATATTTTTATTAAAATTTCCATTTATCACAATCCCTAGCTAATGCTCTGACTAAATTACTGGCGGACATTTTCACAAAAATCACAAAGCTCCTTCAAGGAATAACATTCTTCAGACACAGTTCTCAGGTAGGAATTAGTCATGCAAATTCCAAAGAACATGCAATTTATAGACAATTGCTGGAATTTAGTCCAGTATCTACTTAATTCCTTCAGTTCTTTTTCACTCCACTTGGAGTATGAAATACAAGGTCTCCATACTAACTTAATTACATATATGTTATCCAAAACCCAGAGCAAAGACACTAACTTCCTCCTTAACAAAGTGATTTTCAAATGCTCATTATAAATCATGCTGGGTCTGAATTGCCTTTCCACTTACAAAAATTTTTCCCTCCTAATTTTAATATTAAATTGTTGATCAATTCCTAACTGCTTAGGAACAATAAATCAATAATTAATCAACAGTGCCATTTTATGCAAATCTTACTTGTCATTGCATAAGCAAACTGGATTGAAAATTTAATATCTTTTCTAAAAACTTTTTCTATATATGTGTATAGCAATTTAGCCCAAATTCTGCCTTTAGAAATGAGTGCACAAATCCAATAAAGCAAAAAGAGCCTTGTGCTTGTCTACTGGAAGGAATAATTTGGGAAGAAAAGTAATAGCACAGCTACAAGTTAAATTGAAAACTTAGTGGAGCATTGATAATGCTGAGAACTGGGTACTCTTCCAAACCCTCACTAGCTGATAAAGGCTAGAACTGGGAATGCAAATGGCTTTCCTTAAGACCAGACATATTTAGCTCTTAACTCTTTATCATTTGACAGCCTATTGATTTTTATTTACTTTTAATATTTTCCTGATTAATTAAATAGTTATTTTTCTTAGTAGATTATTCATTGACTTGATGCGAAGTTCTGCGGTTTGTTGCAAATTCTCAGTGTTTCTGCTAACTTGCTCCACCCACTTTTATTTGGGAGACATCAATAATTAAACTACAAAAAGTAAATCCTATGTGATATTTGCTCTTCCCTACCTATCTCATCTTGATACGTGGAATATGCTTTCATGAATGCAACTTTTGTGACATTACTGACAATGCAGCCATCAATTAATAACAGAATGAATAGTCTATACAGAATCGGTTATTATTCATTTTTTATGAAATTACTCTTGTTAGAGTGGTACTGCAAAAATTTTAGTGTATATAGGTGTGTGCATGTGAGTGTGTATATATACACACACACACACATATATATATGTGCTGCATAATGAAGTTTAAATCAAAGGAATTTTCCAATCTGGAATTTTAGTTTGACTTGAAGAAGGGGATATAGTAAATATGTAGTAAAATGGAAGATAAAAACAAGTTGCATTTTTTTTAATTCCTGTAAAAAAAATCCCAAGAAAAAAGACTTTTTCTTAGGGTCTCTAACGCGTGTTTGGGAAAGAACATAGTTGCTATGCATAGAATCTCTTTTTCTAAAAACAGAGACATACACTTTTTCTTTTTTAAATGGCCCCCTTAGCAGGACTCAATCCTATTCACAGTCAAGTTCATTTAATTTGGCCTAAGGGAAAAGACTCACCTTGTCTATGTAAATATGAGTGAAATAGCAAGTCTTCTCTCCAGGACACTGAGAGTTCTATTAACATCCTGCAGATCCAATCTGATGGGATACGTTTGCTAATTGATGCATTACTTATACTTCTCTGTCTGACCTGTTCCCCTCAAATAAAGTAGAGCTTTGTAAAAGCCAAATACATCACATGTCCTCAAGCCTGTGACCAGAGGCACAAAATCAAGTGGACCACGGCAAACCACATAATCAGGAACAATGAATATTTTTCTGAGATCCTTAAAAATAACTCCTACATTCTACCTCTTCCTCAAATTTTATTTGACCCAAAATAGAATTTATATTTCGGCTTGAATCAAACAATTCTGTAAGGCATCATATTATAAAATAATATAAAGCATTTTTGTTTGTTTTTTACTTATTAAAGTACCACTGCCCATTGTAGAAAATTTGGAGTAGGACATAGAAGACTGAGCAGGAAGATTACTAGAGGCCAGGAGGTCAAGGCCAGCCTAGGCAACTTAGCAAGACCCCAGTCTCTATTTAAAAAAAATACAATACAAATCAATCATAATTCTTCCACCCAGAGACAGTAATTTATTGTATTATATTTTCTTCCAAATTTTTTCATTAACTATAAATGTAGCTTACTCTCATACTGAAATCATAGTGAATATACAAATTTCTTTTTTCTACTCAACATTATACTATAAGCATTTCCCCTTGTCATTAAAAATTTTTAATGGTTATAAAATATCAATCATATGGATTATTGATGCTTATCAATACTATCACCTCGGGAGATTTGTAACAAATGGTGCCCCCAATTTAGAAGAACCTGATACAGAGAGGTTAGATTCGAGCATCTGTATTTGTAATAAGTAGTTGTGATACTCAAATCAAGCTTGAGAATCACTGGTGCGGACCACAATCTAATCTCTCCTTCTTTCACATATGTAGACGGCTTTCACTGTTTTGTTATATAAATATACTATGAGATTTATCATAAATTACTTTGCCAACATCTTTGATTAATTTCTTAGGATTGATTCCCTAGAGGGGAATTATTGGATCAAGGGTAAGAATTGCTTTAATGATTTTGTTGTATAAAGCCAACTTTTAATATTTCCTGTCCAGTTTTTAATTCTATCATCAGCTTATGAGAATGCCCATTTTATTAAATCCTTGACTATACTGAACATTATCTTTACTTTTATCTCTCCCAGTATGAATGGCAAGAAATGAATTTTCATTGCTTTAATTAACATTAGTTTAATTCCAAGTAAGGTTGAATCATTTTTATATGATTTGGTTTTTTTCCTGCACAAATTATCTATCAATGTCCTTTGCTGATTTAAAGAAATTTTCTCATTTCTTTACACAATTTCTTGTTGAGTCATATAATTTTTTTAAATTTTTCAAAACCATATTAAGATTTATTGAGGACTATGAAAAAAATTCCGAGCCTCGTTCATGTAAATTTTCTGGACATTTTAACACTTGATATTTAAAATTTATAGAGGGTATAATATGAATAGAGCACTGAGTGAAGAGATCATAGGCCTAAAATTAAAGAGACTTTCTCATGTATATACATGTTGATCCAGAATGCTTGGGGCCCTTCAAATGTTTTTAGTTTCATGTTTTTTTCAGATTTTGGAATATTTGCATTATACTTACCTGTTCAGCATTCCTAATCTGAAAATCCAGAATGCTCCAATGAGCCTTTCCTTTGAGCATCATGTCAGCACTCAGATTTTGGAGCATTTCAGATTTTAGATTTTCATTAGGGATATTCAACCTCTGTAACTAATGGATGTCTTCTTATAAGGATAATACAGTACTAGCACCATTACACGGTAGTTAAGACAAATAAACTGCATTAAATCCATACACTTTTGACATCAATAACCAATAACAAAATGGTCATCCTAGTAAGTTGGAATTGAATGTGTTTTAACCAGACTAAAGATAATATTGCGAATTGTTATATTTATTCTACAAACTATATATGCCCTGAATATCCTGTGGGATCTAAGGGTTTGTATAATCAGTCCTTTACAATAATATTTAAAAATCCAGGAAATCATAAAAATACTTAAGCTTTTAAAATTTGCCCCACTTTCTTAGGTAGACATTTGATCAGATGTACACTTTGATACCTCACCAACAGAGAAATTATACTATAAGAAATATGATCTAGAAGTAAATATAATGAGTCTGGCATAAAAGTAAGCAAAAAGCATATCCAAATCTATAGAATTTAGTGATAAGTTATTTATGAAAGGATAAAGAGTAAGAGATAAATGTCTTTGCCTGGATTAAGCATTTTTTTTACAAAAAAAATCTTACTTAGCATTAGATTAATTTACCCAAAATTAATAAATGGAAAAATTTACATATGTTAGTTCCCATTCTAAAGCTTTTTTTTCAATGTGGCATTTCAACATAATTCTCATTAACAAAAATGGGTCCCAGATGTTAGGGCAGTGAAGTATGGATTTTCATAACCTAATCTGATTCAAGGAAATTCCAGGAATAAAAACTTTTGGAAGTTTTTCAGTGGTCCTGGAATTTGACCAGGTGAGCATTTTTGTTCCAGCCCTAAATCAAATACCCCATCATCTCACCACTATGAAAAAAGTTATTTGGAGAAGATTTTCTTACCTAGACTTCCCTCGAGGAATAAAAGGTGAAGGAAAATAAGTTACCTAAGTCCTATTTCAGTCTATGAAAAGCCATTGTCAACACGCCTGGTTTTCCAATGTGGTTTACACATCCAGCAAAAATGTGATCGCTTACTGTTGTTTCTTCTTTTCCTTCCATTTTTAAATGGAAAACAATCTATTTCACTTGAATTTACTCTGTAAAGGCTGCATTTAATACAATAAAAGGAATAATTAAGAAATATCTCCTAATATTTTTCTTCTATCTCTCATCTGCTCGGCAGATCGCTATTGCAGCTTCTCTGATGTTTAATCAGGGCAAGAATATCCCTCATAATCAATATGAGTTTCTGACATTGATTTTGAAGTCTACATCTGAAATGTTTGAAAGGATTTCAAAACAATAATAAATTTGCTGCAGGAAGTATCTGCTTTCTACATCCTCATTTATCTGACTTCTTATAACTTCCTTAGCCTTGTTTACTATTATTACGCCCGCAGGATTCCTTTTTCTTTTGTGGCTAGATAAAAAGTACTTTTCAACCTAGTCTAGTAAAATGAGTGAAGAAACTTTGTATATTTTTTAAAAAGTCATTTGACAATTCTTATTATTAATAACATGTAAAAGTGATTCATTCCATAAAATAGAACAGATGTCCAAATGATCATTATATATGTGGCTTATGTCAAAGTTTAAACAGCAATCCAAGTAGGGCTTTTAGATCTAAACTTGTTATATCAGGAAATTACATCTTTAGTCAGATAATCGCAGAAAATAAGTCATTTTTAACATGCAAAGAAATCTGGAAATACTAAAGACTATGTCCAAATACTAATTACAAAGTACCTTCTACTATGCATCATTAAAGATATGTAAATTTCATATGTGATGGTATAAAGTGAACTTTATTGAGGGACCACATGTTTCTGGAAGGAAAACCTATGGATTTATGGTGAATTGGGCAGTGACTTATCTATTGGTCAAATGTATAATATCAACCAAATACACACACACACACACACACACACACACACACACACACACACACACACA
>NW_012151951.1:5468293-5516576 GCF_000956105.1 Propithecus coquereli
ACACACACACACACACACACACACACACACACACACACACACAGATAGCAGTGTGAAACTAAACTGTTTTTACATGGCCTATAGATGGTATTAGAAAGACAATGTCTTAGAATAATTTTGTAGAAAGCTTGATTCCAAAAAATTTTCTCAACGTAAAAGTGTTTTTTCCTTATTCATTCCTTTATTTTGCTTTTTTGTTTTCTATTGTGCTGTGAACCTGTCTTTGGATATGGCTAATGACCCTGTTAAATAACCCTCTCATGAAATGATTTTAGTTTTATCAAAGGAATGGTCTAAACCAATATATAAAATAATTGGAGTACCACTTCATTTTTAAAAATCTAATATGAATGATTAAATCTAAAATAAAGTGGGTTATAAAAGTAATTTTCTCCAAAACAGAAATTTCAGTAGTTAGCTTTAATTCATTGAAAGAAAAATTTAGTTTCTTATAGGCACAAAATAAATTAAAACTATTCCTTTCTCCCAACAGAATTTTTTTAATAGACATCTCTGTCTTCACTGAATATTTATTCATTCCTACATTTCAATCTATTCCTTTTGGTTATTAAATTGACAACCTGATACTATTCACTTTAGAAAGTATATCATTTTACACCACTAACAGGGCATTTACTTGAAAATATAGGAACAGCTAATTATTTAATTAGCATTTAGCAAATGGGCAGTCTAACCCTTAATAATAGTTAATACTCCCAAATTATTTGGTTTGCTTATGAGAACTGTCTACTCTCTAACTGGATCAGACCATCACAACAGTAGAAAAGCACATTGTTTACCTGAAATATTATTCAAACTTATTAAGAGAAGAAACACTTTCTTCAGCTGATTAATGGCAAAATATGCAACATTTTTTATTAGTCCACTAAATGTCATTTCACTGGCAAATCAATGTTCAAGTGCTATTTAATATGGTTGTTTTCTTTTATTTTATCTATAATCGATTTGGCATTAAATAATCAACCAAACTCGGTGCTTATCAAATAGCATAACACAAACTGTACCTAAATTCCCTCAGTATATAATCCACTCCTTAGATTTAACAGAAATTTCATTAAACAATGTAAAAACCTCTTCAAAGAGTTAATGGGACATTGAAAAACTGTAACTTGGAAACAGGAAAGAAGACAAAAGCCCATGACACATTTTTTATTCCTCTTAGAGAATAATTAGAATATGCTCCCCCTGTACCCCTAAAGAGATGAACACGGAGACAATCTAGAGTGTTTGTTTGCAAAGTCCGTATCACATGCAGCATGACTTCCTGGGCCTTAATTACTTAATTTAAACAGTCAAATTGGGTATGTGATCCTAATTTCTAAATAGCGTCCAATGCTTTTAAGAATCAACACAAAATTTAGATACAAAAACTTTTCTGCTGCTATCCCTTGACTATCCTGTGACTTCCAGCCCATGAAACTGAACTGACCTGGAAATCCTAGATTCTGAGACCACCTAAATCAAACAAACAAACAAACTAAACCCACACAAATAATAAAGGGAATAATGATTAAGCCGTACTCTTTGTTGTTAGGAAATCAGTACCCAAAAATTAGTGGCTAGTTTGTTGATTTGTTTATGCCATTTTGTTTTTGCTTCTGGGAATGAATTTTCATTTCAGTCTCTTTTGAGTTGTTGACATTCTTAGAGGCAAAGGAATTCAACACACAATCCTTTCTCAATTACTAGTAAATTCAAGTTTATTACTGTTTTGCAAAAAAAATACCATGTAATTGGTTGATGATGAGATCAGTTATTTGACAATAAATGAACTGTAAAAGTGAAGAGCACCAAATACTGCATGTTTAATACGTTTGGAATTAGTAACAATTGCTTTGGTTTGGACTCTGGTGGAAGGAGCTGCAGGATGGCAAAATGAGAGGTTTATTTAGCGTCTGGGAGAAGCTTATAAAAGAGCTTAAGTCCTCATTCCTTCTAATATCTTAACAGCTGTGCAGTTTCTTACAAAATATGTTTTATCGTTTCAAGAAATGCTGTTAACCTCGCAGTTTTAAAACTGAATGAACAAGGCCTCTTGGACAAATTGAAAAACAAATGGTGGTACGACAAAGGAGAATGTGGCAGCGGGGGAGGTGACTCCAAGGTTAGCCTCAATGTCACCAAGAGCGGGTAAACAGTATGTAAAGTAATAGGTGCATCTGCTGGGAGACTGTGGTTTGGACCTACTAATACCAGTCGCATTGCTAGTCAAGTGCCCTCACAAACTTAAGTATGCAATTACTGTCAACACAAAAATATTTGCAACCATTCTCAACTTGGTGGCACACGAGCAAGCCTAATGAAAATAGTCATTGAAAATCTCTGGCTTTGAAGAGGCTGTGGATCAGACATACAGTCCTATGAATCTCGGTTTTGGAAAGTAGGAAGGGACGCAAGTTTCTGAAAGAGCAGTTCAGTGAAGAGGGGAGAGAGAACAGAGAGGGTAAGTCTGTTTTGTTTTCTTCTCCATTTAAGTAACAGCAATAACCTAACTCCACCAAGACCTGTCAAGAGTACCAACCAGAAAATTTTCTCTATCTAATACTCTCAGACTTCTGTTAAAGTTAAATAACAAATCAAAGATAGTCATGTGCGCTAGACATTTTTAACTTTCCATAAATGGATCAAAGTGCAAAATAACCAGGCTACTAAAACAAGATCAACTCAGCTTTGTCTTCATTTGTATCATATTTTCAGTTTCATAAAATAATATTTTTTTAAATTTCTAAGGAATGTCTAAAGAAAAAAAAAAGGTATACAATTAATAGAATATATTACCTAGGGTTGCAGAACCCTTCTTCACTAGGTATCAGTGTTTATAGACATAAAGAAAATCCACAGATAGGAAAACTCTAATTATCTTCAATTGGTATGTAAGAATAATGAAAATTTTTAAAGTATACCTTCTTGCCTTTGTTTTAAAATCTAGAAAATTATCCAAAACAAGAAATCCTGCTTATCTTCAGGTCCTTGATTGGGCTATAAATCCGCTCACTTGGCCACCTAACCCAGAGAAAGATGCTCTGTTTTCAGGGAGTGGCTGCCATTACCTTTCCCAGACAGTGATCTAAAAAGCCTTTCAAACTGAGCTCACTTGTATGTTACCACCTAACAGCCAGCACTATTGCAGGAGGAGGGAGGATAAACTTTGCCTTGGTTCTAGGGACCCTGTTAAGGAGCATGAACTTGTTATATATTTTGGATCCCCAACTTGCCTGGAATTTCCAACAGTTTTCATAAACATATAAAAATAAATAAATATGTGCATATATATATATATGCAGAGAAAATTATTCAAGTTTATAATAATAATCTAGCATTCCTCTGGAAATATCAGAAAATGTCCTATAAAAGCACAGAGAAAATAAAAACAAAGATATTATACTCCATTAGAAAAATTTTATTTTTAAATTTTTATTGTTATCACAAAGATAAAAGAAATATAACACTCATAAATATAACACAGATAAAATTTTCTACAAATATAAATAATGAAGTCCCATTTTAGTGTACATTGAAGACTCTTTCCAAAGAAAACTAAACAAGCATAACAGAAATGTACATATATTGGGAAAAAAAATTTATGTAACCAAAATCATTTTAATTTATTTAGATGGACTGGACAACTCAGTCAGATTTAATCAACTTGTATCCAACACATCGTTTGGTACATAATGAAACTCAGTAAATATTTGTTGTCCAAAAGAATAAATATGAATCTAGCCTTGCAGTTTCTAAAATCAAACTGCTTGTTCTTACAGTTATGTGATACATTACTTTCACCACACAGGAACTACAAAATGTTTTAGAATAAATGTTATTTCAGATTATAACAAGTAGTTTTCCAATATGTTATGAAAATTAACATAAAATTCTCTCCCAAAATGAAATTACAGTATGTTCTGTAATTCCTCAGGAATTTTGTTTTTATACCAAAAAGTAAATAAATTCAAACAAGTTATATATTGGCGTAAGGTTTATCACCAAGATAATAAGTTGCTGCAATCTAAATGTTAATAATAGTCAACTCTGAGTTTATAATAAACGATGACATTTTAAATGGCCTGACCTAACTTAGATCAAAGTAAATTACTAGGAGACAGTTGTTGCTTTTTCGTTTTCATTTTCTACCTTCTTCAGATGGACTGATTTTCTTTGTAAACTTATCTCGCTCCTCCCATGTGGCCTTATCTTCATCAAAAGAGGTAAAATAAGCAGGAAAAGTACTGACTTGAGGAACGCAGCTGGCTCTACAGCGTTTGTTGAGTGTAAAACCAAAGCAGAAGAGATGGAATGAACATGGCCAGTGCAGTGTAGGGGGAAAGAGACACAGAGAGCTCAGCACAAACATGCTGAAATCCTGACTTATCTGATTTTCAAATACAGAACCTTTTACTAAGACAAAACTAACTTTCCTAACAGTGATTCATCTAATGGAAGGGGGAAAATGGAAGAGGAAACCTGTACCACACAAGAAAGGTTTCTGTGAGGAGACAACTGACTCATCTGTCATTCACAGGAAGTAACCCCGGAGACCTCTCCAGCCATCCATTCAGCAGTGAAGTTTTAAACTTCTGCTTTAATGGGACAATGTGCCAGTCAGTACCAATGTAGAAAAAGACATCACTGTCCTTTCCCTCAAGAAGCTTATGATTTCATAACAACTGAAGCGTTTAGCATCCCTGTGGCAGCTTCCCCGTCACACCCCAAAGCAATAATTAGCACCCCTGCTCACCTGACAGCCATTCCCAGTGCTATGAAGTTCTGATCATGGCCGTCCTTGGCCAAGAGGCTTCACACTGAAACATAAAAATTTAATGAAAGACATGAGGAGCAGGGTCCTGCATCTTTAATGAAATAAATTAAAGCAGAAAGGCATGATCTGGGAGATACAAATTCATTTGTTTGAAAACTTGATCCTTTGATGGTGTTAATATTATTGCGATGCGTTCCTTTTCATTACGGTCGTAAGAATTCATACTCATTCTTGTGAATACAATAACAGAAATTTACTAATTGACAATGAACCTATTTAAAATATCGACTATAATGGCTAACACTGATTTTCCCTTTGATATTAATCTAATATGGTTAATCTAATATGGTATGGGTTAGTCTAAGCATAAACCATGCCCAGATTTTTATGCAAATTTTTATGTGAGTTGTTTAATTCTGGTTCTAGTTGGAGATTTTGGCAATGCCTGTAACCATGAATCGTTCATAGAACCTAATAGCTACAAACTTATTTTCTTCTGTTTATTTTACACTTTATTCTCCTTCTATTATATATATATATAATATGCATAGTCATGGAGTGGATATTCATATAAAAATAATTTTGTAGGTGTGATTACCAAATAATATTTTCTCTAGGAATTACATTTGATCACACAATTCCAGGTATTTAATTTGGCACTTTGAAGAATACAGACCATTGTTGCCTTTGATATATGTTATACTTACAAATGATCTATTCTCCTCCACCATCGCTATGAAAACCAATGCAAGAATAAAGGGATTGTTCCAGAAAATATGCATTCATAAACAGGAAAAAATGTTATAAACAAAAACCATGAAGGGAAGCTAGCCCTTGGAGAAGGACTCTTTCAGTAATGAATTCTTTGTTCTAATATTCCACCAGTTGAACATTAAGTATGGTTAATAATAAAATCTTATATTCAAAATGCTAATCTAATGTTACCCTCTAAAGCCCAGGTACTGAAGTGAACAGCAGAAGGGATAAAGAAGCCAGAGGAAAGAGGAAGGGGCTGGGAAAAGAGTACCTTAAGAAGAGAGAAAGAGAAGCCAAAGGTAGTCTTCATCTAATCCACGATTTGCCTTCAAGTGTCCCTTCTGGAGGAAACTTGTAGGAGACTCTCTGCTTGCTTTTTCCTCTTCTTTTCAGCACTAAATCCTCCTTCTCCCAGCCCACACCATTCAAGAACTGCAATGTAGGCTAGTATCATTTACCTATACATATGTTAAAAATGCTTTGAGGATCTAGCCCTAAAAACCCTTAGAAGGATTTACCTATACATGTGTTAAAAATGCTTTGAGGATCTAGCCCTAAAAACCTTTAGAGGATCAGTTCAATGAAAAAGCTTGCTCTGGATTCAAAATAATTTAAATGTGGCTACATTATAGAGTGTCTACTCTGAGTCGGATACTCTGAAAAATACTGTTTTTCAAAGATAAATGAGATGTGACTTCTCCTCTCAAGGGATTCACAGTTTACCAATCAACCTACATGTATAGTTTTATAACAACTGCTTCAGAAATGGAGTAAAAACTTAGATGAACTGGGGCTAAATTAACCAAGTACCTCAATTAACATAATCCTCACCCCACCCCCAAACTCAAGCTTCTGGCAGAAAGTGTTAAATCATGCTTATGTAAAATTTTAATCCGAAAAACAATATAATATTCCAGGATCATGGCAAATGCATATTTCTTCTTGAATGGAACAATGAATCTATAGTAAGATCTTATAACATTGATATAAAATTTAAATTGTATTCAGAAATAATAAACAAAAAGAAAAATGTATATTTTAGAAAATTTTTTCAAAGCAGTGCAATAAAAATGGGTTTTAGTTTGACTGTTAACCAGAAAATGCAATTAACTAGAAATCTCATTTCCTGAGTCTTCTGTTATTAATATTATTAATTGCACAAGGTATGAAGTCAGACTATCACAAATTCTGATTAAACTGCTGCCAAACTGTGTGACTAGATGAATTAAGCTCTCTGTGCCTTGGTTTCCTCGTTTGTAAAATGTGAGTGATAGCAAACATATAGAGTGCTTTTAATAGTGCCTGGTACATAATAAGTGCTCAATAAATATTAGCTATCATTATCACCATCATTATTAATGCATTTTTTAGTTGTGTAGATAGGTTTATGGAATGAATTCCCTGGCAACCAATCTAGTGCATGCTGTGTTGCTCCAATGCATTCAACATTTCCTAGAAGAAGTGAGGCATTGGGCAATACAGCCAGACAAAATGACTATGGCAGTCTTAGAAATGTCCAGAGGAGTACAACAAATCTGTGCCTAGATGTTTATAAAAACAAAGAGACAAAAAACCAACCAACCACAAAAACAATAACAGCCAAAGATCCTAGGAGTTACTGCTTCCCATTCATCTTCTCGGCCTTCATACTATAAGATGGGAATGAAAACTGGAAGAATTCTTAGATTCTTTCAGAATATTGATGCTGGGTAGTAAGCGACATCTTCCTCCCTGAGATTCCTTGTACAATATTTAGTACTGAAGGAATCAAACATGGTTGAGAAGAAAAATAGGACTTTAAAGTAAAAAGAGTTTGTCTATTCAGAAAAATCTTAGTTACCTCTAACCTGTCACTTATTTGTAGGTAGAATTATTATAGACACTTCACCTTGTACTTAAAGTATATTGATATGGTAGGCTCAAGATAAATGACAGTTGCTCTGCTGATATCATTTATGCTAAATACTGCAATTCAGAAGGAAAATATCAGCATAGGCTTATACTTTAAAATAATGATTTACATATTTGTCTCATGAGGACCTTCCCCTGCATGAGGTGGCCCTTTGTGACACAGGAATCACACTCCTTGTAGGTCTTGGATGAAAGTGATTAGAGAGTCAATTTAACAATGAAAACTGTAGACATACTTTTATAGCATAAAGTAAAATCCCACCAGCTGAATCACAATACGTGCAAGAAATGAAATCAATCCTGTCTAACTTCTATTGAAGTCTGTCAACCTGCAGCCACTTCTTTAGTTTTAAAGGGGGGAGAAAAAAAAGCATCTGGATTTTGAATGAACTCCACATTTATGTGGGGAAAATTGTATATGTTCAAGAAACCCAACCAAGGCCAATAGTTTTGGATTCACAGTAATTGCATACCTTTTATTTAAAAATCCTCCCGAGCAGTATGTGCCTGTTACCTAAAGCGATGGAGCAGGCCCCAGTTTTATGTCTGAGTCTAAACCTGGGCCTACAGTACAAGACATAACACCTACTGTGGCCTCTGCTCTGTCACTTTGCCATGCGATTCTAATGTAGTTTTACTTGAATAACATAAAATAACATATATAATGTTATTTATGTTATTTTCCACGTGAAGAACTCCTGTAAACCTTGCCGTTTTGAAACTCAGTGAGGCAGGCGTCTTAGACAAGCTGAAAAACAAATGGTGGTACGATAAAGGTGAATGTGGACCCAAGGACTCTGGAAGCAAGGTCAGTCTCTGCAGTTCGGGGCCTCCTCTTGTGTTCACAAAGCAGTAAATGGGAGCAATTGTCAAAAGTATATGGAAATAATAAAAACAGAACATTTCCCTATACACTCAGCCACTGCCTAAATTAAAAGCTAATGTCATAAATTTCAACCACAAGGACTGTCTTTTAAGGAAATTGCAACCTGCTCCCCAATATTAAGGCTTTTAAATAAACTTAAATTAACTGCAAAAATCTATAAAATAAAATTCCTTATATTATTCTCAAACTTACGTACCACTAATAAAAGTAGTGCTTTGTGGTTAGGTTTTTGTTTCGGAGGCAAAGAACAGGAAAACGTATTATTTTGAGAACTGATGTATTCTCAAAACAGGAAATGGGAAATTGATTAGCAGTCATTGAGAAAAAGAAGATTCTAAATAATAAATAAATGCTTATTCAGTTCAGTCTTTGGTCAATAAATTGCCAAGCATTCCACTTTAGTTTGAAGAGACCCTGTGCTGACGTAAACAAAGTAACCTTCCAATTCTATTTCCCCAAATGAAATTATTTTAGTAAGTCAATGTTTATGAATAATATCCTCAATTTTTGATATCTCTTAATCATAAATTCTTTTTAAAGCAATGCAGAAACCTGTAGGCCTAATTTGTTGAGTGTAAATCAAAGTAGCATAAAAAGAGTTATATTTTTATTCTAAAGAGACAAAAAATGTTTATCAGTGAATCTAAATACCCACACAAGTTAATAGAATATAGTAACAATGCCCGAAAGCCATAGTTGAAGACTCTTGGAATCTCTTTTATTTTTTTCTGTATCTTCTTCTAGAAAGAAAACAAATTATTGGTTATTCTAAGACATTAAACAAGTGACTGCTTTAAATAGGAAAGCCTCAGCTGATTTAAGAAGAAGACAAACTAAGGTTAATGGATCCCTTTTCAGACCTTATCCCTATATTTTAATCACGTGTCTGTCTTTGAACCAGAGTGGAATGAAACAAGCTTGGCCAGATAATGAAATAGTTATCTTAAATCCTGATACAAAGTCAGAGAAGCATAAATACTTAAAGAGTGATTATTTTTAAAATGAAATTACCCTAAAATTTTTGGACCAGTCAGTTGATGTTATCACCACATTGACAGTATATATAGTGTATCTTTTTTAATTAAACATTCTCCTAATAAAGCTACTTAAGGGTCTTAATTTTGCACAAAACATACTGCTGAGAACATGATGGCCACAGGGCATCCTTCAGGTAGTCTAGCAAAATAGTTTTTTGGTATAATGTTAAATATTATAATAAACCTATTATTTATGAAAAAATTTTAAATTCTTGTTACAATTTTACTTCCAGTCATATACTTGACTATTCTGGATTTATTGTGACATAACATGTATACTGAAGCTCTGAAAAATAGTATGTCTAAAATATTAATTGATTAAGCATTTTTAAGAGGGAATGGAATTGTATTTTTAAATCAATAATTATAAATTTGTCCATACATAATTTATTTCTCAGTTGACCACAGTAATTTATGTATTTTTAGAAGTTACCTAAAAAATGTGCTTAACACCTACATGTTATGCATATATATATTAATAATTATTTCTAAATAGCATATAATATGCAAAAGTGACATTTTCATGAGCTCTCCCTTATAGATGTAACTGAAAGAACAAATGATGTGTACTCTAACACATTATTTGCATATATTTGTTAAAGTAATGATGAACAAAATATGAAACTACTAGCTTAAAGACCCTTAGTTCCTCCAGTAGGAAATGTGGAGTTAGATTTATTCAAGAGAAATCTCAAACATTAAAAATATGTTTTAATGAAAGCAAAGCCAAAAAGAGGTCCCCTTTCCCATGTAAATGGATTTTAAATATGTCATTTTCAAATTGAACATTAATAAGCCCACTTCTGCCACCCTATGTAAATATATAAATGCTTATGTATGGCTAAGTATAGTGGTTTTCATTGCCTATTTAATAATGATAAAATGTTACAGATTTTATTGAATGCAATTACATACAATTTATTGGTAATCATCATCATTTCACTTCTCCCGAGAGCTTAGATCTTTATATTTTAATCCACAAACCTGTATCAGTGACTTATAAATAATTTCAGATTAAATTAAGCATTTACTTTAATTGGCATTTTGAATTTCATGTGTTCTTTTACTTTTTGGATGTGACATTTCTGCAGTTAACTGAAATGTCTTTATCCCCCTAGGACAAGACGAGTGCCTTGAGCCTGAGCAACGTAGCAGGCGTCTTCTACATTCTGGTTGGCGGCTTGGGCTTGGCAATGCTGGTGGCTTTGATAGAGTTCTGTTACAAGTCCAGGGCAGAAGCGAAGAGAATGAAGGTGGCAAAGAGTGCACAGACTTTTAACCCAACTTCCTCGCAGAATACCCAGAATTTAGCAACCTATAGAGAAGGTTACAACGTATATGGAACCGAAAGTATTAAAATTTAGGGGTAGGACTTAGGGCCTACTCCAGTGAGTGGGGGATGCATCCTGTGAACGCGGTGTTGTGACCTGTCTGTCCAGTGGTGGTATCGCTTGCTTCTGATTAGAGCTTTATATTTTTGAAAACTTCAGTGCAAAGTGGTTCGGTTTTCTCTGGCTGCAGACGTACTGTTTGAACCTTTATGTTGCCAATAGATATCTGCATTGCGAGGGGTCAGAAAGACAAAACAAACCAGAATTTCTCTGAGAAATGATTGAAACAGTATACTCTACCTGAAATTTGGGGGAAAAAATTGGAAATGAGATCTGGGCTTCTCTGCACACAGACCATGCAAATCTTCTCTGTAACGATCTCATTTTAGGATAGGTGCTAACAAAATGAGCACAAAATCTATTTCAAATGGTCAAGATCTAAACAGTTGCCTATTTTTGAAAAAGTCACATTGTTTTCTGAGAAATAATACATGTCAAAGCTCCAAGGCACATTGTATGTGGTTAATGAATTTGGGCTCTCCTATCCTAATTTGTTTCATACTAACCATCATTCTATATTTTTAAAGCGTGAAACCCCATTTTTTGTTCATCTGACAGTGGTCCTTGAGCCAGACCTTTAGGGAAAAGTGATTATCAGAATTTTGACTACAATTCACATTTATTAGATAAAATTGAACTTTTATACACATAGTATCACTAAGGTAAATAGGCATTTTAGGTAATACAGCTGTTCCTCCATCAAAGAAGTCAGCAATATTTGTGTCCTATGAGAGAAATGCAGTAAAAGACAAAAATTTCAGTGAGTTATTATGAACATTTCTTTTTCATTTCAATTGCTTTTAAACAAGCCAGATCAGTCCCACTTATTTACATCCTTTCATGGTATCACAGCAAAAATCGTAAGTAAGCATTCACTGAAATACAGGAGATGGAGATCATTTTTTTAAAAATCTAAATGTCCACTTCTTCTTTGCTCTAATGATTGAAAGTGGCTTTAAAATAAGATCTGAAAGGATTTGTTATGGCTTTTCCTAAAATCAGGTCTCTAAAACCCATTTTCTAAAATTATACATAATAGCCACTGAATAGGCTGCTCAGTCTGATTACAATGATAAATGAGTCTTTGAACCTATAAAAGACATCCGGTGTATGATGTACCCTCGAATCAAAAACCTCATATAATTTTAATAAGATGTACATCTGAGGTTATATGCCAGGTAAACATGATTGATTTTTGCATTTATTTATGTAAAAGTTATTGAAGGACCTGTGACTATCTTAAAACAAAGAACAAAAGCCATCCCTTTTTATCAAGATTTAATTGCTTTTATCCATAATCTAGCAATCAATGACTGAGTACAATTGCACATAGATCATCTCAAAATGGTTCTTTACTGATTTTATGAAAAAGAATTAAGAACTAAACCCTCTATTCGCTTAGATCAAAATATTTGAAGCATGCCTTCTCATAGCAAAACAACAAACTAGGATAATGCCAAAGTATCTTGGCCATTAGGGGAGTGCTTTCATCTTAATGTTTACAGAGTTGAGGAGTGATTTTCCCAGGCAGAGAAAAACAATACTTGATCAGCTTTCAGAGCCAATTATTTGGACTGCATTCTGAGACGAAGTTTATAAGATATCTTAAAAAAGTTTTGTTACCAGTTCATTAAAACTGACTTTTCTTTGGCATAACAAAGGCACTTCAACCATCAGCAAAGGTCCAAGGGTAGGAAAGCAACGAAAAGTAAAAGAGTATAGGACAATTTTAGAAAGAAATACTCATGTATGCTAATTCATTACAAAGTTCCAGGAAGTTGTTAAGAAGAGATATAAATTTCCAGGTTATATACATACTATTTAATAATACATGCATAATACATGCATTTAATAATATATTTGGAAACAACAGATTTCATATAAAAAGAAAGCATTTATATCTATCTGACTTTTTAAAAGACAATGGCATTCAAGGTAAATGGAAATGATGTGTTGTTGAGGAGACTTAAGAATAAGCAGTTTTTGTTTTACTCTCAAATTATAGGAAAACTTTCAAAAATTCTATTGACCATAATGATGCAAATGTTTGGTAATTCAGATAATATTGTCCCAGGACCCCAAGAGCAAAACCTGAAACCTTCAATCCATGGTAGACTATCTAGTTAAAAGTGATCGTCCCTCAAAAGAACATAGACAAATAATTAAGGTAACAGCCATTAGCTACAACGATCCAACCAAACAGAGACCATATGTAAAATTATACGAAGTTTCCAGCTTGAAGAGCCGCAAAGGTTCACATCAAGATGAATAGGAATGGCATTTTATGGAAGAAGCAGAAGATATAAGTGGAGGAAATTAAAATACTAGAACAGATTTAAAGAGAAAATGAGTAGTTGTCAAAGATTTATTAACTAATACACCCAGTTGCATTAATCTATAAAAGAGAAGAGGTTATTTGAGAGTACATGGACTTGTTCAAGCTTTGCAAGTTTTCCTTTCCTCACAACTACAATCAAGAAAAGAAAGGACAAAAAATAGATTGTATGGCCAAAGCCCTCTGAAAATGCTTTCGAAAAATCACAGTGCTTTTATTAATTGTATCTGAGTATTTCCTCTTCAAAAAAATTAAACCAAAGCTATACCAGATTTTTGAAAATGATCATCTATTTTACTTAATATTAAATGTTGAAAGGGAATCTGAAGAAACTATTCAGACTTTGGCCTCAGCTTTGTTTAAATTGAGTGATGAGTAGTAGATAGCTGTGAATTCTCTGGAACTACTTTTCCCACGTCCTCTATTAAACAAGCCCCTGAGTGGTCTTGGGACTCTGAAGTTTCCCAGTTTTTATGACGGGCTCATGTATTGGCTTGGATTAGACTCGTGGATATTCATTTTTCTTGTTTTCCTCAGCATTTGAATTAATCTAACTAATCTAAACTGCCCAAAACTGACCAAAATTTTTTTTCTCTAGAAGCTCATGGAAAATTCTAATGCTGTAACTGGAATGTTTCATACAGCTAGGTACCCACTACAGAGTTCTGACCTAAAAAAAAATCCATCTAAAACACATAAAATTGAAAAACAGGATTACACCAGAAAGTTATTTAGCAACTTGATATCAAGTCCTGGCTTATGTCTCTTAAATAAAACATTTTGTTGTTAGATTTGCTTGACATAAATAATACTGCTTTGCTAATGCTTCTTGTTATACACATACCCAAAAGCATGCACACTCTGATACTAAGCAGGAAAATATTCATCTCTAATGACATAACCTCCCAGAAGTATCACTTCAAAAAGCAAGACTATTGCAGCCATGTTCTTTTTTTAGTTCTCTGGTGATATTTTGCCATACGAACGAGGTCTTTGATTAAGGGATCCTTTCAAATGTTTGAATTGAATTGAATTGTTTTATTTCTAACTTCTTCACTGGTGTATTGAAATTCAGCTTCTGTTCAATTTAAAATAGCATGCAATATATTCATTTAGAATTTTTTTAAGGGACAATTTACACACAGTAAAATTCATCCTTTTTAGTGTACAGTTCTGCAGGATTTGACAAATGTTTCATTCGGAATTTTATCCTATCAGTTTCATTTATAAGGAAGAAAAAAAGTATCTTCCCATATATGGACATTCATCCACTCAACAAATATTTACTGAGTGCCTATTATGTGCCAAATAAAAGTCAGAAGAACTTTGATTTCAAGGGACTAATAGAAGATAATCAGGTAGAAGTATTGTTTTTCCTTAAAATGCTCATTATAGTTCAATGATTTATAAATGTAAAAGCTGTCAATCTTTCTGTAAAGACTGTATCTTGAGTTCTGACTATGAAGATAAGCATTAATTTTTGAGACTGTTTCCTAAAACAGAACTATGAGATTGACCTTGGGTTTTATCATAGATATGTCATTACTAGCAATTTGACTTCAAGTTTGTGAATTTATCAAGGTAACTGACCTCTAAACATTATTACTCTAATAGTTTTTAATCTAATATTAATTTCATTATTTAATATATAATTATTCTAATATTTAATTTCCAGGGCACAATAAATACAAGGATGGGATTTCCTAAAGAATTAGACAAACATAAATTCACAACAGGGAATTAAGATACAGTATAAGCTGTAAGAGAGTTATGAACTAAAATCATAACAAACTGAGAAAATATTTCCTTTACCTTATTTTCCACTTGAATTAATGTTAGAACTCAGCTACTAGAAAGAATTTAAAAGCAATGAATGAAGTGATTAGACTTACATAATAATGCTGCCTATTTCTCCTGTGTGTAATATTATTATCTGCTATCTAATATGACAGAATTGAATGATTTCAGAGACCTGACCCCACAACCTCAATATGGGAAGTTCCTCATCGACGACCATTCAGTAGGCTTTAAAACATGCCCCCTTTCAGTGCACCCCCTTTAAACACAGTTCTTAAAATACCAGCTTTACCTTCCATAATAGACATAACGTGAACTACATGTCACCAATTGTGCTGTTCTGGGTCATGTCTATAACTGGTGTGAGTGAATGGAAATGTCTGTGGGTAGGTTCGTGTTATGAAAACAGGAAGATCCGTCATGAATAGTCTATATACATTTAGTTTGTTTAGGCAATTTACCACAATTTTAAGGGTCTAATCCTTGCACTGTAAAGAAGACATTTTCTAAAAAGAAAATATGATTTAAAGAATGTTGTCAAACACAAAGGAGCTTTTAAGCTCATCCAGAAGTACTAGGGTATAGAGTGCAGCAAGTTAAAAGATGTTTCCTGCCCAGATTTGCAAAACAACACCTAGTGTTATAATTTGAGAATTAGTTCTTAAACAGATAGGACCGCAAACTCTAGCCTGATTCATTCCTCAGTGTAGTTGAGCTTTTCTTTCCCCGGATAAGCAGTTTTCATATGACCAAAAGAATATGGAAAAAAAAAAAAATGCAGATGTCTAATTATTGATATTTCGGTGTTTGTTGTGCCATATTTTATCGAAGAAACAGAAATATGGTAACACTGCGCATTCTTTGTTTCCTTTCCATGCAACCCAGCTGACCTTTTCTGAAGCCATAAGAAACAAAGCCAGGTTATCCATCACCGGGAGCGTGGGAGAAAACGGCCGCGTCTTGACGCCCGACTGCCCCAAGGCTGTACACGCTGGAACTGCAATCAGACAAAGTTCAGGATTGGCTGTCATTGCATCGGACCTACCATAAAAACCAAAAAAATAATTGAGTGCCTTAATTAAACTGTGTTGGTGACTGACGGAAACGCAGCCCCGAGGGACACGCCCCGCGCGGGGCTTCGCTAACCCGATCCTTTGGCCGAGAGCGGAAGTGCGTCCCGGGCCGGCGGGCGGCGGCAGCGGCGACTGTGCATGAGCTCAGCTCGGAAACCCAAACTCAGATTTTCTATCAGGAAAACTCACAGTTTAGGTTTTTTCGGGGAGTGGGTGGGTGGGTGGGGAGCTGGGATGGGTGTATTAACAGCAACAAATTTCACTCGAGTGGACTTAAAAACTAATCAGACTTGCGAGTTAGCGCATTAAACTGTGAAGTTCTTGCTCAGAAAGGCCTTTGTCTTCACCAGAAAGGATAAAATAGTTCTAGAAGTCGACGAACACGCTAACCTGTGTCTCCAGAACACCCATATAGTCAATGGAAGAATACCCAGCTGAGAAAACAAATCACTCAACTGTGATAAAATAATAAACAAACATGTAAATCCTGTGAAAAAAAATTTAAAGGAAGTATTTACACTTACTTTGGAGAAAACAAATACTGAAACATGCTTGCTTTTTAACTGACGTAAATTCAGTAGAGGACAACACGATTCTTTTTTCTAACCATCTTAGGGAACAATACATTGCAATAATTGATATAAATGCCATCACTGTAATAAACTTTAGAGACTTTTTTTTATAAAAGTTGTTGGTCATCTTCTTGTTTGCTGTAACCTTCACTCTATCACATGAGTCGGTTCACAGATTGCATTTGTCTCACTATCAGAAGAAAAACAAAAGGAAGAAAACGTTAATGTTAAATCATCAGTCTGCAATGTAGACTCAAAAGAGACAATGGGTCACTCATGTTATTGATATTATTTATAATCTTGTTCCGTGTACAAAATTGTGGTTTTTGTACCCACCAAAAAGAATAAAACGACAGATGTTCTTTACAGTATCTACAGAGCTTAAAGGTTTTTTTCTTATCATTATAAAAGTTCTTTGAGAAATTCAAGTGATGGGCCATATTGGAAACTGTAGCTAGTCTTTATTATTTTTGCATACTAAGCTACCCCTCTTTTGCAAATCTTTGACTCATTAGCAAATTAAATTGTCAAAGACTAAGTCTTGGAGTTAGGGAATGAATCACTGTCCTAACAGCAACCTATCCTGTAATCGTGTACTGAAATTTTACTTGACTGTATTTTGCTGCATAAAATTATGTCTCTTGGTCTTCTCCCCTCATTCCTATTGTTCCATTTAAATCATTTGAAGGCACTAATAATAGTTTGGAGTAGACAACAAATGAAGAATTAGTCCTTGTTTTCAACTGAAAATTGCAAAGAAAATTATACACATGTTTATTTATAAAAATTACCTTATGTTATGTATGGATTAAATTAACATGATTCAAAAGAAGATTTGGCTCATTTGAAATAATAAATAAGTACTCTAATATGTATAAGAATCACGTACTTAGAGATCTTGGCAGAAAGCACAAGTTAGGATGATTTCAAAAGTCTGGACTTGAAGGATGAGTTGAGTTTTAACAGGAGGAGGTGGTGTTAAGAGCCTTCTGTGTGAGCGGTGGCCCAAAGCCATGCGTGCCGATGGCTTATGGAAGGAATGTATACAACTAGGTGGGCTGGTCAGAGCCCAGGGCATGACAGTGTGGAAAATAAAGTTGGAAAAGGTGAAGGATTGATCTCCTTCCCTCAACTCTCAAGACCCTCATGCCCCACTCAATCTCTGTGGGGCAGTAAGAGCAATCTTTAAAGTGTAAATCTGATACACACACACACACACACACACACACACACACACACACACACACACACACACACACACACACACATACATCACTCTGTTCTCTCAGGAAAAATTCCAAACTCTTGAGCAGAGCAAATGAGTCCCTTCATGACCTGGCTCTAGCCTGTCTCCTCCGGGACTTCTATCGCTCCTATCCAACTTCTCCCGCCAGCAAATGAACCCCCAAAGCAGCACATGGAACACTGCATATACTGTTTCCTCAGTCTACAACTCTTCCCTGTCTCCTCTTTCCCTGACTGACTTTACTCATCTTTCAATACTCAAAATGAATTTACTTGCCCTGAAAAGACTTCCATGACTCTCCACCATCCGCTGTCTATGAGCCCGAGTTAGGTGCCCTTCTTAATGTTTTTCCCCAACAAGGCACTTACCATACCGCATTGTAATTGCCTGTGTACTTCTTGTCTGTGTAACTACTAGACTGTAAGCTCCTTGAGGGCAGGGACTGTGTCTATTTTGTTCACAGTTGTATCCCCAGCACCCAGCACAGTGCCTGGCATATTGTAGGTGCTTAATAAATATTTGTTGAATGAATGAGTGAAGTGAATTAATTTAATTAAGTGAAAGCAGAAAGACGACATTTTTCCTTGTTAACAGTCCCTAGAGTATCTGTTAAACACAGATGACATTCCTCAGTTTATGATGGTTTGACTTAATGATTATTTGACTTTATAATGGTGCAAAAGTGATATGCATTCAGTATGATATTCAATAAGTTACATGAGATAGTCAACACTTTATTATAAAATAGGCTTTTTGTCAAATGATTTTGCCAAACTATAGGCTAATGTAAGTGTTCTGAACACATTTAAGGTATGCTAGGCTAAGCTATAGCCTGATCTATTGTGTCTCATAGATCAAGATGTAACACCATTGTAAGTCGAGAAGCATCTGTCAAAACGAAGGCTGAAAGTTGGCTAATATCATGGTATCGCCTATGTCATTGGAAGGTGTGGCTAAAAAGAAACTAAAAGAAAGATGATCTGATAAATTTTTTGATCAGAGAATCTGTAGTCCATGTAATTGTACCTAGCTATGGAATAAGTTATTTGGCTACAGAATTTATTTTAAGAAAACTAAATAACCCAGGACAGGGTTTCGGTTTGGTTTTTAGCCATACTTCTAAAGATATCTTTCATTCAAGCCTCAGAGTGGATTCATGATATAAAGTCAGGAAAGCTATATTTCTTATAATAAAGGATAACTTTGCCAAAAACAAAAATTTGAGTTTGACATCAGTAAAAAGAGATAACCTCTCTGGATTCCAGTCTGATGGCATGCTATAAAAGTAGGAAATACAATTTTAAAGCTTTGACGTTTAAGTGAAAAATATTTAAGTTAAAACATTCGGTTCCACAAAGTGAAAAATTCAGTTACCACACAAGCAAGATCACTATCTAGTGATCCTGAACATGTCAGACAAAGTCAGCTTTGAAGCTGCATCAGCTAGTTAAACGTATGCAATGACCACATTTGAAATATCTAAAAAGCCCTCAAGAGAACCACTTTGCCACACTCAATTCAATAATTACTTATTGCAAATGCATTGGTTCAGGCTGCTGCATCTTAGTTGTGTGCTCCGTGGTCTCCTGGTCTGTGGACTATTGACTCATTCCATTTCCCTAAGGAATAGCACATAGTAAATGTTCAATATATGTTTGTCAATACATAAACACAACTTTATATGTTGCAGTATCAGTGAAAAAAATATTCAAATAATTTTTCAAGAAAACAGAATATCCCAATTTGCAACACTGAGGAAGTGGTAATAGGAGTAAGAACTCAATGAAAAGTGACATCCAGGAGAGTTTATGAAAAGACAAATGAAATTGCACAGATTCATCCACCTTGTTAATATGATACTACATGAAAAGTGTGCCTTTTCATACACTCTCATAACAGGCTTTTAGTTTCAGATAGTCCAGCATGCTAGAGTATTTAGCTTTTGTAAAACAAAATGCAAATGTGTAATAGGTGGCATATATGTATAGTATATATGTTCTTCTAGTACCAGTAGTCTTTTCAGAAGGGAACTTTTCTTCTTTAAGAAAAGCTTTTGGTAAGTTATAAAGAGCAAGACATGAGACTTGGAAATCATATATCAAATAACAGAACTAAATTGCTGTCTATGAAATAAGAAAAATCTATTTGTTTATCTTGGCTTGATTTTATTTCTTTCAGGGAAAAAGTAGACAAAACAATGACAAAGATAAATAAAAGATAAAGGGAAGGGAGATATTAAGGAAGCAGAAAGCTGGGTAATAGACCAACAGGATTCCCCTGGGTGATCAAAAGGACTTGTGAGAGCAGAAATGTTTGACACGTGATTTTTACATTGTTTGTGTGCAATGTTTGCTGTACTCTCTTCCCATGACCTGCACACTTCCAGTTTCAGTTTTCCTGCATGCCACGAACTGGTATTTGTGGGTGCCTAGAGGGAGAAAATCAAGGAGAAAACTCTAAGTTCCATGTTTCAGTTGATGCTAGGCCAGGAATAACGCTAATAATACGTCTTCCTCCCACAAAGGTGTGCAGAAATATAGACTGAGATTTGTCTTTCCAAATGGCAAACAAGAAAGGTTCACTCAATTTTTTCTGGATCTGAAGAAGATGGCAGGTTGAGCAAACCTCCAGACTGCGTAAAGATCTGTTTTTTGGCCAACTGTGCTGACTGGAAAGTGTCACAAACAACACAGGAAGCATAAAACATAGAGAACTATATAAGATCATTTTAAAAATATTTTGTTAAATTCAATGCCTAGTACATGGCTTGAGTGAAGGAGTTACTGAGAAGCTTTGTAATCCTGTGATCCCAAGTACAAAGAGAGCCTGCTTAAGTAGCAGATTATTATGGTTTCCTCCTTAGAGTTTATACATTTGACCGACACTCTAAAGTTTGTGAACATTTTATAATGGCTTAAAATTGTGTCTGTAGAAAGTTATTTGTGAAGTTGGATAGTCTATAGTCATAGGCAATCATGTTTCAATAAATGATTGAATGAACTGTTTAAGTGAATAAAGAAATGAATGAGTAAAGACATTCTAAAGAGTACATGATCAATTTCCTGTATTAAAACTTCTGTCAATTCCTTGGAGCTAGTCTCCCAACATAAACATGAATGCTTTCAACATTTTTTAACAAAGAAGGGATTTGGAACAATTTAGTTCATAGCTGGCTCCATCTAGAGTTTTACCTTTGGTCACTTAAAACTGGTGCTGCTTCAAACTCCTAAAACATGAGCATTAACCCCATCTGCCTGAGATTTTCTCAGAGCCATATTTCCCACCAATATTCTGGTTTTAAATCTAAGCACAAAGTCTGCCAGCTTCATTAAGCTTCCAAGACCACCATCAGAGTAGGTGGCATCAGGATCATTGGGAACTGCACAGGAGCTGGTGACATTGTGAGTTTTACTTGAAACCTAGTAGATCTATATCCATGTTATCCTTGGCCACAGCCCCACATCAAAACCATCCCAATAATCTCTCTCTGTGTTGTCCACTCTCCTCCCAATACTACTCCTCTGCTCTTCATTCCCTTCTCCCCCTTCGTCTTTCCACGCTTTCCTCTCTTCCTGACCTTGCCACCATTCTCCCTAGTGCCCTCAAAACAAAGTAAGCACACTTCCATCATCCTCAACTTCTCCCTGAGCACTGTCCAATCTGATAACAGCACTCACTCCCTGTACCACAAACCTAGAAGGAAAAAGAATGACTATCCTTACAATTACACCTCCACCCTCACACATAAAGATTCCTCCTCCTCATCTAACCATCCTGTCAAAAGGCACCATGTACTTGTCCACTTTGTCTGCCGACTTCTCTGTCATTGTCCCACATTCATCAATGACTTTGGCATTTGGCTTATTCTTCTTGTGCACCCCTAGTTCTATTATCATCCTGAACAGCTTCAAGGTCAGTACAGATGCTTCATTTAGCCCCTAGCCCTGCAATTTCTTGACTCCTCATTGGTCTTTGTCTCCATGCTATTTAAATCACTCACCCAAAGGACATGTAGCAGGCCTTATGATCACTTACCTTCTCATCTTCTTTCAGATGATGACCCACTTCTGTCCTTCCTTTCACAGCCTAGTCTCTGAAAAGGGTGGCCTTTAACATGTTATTACACCCCTCTATTTGCTCCATCACTTCACCAAGATGTTCTTCCCAAGTCACCAATAAACATCTTGTAGCCATATTAAATATACATTTTCAATATGGAACTAAATCAATTGATCTCTTCATGTATTGGCACGGATAATACAATTGTTTTCCCCTAATCCTCTGTTTGTTCCTTCTCAGTCTATTTTTGTTTTGTTTCTCCCAACCAAACCTTACATGTTGACATTATCCAGGGCTGTATTTTTTGTCCCCTTCTCTTCTCACAGCAATATTCCACCTGGATGATATCAGTATCATCAAGACATCTACAGTCACCTATACATTATTAACAAAGAAATCTCTATCTTCCATTTTAGTCCCACATATTTAATTAATAGTTATCTTTTTGACTTTTCAGTTACAACACATCAAATTCCTCACCTTTCACTCAACATTTTTACCTCCTCTTGTGTTCCTGTGTCAGTGAGCAGCACTACCATTCAGCTAATTTCCCAAATCGTAAACATGAGAATCATTCTAGATCCACTTTTCCTCATCATTCTCATGTCCAATCAATCAACATCTTGAATTACTTTATCTTTAATCTCTCCTCACTCTGTCCCATGCTCTTCACCCATCCTATGACTGACTTAACTCAGGGACTCAGAACTTCTATTATTACCACAGCTATGTCCTAATGGGCCCCCTTGCTTCTGTCTTACTAACATTCCCTCTAGCCCGTGTCCTACATGGACACCATGATTTTCCTAAAACACAAATATAATCCTGTCACCTTCCTGATGAAAATAACTCTCTGTCCATTATGTGAGGCCTGTCAACATCTCCAGTATCTTCTCTCACTTTCTTTCCGCTCCAATAATACCAAGTTATTCACAGTTCCAGTTTCCAGAACGCTTCATCTTCTTTCCCTTCTAAGTTTTGCCAATTATTCCTTCTACCTGGATTGTCCCTCTTTTAGTCGGGATTCCTAACTATAATGAAAAGAATCCACTCTATTAATAGTCCAGTTAAGCAAAATGTGAATTTATTAATGGATACTAGATAGTTTCCCTGGGGAGAAAGACAGAGAATCAGTCCTGAAGGCAAAATAGCCAAGAACAATACCCAAATTATACCACTAATCTGCCCCCGAGCCATGTCCAACTACTGGTGGACACATATCAAAATTTGCAGCAAGGACACTGAATATGGGGACACCGCTGTTAGGACTTCTGTTTCTACTGCCTCTGAAAGTGGGTGCCTCCCCAGCATGCTCTATCACCTTCTCAGGAAATGGGCTCCATGCATGGCCTCTTTCCAGTTCAAACCTCAAGCAGGAGTGTCTAACTGGTGGAGCAACATCACAAGCCTATGATGTAGTAACGAAGGAGGCAGGGAAACCAAATACTGGCTACCACTTTAGAGAGGTGTAATGTGGAATATATTAATATATAAGAAGTTGTTCAAAAGAAGCTGAGTGGGCACAAAGTATTGCATATATCATTTTTCCCCTTATGCCTAATTTCTACTCATCCATCAAGAAGCATTCTAGAAATCACTTCTTTGGGTAAACATTCCTGATTCCCTCAGTTCGGAGGTCCTTTTTTTAAATTTCCCTAGGTCTTGTGTTTAACTCTGTAACAGCACTTATACCACTGTTCCATGAGTATTTTATAAACTTCTCACATTCTCTCTCCGGACTCTTGGTTCCAGAGGCAACAATGAGTAGTAGAAAGAACAAATTTTAAGCTTTAGAGTTAGACGAAACTAACTGTGAATCCTTGTTCTGGCACTTACTCTCTGGCCTCTGGAAAAAGGCTGTTGTTTCATGGATAATACCTAGCATTTGATATGACTGTGAAGTTGAGAATAAATGTTTATAAATTGCTTATTACAGCAGCGGGTAACAGGAGCTCAATAAACAAAACTATAGTCATTTCTTCTCTATAGCCCTGGGCTTCTGTTTCTGTCTAGGAAATAAAAGAATGCAAAAAATGTCACTCTCACTCCAGTAATGAGAAAAAGGAAAATCATCTACAAAATTATAACTTTTTTGTACAAATCAGAAAACTGCACATGGTGACTAAGTAAATTGAATCCCAAAGAAGGATAAATCCTTTCAAGGAGAGATGAGATATACAAACAGTTTCACATTTGGTATAGCAAAGAGGAACTGGTGCTGTACTGGCAGTTAACACAAGTGGGCAA
This sequence comes from Propithecus coquereli, assembly GCF_000956105.1. Taxonomy (NCBI): domain Eukaryota; kingdom Metazoa; phylum Chordata; class Mammalia; order Primates; family Indriidae; genus Propithecus; species Propithecus coquereli. The sequence goes on from NW_012151951.1 coordinate 5,492,381, forward strand.
GAATAATACAGGTAAAACATAAAATTCTTTTTTTTCTTTTTTAGTTTTAATTATTATAGGTACATAATAATTGTATATCTTTATAGGGTACATGTGATGTTTTGATATAGGCATACAATGTGAATTAATCAAATCAGGGTAATTGGGGTATCCATCACCTTGAGGCATTTATCATTTCTTTGTGTTAGGAACATTCCAATTACACTCTTTTAGTTATTTTAAAGTATGCCCTAACTTATTGTTGATTATAGTCACTTTGTTGTGCTATCAAATATTGTTCACTCTAACTATCTAACTATATTTTTGCACCCATTAAGCATTCCCACTTTTCCCTGCTCCTGCCACTCTTCCCATCCTCTAGTAACCACCATTCTACCCTCTGTTTCCATGAAATCAATTCTTTGTAATATTTAGCTCCCACATATGAGTGAGAACATGTGAGATTTGTCTTTCTATGCTTGCCTTATTTCACTTAACATAATGTTCTCCAGTTCTGTCCACGTTGCTGCAAATGACAGGATTTCATTCTTTTTTGTAGCTATGTGATATTACACTGTGTATATGTACCACAATTTCTTTATTCATTCATCCACTGATGGACACTTGGATTGATTTCAAATCTTGGCTATTGTTTATAGTGCCGCAATAAACATGGGAGTACAGAGATCTTTTCAATATACTGATTTCCCCTCCTTTGAATATATACCCAGAAATGGGATTACTGGGTCATTTGATAGTTCTCTATTCAGTTTTTTGAAAAACCTCCATACTGTTCTCTATAGTGGTTGCACTCATTTACATTCCCACCAACAGTGTACAAGAGTTCCCTTTCTCTACATACTCACCAGCATTCATTATTCTCTGACTTTCTGATAAAGGCCATTTTAACTAGGGTGAGATGATACTGTAGTTTTGATTTGCATTTCTCTGATGACTAATGATGTTCAGCATTTTTTTCATATACCTGCTGGACATTTGTATGTCTTCTTTTAAGAAATGTCTATTCTGAGCCTTTGCCCATTTTTTAATCAGATTATTTGATATTTTCCTATTGAGCTGTTGGAGCTCTTTATATATTTTACTTATTAGTCTCTTGTCAGATAGGTAGTTTGCTCGTATATTCTGCCATTCTGTGGGTTGTCTCTTCACTTTGTTGTTTCCTTTGCTGTGCAGAAGCTTTTTAGCTTGATGTGAACCCATTTGTCCAGTTGGGCTTTGGTTACCTGTGCTTTGGGATATTACTCAAGAAGTCCTTGCCCAGACCAATGTCCTGAAGCATTTCCCCAATGTTTTCTTCTAGCAGTTTCATATTAATAGTTTCAGGTCTTAGATTTAAGTCTTCAATTCATTTTGATTTGATTTTTGTATATGGCAAGAGATAAGGGTCTAGTTTCATTCTTTTGCATCTGAATATCCAGTTTTCCAAGAACCATTTATTAAAGAGATTATCCTTTGTCTACTTCATGTTCTTGACATCTTTGTCAAAGATAAGTTTGACACACTAGAGATGTGTGGATTTATTTCTAGGTTCTCTATTCTGTTCCATTGGTCTGTGTGTCTGTTTTATGCCAGTACCATTTTGAAGTCAGGTAATGTGATTTCTCCTGTTTTGTTCTTTTTGCTCAGGATCGCTTTGGCTATTCTGGGTCATTTGCGGTTCCATATAAAGTTTAGGATTATTTTTTCTATTTCTATGAAGAAGGTCCTGGGTATTTTGAATAGGATTGCATTGAATCTGTAGAGTACTCTGGGTAGTATGGACATTTTAACAATATCGAATCTTCTAATCCACGAGTGTGGAATATCTTTCCATTTTTTTGTGTCCTCTTCAATTTCTTTCATCACTGTTTTATAATTTTCATTATAGAGATATTTCACTTCTTTGGTTAATAGGTATTTTATTTTATTTGTAGCTACTGTAAATGGGATAACTTTCTTGGTTTCTTTTTCAGATTGTTTACTGTTGGTATATAGAAATGCTGCTGATTTTTGTATATTGATTTTGTATCCTGCAACTTTACTGAATTTGTTTATCAGTTCTAATAGTTTTTTTGTGGATCCTTTAGGTTTCTCTAGATATAAGATCATACTGTCTGCAAACAAGGATAATTTGACTTCTTTCATTCCAGTTGGGATGCCTTTATTTTCCTCTCTTGTTTGATTGCCCTGGCTAGAACTTCCAGTATTATGTTGAACAATAGGGGTGAAAGTCGGCATCCTTGCCTTGTTCCAGATCTTAGAGGAAAAGCTATCGGTTTTTCAAATAGCCTGTCTTCAAGCTCACTATTGCTTGGTCAATTCTGCTGTTGAGAGACTCTGATGCATTTCTCAGTTTGTCAGTTGAATTTTTCAACTCCAGAATTTCTGCCCTATTTGTGTCTGTTATTTCAATCTCTTTATTAAGTTTCTCTAATAGACTTCTGAATTCCTTCTCTGTGTTGTCCTGAAGTTCATTGAGCTTCTTCAGAACAGCTATATTGAATTCTCCTTCTGAAAGGTCACATATCTCCATCCCGCCAGAACTGATCATTGGTGCCTTATATAACTTTTTGGTGAGGTCATGTTTTTCTGAGTGTTCTTGATGCTTATGGAGGTTTGTCAATGTCTGGGCATTGAAGAGTTAGGTATTTATTTTAATCTTTACAGTCTGGGCTTGTTTTAACCCACCTTTCTTGAGAAGGCTTTCCGTGTATTCAAAGGGAATTCAGTGTTGTGACCTAAGTCTTTGGTCATTGCAACTGTATCAGCACTGGGGGGTGCCCCAAGCCCAGTAATGCTGTGACTCTTGCAGACTTCTGGTGGCACTGCCTTGATGGACTTGGGTAAGATATAAGAGAGTTCCCTGGATTACCAGGCAAAGTCTTCCACTCTCTTCCCTCACTCTCTGTGGTGGGCTGCTGGAATTGGGGGAGGAGTGATGTGGGCACTTCTCATGGCCACCAGTGCCAGGTCATACCTAAAGCCAGTCTAGTGTCACCCAAAGCCAGTGGTGACTGTTGCCTGACTACCTCTGATGTTTATTCAAAGCCCAAGGGCTCTTTAGTCAGAAAGTGGTGGATCCTTCCAGATCTGGGCTGTTTCATTCAGGGCAGCATGTTTCCTTCTGGCCCAGGCTGGGTTCAGAAATGCCTTCGAGGAACTACATCCTGACCTCAGGGACTTCAGGAGTCTACTTTGTACTTTATGTTACTGTGGCTGAGTTGGTACCCAAGTTGCAAAACAAAGTCGTCTGAACTTTTCCCTTTCTTTTCCTCAAGTGGAGGAAGATTCTCTGAGCTGCACTGCCTGTAGTCGGGGGAGGAGGTGGTGTGACACAGGCACTGGCTTTGCCACCACCACTGGTATCTCACCAGGTCACGTGCACCCCAAGTCCACTGGCTCAAAGCCAGAACAGCTGCAGGAATTGCCCAAGGACTGTAGGTAATTTTGTTGCCTGACTGCCTTATGAAATTTTTTGTCAGCCAGTGGTAGAGCTAGCCAGAACTTAGGTTTCAGGGCAGAGGATTTCTCTCTCACCAGGCTGGTCTAAATGCTCCCTCCATGGGCACTGGTAGAATTCTGCCCTGTGCTGTGTTCCCCTGTGACAGGGAGGCCCTGGATCTCAGTGCAAATTCTGCAATCACTTGCCTCTCGCTCCCCCAGCCACACAGATTCTCTCTCCACTCAGCGCAGGCACGGCACTGTGGGGGATAGGGCAGGTTTGGTGTAGGAAATGCAAGATTGTCTTTCCTGCTCTCTTCAGTGCCTCTTTCCTTGATATAATGTTTAAACTAGGCAGTATGATTGTTCACCTGATTTTGGGTTTTTCTAAAAGTGCTTGCTTGCACGGATAGTTGTTGAATTTGGTGTTCATGTGGAGGGATGATCACTGGAGGTTTCTGTTTGGCCATCTTGCTCACCCCCTCTCTGCATCATCAAAATATTAAATTCTTAAAGACCAAATATTGGCTGATATGTCAGTTTGAAACAGTTGAGGTCACTGGACCAAGAGGATGTGTATTTACCTGCAAGCTCTTTCTCATGACCGTCTACTGAGTAATTAGAAGAAAGACTGGGAGCAGAGTAGGAGACTGGACAGTGACTTTGCTGGTGGGGCAGCTGTGCAGGAGGTGGACAGAAGCTATTGGGGATATGCAAAATACTTGACTTCCCAGGTCCTTCTCTTCTACAAAGTAGAGGCTTTTTAGGCTATTGGAGGAGGAGCAGCAAATTCTTTTGTCTCCACAGCACAAAGAATCATTGCTTCTAGAAAAGGAATAGAAGCAAAAATCCTCTACCACTGAAAGAGGGGCAGGAACTGTCATGGGTCCAAGATCCTACACCAATATCATTCAGAGGGCCACTATGCTGGGGAGAGGCAGAATATTCTTATCCAAGACCAACCATCATTTTGCTTCCAGGAGATGAAGGGGTAGAAATACTGAGAAAGTCCCATCCTCAAGGCCAAGGTGAAAACTACTGCCTAAGACTGAAGCTGGAAAAGCACAACAGAAAATCCTAGCTTGCTTCTACCACAAGCATAGCACCAGTTAACAAACAACATCTACTAGTGAAAGGAGGGATAAGAGCATGGAGAGGAAACGCCACCGTGGCAAGGGTGTGCAGGAGTGGCTGAAGGCTTATGGCAGGAGCAGGAGAAAAACCCTCTGGCAACTCTGTCTCCACTTTAAGCACAAGGTAATAGCAGCCCATCACTAGAAGGCTCTGAAGACAATGTTATACCGAAAGTGACAGTAACAACAATAAACCCAAATCCAGCTCTATCCTTAACTAGATTTACTCAACCCCTCAAAAAATAAAGTCTTGACAGAAAAGGAGTGCCATTTACACACACATATACTACTTACCTCAGTCTCTACTCTTCTACTATAATGTCAAGTATTTAATCAAAAATTACTAAAAAAAAAAAAAAGAAAAAAGCAAGAAAACAATAACCCATTGTCAAGAAATAAAGCAATAAACAGAACCATTCTCAGAGACCCAGGTGTTGGAGCTCTAACACACGGACTTTAAATTAATGCATTAGACAGAATCTAAGATGACCTCTAATGATGCAAGCTTTTGTATAATCCACTCTTCTTGAGCATGGTTAGACTTGTGGCTATGAGAGCACATCACACCTGCAATTATGATATGCTATATGGGAAAAGGAATCTTTTTCAGGTATCAGTAAGGTTCCTAATCAGTTAAATTTATTTGAAAAAATGATTTCCCAGAGTGAGCCTGACCTAAGAAGGTGAGTTCTTAAAAGGAGGTCTAGAGGTTGGAAACTAGAAGTCAGAGAGATGTGCTGCTGCCGGCCTCAAACAAAGTCATCTTATAAACTGCCATGTAGCAAGAAACTTTAGGGGTTTAAAACATCTATAAAAATAAAATTGATGACAATTGGAGAAATTGAAAGTATACTATTTAAGGATTCTTGTACTATGCATGAAATAGTATGATATTACTTAAATGTAGATTTGATAAGTAGAAGTGTATTGTAAACCCTAAAGGAAACACAACACAAAATTCTATGAAATGAGGTATAACTCATAAGTCATTACTGGAGATGAAATGGAATCATAAAATAAAGTCCAAAAGAAAAGATGAAAAGAAAACAAATAGGAACAAAGAAACTGATGGAAAGATAGATAATTGTTAAAATGCTTGATTCTAATTACTGAGTGAATGAATGAAATTTGTAAAGGTCAGAAAAATATAACTTGTGAGAGAAAAATTAAATGGGGGGTACAGAATCAGACTAAAGTTGTGGACATGTGTATATCTATAAAATTTTGCCTAAAATTCAAGGGGATCCACAAACATCCCCTTGAAATCTATCCACATAAAGCCCCTAACTATGCATGGATTGCAAACTCATCAATAATATTTTCAAAATTTACTTCTTTATCTAATTTCCATTTGATTTGTAAGTTATAACAAATAAGATAAACAAGAGAGGCTCTGAATTTATTCAAATAGTTTATTCCGTATAGTTCCATAATGACAAAAATGTCAACTTCTGTGATCCTCTGCTTACAACAAACAGTAGAAAACATATTTAAGCCTGATCTTTACATGATGGTTATATTCTTAGTATTGGAGTGACGGTAGTTTCAGTTAACTATTACCATTTTAACCATTCACTTATACAAAAGGCATTTGTAGTAGGTATGAACATTAACTATATACTATTTCTTTGAATAAACCTAATTCCTTTTCCAGGGCCAGGATTAGCATGAGCCAGACGAGGCATTTGTTTCAAGCACAAAATTTAAGGGGGAGCCAAAACACTCAATAATCAAGGTAAATAATATTTTAATGCAAATTTTTAAAAAATCAAAAATATTGCCAAATACTCATGATAAAATTTTAAATAAAGACAAGATCAGAGAGTGCCATGCCCTAAATGGGACTATATGGGACTCTGAGACAAAAGAAAAAATGTACACCCCTCTATACATGTTTTTTATTTTTAATGGTTAACTTTATTGCAGAATATTAAAGTAGTTGAAAAACTACTGACAATTTGAAAAATAGGTGTGTTAAAACTCACAATACTATTTTGTTTAAATATTTTATTTATATCAAAAATAGAATGCATTATAATTTTACTTTCTTGGCTTTAAAGGAAGCAAACTCAGCCAGGCGTGGTGGTGTGCACCTGTCGTCTCAGCTACTCAGGAGGCTGAGGCAAGAGGATTGCTTGAGCCCAGGAGTTCGAGGTTGCAGTGAGCTATGATTGCACTACACTCCAGCCTGAGCAACAGAGCAAGACCTTGTGTCTGAAAAAAATAAAGGAAGCAAACTCAGCAATAATATTTTCAAACTTTACTTCTTTGCATATCTTCTTTTCAACTGAGAAAATTGACATTTTTGACAATTTCTCTGACCAAGTAAAGATCTTAAATAACTTTTAATTAACTTCAGCTTACTGAAGCTTCTTTCGCAGAGTGCCATTTGTGAATTTTATTATGACTATTTTTCTAATTTTCAAAATTTGAAATTTCCCTATCAAAGAGTTTTCACATTTAACTATTTTTTAAAATACTGCATTAAAATGTTCTTCATCTCGATGACTGAGCTTTGTGGTGCCCGTTAAATTTTGCACCCAACTTCAGTGCCACATCCTGTCCTCCAGCCATAAAAAGTCACATGCCCATTCTCAAGCATGACAGAAGTTTAAGCTTCTGAGTCTGTGTCCATGCAGTGTCCTCTGACTAAAGCTCTGCTCTGTGTCTTTGGTAACAAACCCATCAGATTCTCAGCTCAGGGGTCACTCGTTCTTAGAAGCCTTTCCCGAACACCACCCTTAAGAGAAACTGGCCCCACTAAACCTTGCACATGCGTCTCTCAGATCACTCACCATCTGTTGACTCCAGATACATTCACTGTAAGTCAATCAAGGGCAGGGACTTTTTCATACAATTTTGTATCCTGTGTGCCAGCAAAGGCACCCAGAAAACACTTAGTAAATATTGAATGAAGGAAAGGAGGGAGAGAAAGAGAGAGGGGTAGAAAATGAAGGAGAAAGGATGGAAGAAAATAAAGAGTTGTCTAATGAGAGAAAAGAATCATTATCTGATGAAAAAACACTTGGGGCAAATTTTTCTTCCAGTTCTTTGGCTATATCAGTTAGGAGTATTTCAGTTTTAAGTAAAAAAAACACCAACTCAAACAGCTTAAACCAAAACCAATAAAAAGGGGACAGGAGTGTTCTAAAATTACACCTAGGATTTAATTTGTAGAGGTATGACTGAGTGACCACACAGAGAGGCCAAAGCCATGGAAAGATGTTTATTACTTCCTGAGTGAAGGGGACACGTCACAACATGCCTGGCAGGGCCACAAGAGAAGCTTCAGGTTTTGCTCAGGAGGCAGAAGCAGGAGCAAGGGGAAAACCCAGGCCACTGCCTTTATCGGACTTTCCACAGGAAAGGCAAGGTAGAGCAAGGGGAACAGTTTAGAGTTGGCCACTTTAAATAATTCAGGTGGGCTCTAGGCTCACCTAGGTGGACTCTAGTGATCTGGTACTTGGCTCTGACTTGATTTAGGGCAGGGGCAATACTGTCACGAGTCGCTTACTGACAGGGATAAGTTCTGAGAAATCCGTCCTTAGGCAATTTCGTCATTGTGCAAACATCATAGAATGTACTTAAACAAACCTAGATGGCACAGCCTACTACACTCTAGGCTATATGGCATAGCCCGTTGCTCCTAGGCTACAAATCTGTACAGCATGTTACTATACTCAATACTGTAGGCAGTTGTAACACAATGGCTAAGGCTTTGCATATCTAAATATATCTAAACATAGAAAAGGTACTGTAATTGCAACAATTTGGATGGAAATGGAGATCATTCTCCTAAGTAAAGTATCTCAAGATTTCAAAACAAACACCATATGTACTCATTATTAAATTGTAACTAACTGATGAGCACACATGTGCACAGAGGGAAGTAAAACTCAGCCACACAGAATCAACCAATTCCAGAGAATGGAATATATGAATAGGTTTGAGCCCATCATACACCTTCCCTAGAGCTTGGAGTCAAGTCAAGCCCACTTGGACTATGAAGATGGGAAATATAGTTAGTCATTCCTAGAAGGAAATCGGGAAGCCCAGGAAGGGGGTATGGATGCCAAACATTCCAAAAAATGCCTGGTAAAATTAGAATTTTTCACACTGCTGGTACCAGTACTTGTATCACAGTAGTAAAAGATTCCAGATCCCTCTTCCTTTCAGGACAGCACAGCATGGCTTTAGCTGGCAGTAACTCCACTCATTTGGGGACGTTTAGAAAAAAATATACAATTTATTAATATGTATTTTAACAAGTAGAATGGGTAAATATTACCAATACCATGTTGGTACTTTCACTGAAGCAGTCTTTCACATCATAATATTTCACATAATATTTTAGTAGCACTCTTGAGATAAACTGGAAAAGATTTAGAAGCACCTATATGGGATTTGGTGAAAAAACTTAATTCTGTTTTCTCTATATTACACAATTGTGTTAAGAAATAAAATAAAAAATACTATTGAATAAATTTGTCCATAGCTTCCAAATAAAATATTTTCCAGACAATTTTATTGAGAAACTTGATCTTCCGTAGCTGTAACTTTTTAAAAAAATCAGATCGTATACTTAAATGACAAATTCAAGACAAAGAAGAGACAATCTCTTCAAATTCTTGATTGATGACATCAACCAGAAATGCTATTTGCACAAGTAGGTGATAAAAAAAAAGCTTAAACCATTTTTACAACCATTCAAAACTTTGCAACAGCTAAAATTATATTTAAAGGGTATAATACATCTTTTTGTCAATGAATGTAATGTTGAAAGTTCTTGGCAAAATGTGAATGGATTTGAATCCAACCAAACTTTTTCATATCAAGATTTTAAAAATAACGATGATGCTCTATTTTGAAGAACACACATGCTTTATTGGAGCAGTCACCCTGGCTTCAAGCTGGCTTGAAGGCCATTAAAGGTCATATGCACCGCACCACAAAGGGATGGAAGAATCTGATGCACTTGTGTAAGAACAAAAATTCTTTGCTGCTGCAACTGAGAGCTATGCTTTGCAGAGCCTCCCTTTCCCCTGCCCATTTCCTTCCCATATGCACCATGGCAAGACCTGGGACTAGGTGCAGTGATCCTTGGGCATCTCCTCCAGCAGCTTCTCAGGCTTCCTGTCCACAGTGGGCAGGGAGATACTCTACAGTTGGCTACTGAGTAGTTATTCAGGGAACCAGCCTCCTTGGTCTCACACACACCATTTGGCAGAGCAGCAGGCAGCAGGTGAATCAGCAGAAACTATGGGACTTACTCTCAGAGATGTCCCTGGTGAGGCAACTTCTATTTCGAGGACCTTCATCACCATTATTAGAGCTCAAGTACACCTGGAATCTATTCGTGAACACCTATTAAAAAGCACTGCCATTAAAAGTACAAATTTCCAAATATCCACTTCCAGCCTATTGTTGGCAACAAGGTGGTGAATATGTTGTACCATCAGGTGACCTACTGTACCTCCCTTCACTTTCACTCCCAACTCCATGTTACTTTATTTACTTCAGTCTGGAGGCTGCTGAGACCTGGAAGCAATTAGGTGTGGTGAGAATTTTAGCTCTATCGGGGTTCCCATGGAAAGAACTGGGTGGCCCACTGGAGAACAGCTAGAATCCCACAAGTGAATTCCAGAAGGTGGGAAATTCCGAGTAGAGCTTGGTCTGTGGAGTTCTGTGGACTGGAAGCAGAAATTTACCAGCAACCTGACAAGTGTGCTAGGTGTTGGTAACCCTAGAAGTTAGAGAATGACCTGAACAGGTGGCCTGAGTCTGTTCCACACTTGAAGCTGGGCAAGTCTAGTAGAGCAGCATCCTCTAGGTAATTCAGGCAGGGCTGACAGCCTGTTCTTACCCCAAGACCCCTTTCAAGTGTTCCTGCCCCTGAGACTATATTAGGAACCAGGTCAGAGTCCCACTGAACCATTAGAGAAAAAAACACTGCCCATCTAAGGAGTTCCAGAAGGCAGAGAGAAGAGGACCAGACTGAATAATCATAACACATGTCCTGTCAAATAGAACTACTGGAGGAGAGAGAGGAACATTTACATGTATTTTTTAAAAGTTTTTTAAAAATAATATTGAGATCCAAATGAAACAAAATATTGATGGATGGTAGCTACTTAATTCGTTTATTCAATAAGTGGGAGGAAGGTAAAGAGAGGACAAGTGTAGGTTTGTACATTTGATGTCCAGAAGTTGAGGAAGTTACTGTCTGATGGCTTCTACTTCCTCAAGGGCAAGGTCATCAACTGAGCACGAGGAGAGCCGATGGGAGGTCAGAGCTCTTTAATGGAAAAGTTTGGAATTATGTACATTAGTTTCCTAGGGCTGCCATAACAAATTTCCACAAACTGGATGGCTTAAAACTACAGAAATTTATTCTCTCACATTTCAGAAGGGCAGAAGTCTGATATCAAGGTGTCAGCAGGGTTAGTTCCTTCTGGAGGCTGAAGGAAAATCTGTCCATGCGTCTCTCTTAGCTTCTGGTAGTTACTGGCAAGGGCATTCCTTGCACCTTGTAGCTGCATCACTTCAATCTCTGCTTCTGTCTTCACATGTCCTTCTTCTTTGTGTGTATCCTGTCTCCAAATCTCCCTCTCCTTAGAAAGACATCACTCATTGTCTAATCCAGTATAACATCTTCACTTGATTACATCTGCAAAGACTCTGTTTCCAAATAAGGTCACATTCAAAAGTACGTGGTGTTTATGGCCTCAACATATTTTTGGGGGGCCAATTTAACCCACAACACTATGGTTTTGGAGAGTGGAAGTGAGGGTAGGCTAAAGAATCAAATATTGGCAGGCAGTATTGATAGCCCAGATGGAGCTGTGAATTTAGAGCAGCACCAGTCTGCCTGGGTATGTGAGTAAAATGGTGGTCATGGAAGCTGAGCTGGGAAAAGATAGTTGTGATAGAAGAAATTGGATGGGTCATTGGACTGCAAGTCCTAAGAACGAAAAACATTTGCAAGTTGGGAGGATCATAGATTGCAGTCACTGAGTTGGTGTTTAAATTCATCATTATGGAGACGCAGTGGTGACTTGGCCCAGAATAATACTATGGGGTAAGAATAGGCTTTTGAGGTGAAGTGGAAGAAGTGGAACTGGTGTCGAAGATAGAATTCAGTGGTCAAAGCTTTCATAGATTCTCCATCTGGACACCAGTTACTTGGGAAGTTCCTAGGATGATCAGGGTAGAGAGGAAGATGAGTCAGGGAAATGTTTTCAGTGAATGAGGTATGATCAGAAAGAGTAATGAAAAGAGGAAGATGGTTTTAGCCTGCAGGTACCAGCTTCAAAGGTGTAGGGTTTTTTTAGTGAAAGGATGGAGGAACAACAGCTGCACTTGAATGTTTATAGCAGCACAATTCACAATTGCAAAGATGTGGAAACAACCCAAGTGCCCATCGATACATGAGTGGATTAATAAAATGTGGTATATGTATACCATGGAGTTCTACTCAGCCACAAAAAACAACGGTGATGTAGCACCACTTATATTGTCGTGGGTAGAGCTGGAGCCCATTCTACTAAGTGAAGTATCACAAGAATGGAAAAACAAGCACCACATATACTCACCATCAAATTGGTATTAATTGATCAACACTTACGTGCACATGCAGTAGTAACATTCATCGGGTGTCGGGTAGGTGCGAGGGGGATGGGGGATGAGTATATTCACACCTAATGAGTGCAGTGTGCACCATCTGAGGGATGGACACGCTTGAAGCTCTGACTCGGGCGGGGCAAAGGCAATGTATGTAACCTAAACATTTGTACCCCCATAATATGCTGGAAAAAAAAAAAAGAGAGAATGAACCATAATCTGGAAATAGCATAGGGAGCAAAGAGGACTCTAAACCCAACAACAGACTCATAGGAGGGCACCAGCGTTTACAGTGAGCATGTATGAGTTAAAATCTTTGTCATCCTACTTATTTCCAAAATCACCAAAAGCAACATTAGATCCAGGTCAGGATGCAGATCATCTTCAGTGGGAAAGATAATCGCAGTTATCTCAGAGAATACAAAGCCCACCCACAACCACTCCTGGTCCAAGTACCTACAGTACAGCCAAAGGAGCAGAGTCACAGAATACACATCTGGCTGCCAGGCCCACTCTTGTGGTTTGGGAGCAGTTCTTAGACAAGAGGGGAATGAGTCATAAACTAGACAGATTGGTGTTGACCTTAATATTTTTATTCAAAAGATCTCCAAGGAGACTTTGAAAGACATGATACCAATATTATGATAAAATATTCCAATTTTATTCAGTGAAATTCATTTTGATATTTTTAAATTATGGTAAACAGTAGTAGAAATGAAAAGATAAAGCCCCTCAATCTGAAAGTTTTGTTCTGCTGATTGTCACTATAGGATAGAAAATGGGAAGCTGAAGGGCGAGAGCAACATGATCAAAGGCAAAGGGAAGGAAAATGCATGGCGTATTTGGAGAGCGGCTTGACAAGCGTACTTAGTTCTGTTGGCATGGGAAAAACTTAAACAGGGTAAGCCAAGGATATTTGTGGACTTTTTCCTTGACACAAAAGGGAATGGGAGACTTGTTATGGGAAAAACAAATTTGTAATATCTCTAAGCTGCTGTCTAGTTTTAAACTGCATTTCATATATTATTCCAAACATGGCGAGAGTCAGGCAGGGCACACATACTAGATGTAATACAGGCAAGGACCGACTGCCCCATTTCACCCAGCTAAAGTGGAGCTGGGACTGGACCTCTAGTCTTTCCTGAGCTTTGCTCCTCTTCCACTACTTCACATACCATCAATCCTCGGGACATAAGGAAAGAAGTACTTTGGGAAATCTATTCTGGAGGTGTCATATAGGGAAGATTAGATAGGAAGGAACCAAGAGACAGGAGGCTGCTAGAATACAGACTGTAGATGCCCCCAGGATAAGCACTGCATGTGAGATTGGAGGCGCTGATCTGAGGCATCAACAGAAGACAAGACAGGACATCATTAACAACTTGGGTAGAATGAAGGCAAAGGATTCAAAGACACTTCTAAAACAACCCGGGACAAATGGTGCCCCTGCAGAGGGAAGACGATTTACATGTATGAGAAGGGAGCTAATGAACTTGATTCTGGCAAACATCACATATTTGAGGAAACAGAAAAATATACAGGATGAGATGCTTTTAACAATTATGGTATAGGTTTGTATTTCAGCTCAAATGTTGGAGCTGGAGAATTAAATTTGAAAGGAATTGATTTTAGAGTTGATGGACTTTATATTTTATTAATTTTTTTTAAAGATGAATGGGTCCCATCAGAAAAATAAACAGTAAATAAAGGTGTTCCCTGATGAAAATTATTGAAAAAGTTCTCAGAATATATTTACCAAAATTCAAATTTTCTAATCATTGTCACTTGTCTACTGCTTGTCTCAGTTCAAACAGCTTGGTCTTAATGCCACTATCTACAGTAGTAAATTAATCTTCTGAGATTTAAGCAACCAGTTTTTCAATTTTTTTTTTTTTTTTCTCAAGAAGGTACGTTCTTCTCCAGCTGTCTCCCAGCTATATATAGGCTAAATCCTTTTCAATATGCACTGGGGGAAATTTCAAAGTGATACATTTAACAGACAATCCTCATCTGGATTTTAATTAAGGCACTGCATAAAAACTACCTGGTAAGGAAATACAGGATCAGCACATGTCAAAAAGAAGAGGTGGAAATAGGAAACAGGCTGCTAGTATGCTGGGAGCTTTAGAACTTATAACTTTAGGTCTGAGGCTAGTGACCAGAAAGCCCTCATAAGTTCAAAATGTTTTAAAAATTAAATTTACTTTTCGGAAAGTATAATGTTAAAGCAAATGGAGAGCAGCACAGTAAAAATCATTCTGGGTTCAAAATAAAAAAAAATGTTAAGGACAAAGGGATAAGATAAGGTAGTTATTAACTCAAAATAAAATATTCTGGAAGCACTATATACAGGATAGAGGTGACAAAGCATGAAGGGTAGAAAAATGAAGAGAGGAGCAGCAAAGTAATAAAAAATGGACAAATCAGGCAGAAAAGGAAAGAAGTGAAGCAGGAATTCTCTTCAATTACAAAGACTGAAGTGTTTAATTTAGAAGAAAAAGCACTAGAGAACACGTTTCTTTCCTGCAAATTTCTGGTCCCTTACTTATTCTAAATCAGCATCTTTACAAAAGGGATGGGAAGAGATGTTCTTTACGAGGGTGACCATATAATTTAAGGTCCTTATCAGGGCATTTTTGTCTAGGACAAATGCTAAATCAGATAGGATACCAGAACCACTGGTATAATCAGGAGTATCCCAGGCAAACCAGATGGAGGTGTGGTAGAGTGATTGCAAAAATGTCCACAATTCCTCACCCCTCTATATCCCTATCTTTTACAAAACAATTTCACAGCTCCTCCTATCAGCAAGTAGACTCTATTCCCCACCCCTTGAGTCTGGTCTGGCCCTGTGATTAGTTTTGGCTAATACAGTATGGCAGAAATGTGATGAGGTGCTAGTTCTGAGACTAGGTCTCAAGACACCGTGGGCACCTGCGCTTTCTCTCCTTGACTCTTGTCACCCCTATTAGAACAAGCCTTAACTAGCCTGGCTAGAGGATCAAACACCGCAGGGAGAGCTCAACCCCACCACCCACCTCCCTCAACCAATACCCAGGCTAATCCCAGAAGCTGAACCACCCAGCCAACCTGACACCTACCATGAGAACCCAGCCAAGATCAAAACCATTCAGCTAAGTTCAGCCTAATCTTCTCTAAAATCATGAGCAAAATAAATGGTTGGTGCTTCCAGCCACGAAATTTGGGATTTGTTTGTAACACAGCAATAGCGAACAGATACGACTCACTCTGAGTGAGCTTACCACCTTAAAAAGGCAGCAACACTGTTTTCCACCAGAGTGAACCAACCTAACTTACCCACCTGCACCTGGGGTAGGATTAAGAAACCCAAGGCTCTTCAGCCAAAGCCCTGGAAGATATACTTCTCTTGTTTCTCACTTCCAGAAACTTAAGAGTGCTCTACCCAAAACTAATTATTGGCTATGCTCATGCTTTCCCTAGGAAATTAAAATCTACTAAGCTCAAATCCAACACTAACACCTTTAAGAAGCATTTTGTAGTTTATATACTTTACATACACCATTTCCTTTTAAGGAAAAAATGACGGCACTCAGGCAGAGCAGGTATCACTATGCCCATTTTACAAATGAGGAAATCAAGTTAAAGGGCAAGTTAAATGACTTTTACAAGTAGCAACTGGCAAAGCTACAATATTTATAACTACATCTACAAACTCACTACTCCTTCTTAGAGTCCTTATACTAAAATCTTGGGTCAGTATTAGTATAGAATTTTTCAGGTATGTATGTTAATTAAATCTGTGAGGCACTGTTTCCTTTCTTATAAAGATGGAGATAACATGACTTAGTTCAAGAGTTGTTTTGAGGAGCAAATAACATATGTAACACACATAGCTCAAGACCTAGTACAAATGTTAGGCTCCTGTCTTCACTGACAATGACAGGGCTCTCTCCTAAGCTAGATAACCTCTACCCTTAGAGCACCAAGCATCACCTGAAATGACAAATTTTCAGATAGTATAGGCAAGTTTATTTCTAAGGTAGAAGCATTTATTTCAGATGTAGAAAAATAACACTATTTTAGTCAGGGTAAGTACGCAGAAGTATATTTTTTCCTTGCATACCCATACTCCATGTCAACATACGTTTCAAGCCATTCTTAACAAGGAACAAATACAGAATCAAGGTAGTTGCTGTCAACAGAAGAGATGTATGAAAGCTACATATTAGCCCTGGAAATCAGAAAACAAAGTGATCTTGTGCAATGATTCTCAACTTGAGTATGCATCAGAATCACTCAGATTGTGGAAAAAGCGCCTTCAGGGAACTGAAAAAAACTACGTTAAGCGAACCATTGGGCTCAGAATAAATACCAGAGAGACTACAGATACATACTTTGTTCCTCAGGGAGAGGAGATCAGCCATTTACTCATTACGTGACTTCTCTGAGCTTCAGATCCAGCAATAATAGATACTACTCTCAAGAACTATCCTACAGATTAGGTCAGATAGCATGTAATCAGTGCTTCTTCCCCCACTCCATAACACATTATTTTAACATCATAATTATTATTTGATACAGAAAACATTCTCCCCCACCCACTACTCCTAAATAGCTATTATTTATTTTAAAAGTCAAACAACCACTCAGTGAGTTCAAGCTCATAGACTACTGGTACCATTTTTATACTGGTATCATCTTTACTAGCTTCAACCATTCACTAACATGAGATTTCAAGACGTGGTTGAAATGACAATTTTTATATCGAAACTAAGACAAGGATTCAAAGAAAAGGAACTAAAGCTTCAAAATTGTGTCTTGCTTCTAAAGCATCAATAGCTAGATGAATGACCCATTTTAGAAACTCTCTGATGTTCCCTGTATTGTTTTCTGAATCTTGGAAGACTATAGATGGAAAGATGGGAATAAAATACCTATAATCTCATTACTTCCTATATTCAATATACTACATAGTAACATTTGACAGTAAAGTTTTTGGCCATTTAAGTACCTACCTACATAAATATTTGAGGTTTTAATATTCTAAAACTATAAAACACAGCTATAGAGATGCACAGTTAGGCTAGGATAAGTTTTCTCAACCTCAGCACTAATGAGACATTTTGGGTTGAATGATTCTTTACTGTGTGAGGGGGGAAGGGGTGTCCTGTGCATCGAAGGATATTTAGCAGCATCCCTGGCCTTTACACACTAAATGCTAGTAGCAACCTGCCCCCAACCCCAGTTTTGACAATGAAAAATGTCTCCCGACATTGCCGAATGTCTTTTGGAGGCCAAAATCACCTCTGGTTGAGAACCTCTGGGCTAGAATTTTATATAGGTATAATTGTAAACCCTGGGTGCACAGACTATACAAGACTCTATGTAATATTACCAATATAAAGAGTCCAGCACAAGTTCCTGCTATATTGTTTATGCTAGGGCACGGAGTTTTTATATAATATACTACTTAAGCATACAGCTACCCACATATAACTTTTTCTTATTGAAAACACTGATATTAGACAAGAAAATAAAAACTACAGCTAATCCAGCAACCATTTTTATATCACCTGGTATAAGAAAAACCTACAGTTTACAAATATTTGCTAAATGGAGGCCTAGAAAAATCACTGCAAGTGTCCTTCCTTCTGAATTCGAAGTCTTTCTTTCTCTACTTGCAAACGTTCCTTTTCAATCTGCAGCTTCTCGGATTCAAACTTCAAAAACTGCAGCCTATCTTTTTCCAGTTGCAAGCGTTCTCGCTCAAGTTTTAACTTCTCTGTTTCTATGTCCTGTGGTTGAAGCATGGACTTTTCCCCTTGACCAAGTTCGTTTTCCAAAGATGGTTTCTCTGAATTCACTATCTGTAACCTCAGCTTCTCTCTTTCAATCTGCAGCCGCTCCTTCTCCAGCTGAAGCCGCTCGTGCTCCATGTCTAAATGCCGCAGCCTCTCTTTCTCAATCTGCAGGCGTTCCTTTTCTACCTGCAGTCTTTCAGCCTCAATATCCAGGCGTCGTTTTTCCAACTCTAGTTTCTGTTTCTCTATGTTGACAAGCAAGTGGGGCTCATCGTACGCAGATCTAGATGGTGTTGAGTTAAGAGTAAAAAACTCATCAATGTGGGGGAAATCGGGAAGTTCATTTTCCCTCCTGGAATCTGGTATGACCGATGACAACATTTCTTCTTCCTCCTCAATCTCAAACTAAGAGAAAAGAGAAAAGCAATTTTCAGTATTCACTTCTACTTCATCGTTGCCAATCTGTCTAAATATATCTTAAAAGCTTTCTGTGTTGTTGGAGTATACAAAGCCATTTAGTTTGAATTTTGAAAATCATCTACATTGAATTACCTGATGTCACTAATACATACAGTTGAGGTTATTATGCTTAGGTGGGAAGAAAGGTATTACTGATGTAAAGAGAAAACAAATGGAATGACCTTGTCATGTACTATCTTTAAGTAAACTAGAAAATCTGGCAACTTCTTTTAACCATTCCTGAACCATAAACTCCCACACTGGAATTGAAAAAGAAAAAAAAGAGGGCACACAGGCTAATACTTACTTCAGGACTCTGGGGATCCCTTTCTTCCTCTTCCACCTTGACCTCAGTTAAGGATCCACCTGCATCCCTGAAATCTGCCACATTTTGCCAGTCAAAATTTGCATCATTTCGGAATCCTATCTTTTCATCTATCTCTTCAGTGAGAGAGTCATCTAAATCAGAGGAGGGAAGGGGAAATCCAGAACCAACTAACTTAATGTTGGCCTTCATCCTCTTTCTCTTCATAAGTGCTCTCCAGTCAAGGTACCTTCTTTTCACTTCCGTCCCTGTCCTCTGCTCTCCTTCTCCTACGGCATTCACACACTGTGCAATCTCCTCCCAAGCCATTCGTTTCATCACGTTAATTGTCGTGTTGAGCTGCTTGGAAAAAATGACTTCTTTCCTTTTCGTAATTTCTTTCAAAAGGGTCTGAGTCTCTTGAACACTAAAATTGCTTTTCCTTTTTCTTTTCAGCTGCTTCATTTTTTTAACTTAAATGCAGTTCTTATAGTAAGAGAAGATGTGAAAGGAATTTGAGGAATGCTGCAAAGCACAAAAACCAAGGACAACTCCTTGTTGTCACGTAGTTCAAATCACTGAGTTTTCCATTCATCTAGTAGCAGAGGCAGGCTGGATAATTCCTAAAGGGGAAAAAAGTAGTATCAATCTGCAACTTCTCTAATATACTTCAACCCAATAAGCTAAATAATTTTAAAAAGAAAAAACCATCTTCTATATGGCTTAAAATTATCTAGTTCTCTTTCCACCATTGTCCCAACTTATCATCTTCTCTCACTCAGGCTGCTGCAATGGCTCCTAACCAGTTGCCAGTATTCACTCTTGACCCTCTCTGCTTCTCCAGCTCCTTCTCCCACTCATTCACCCTCTTTCTGCCAACTACACTGGCTTTCTTTCAGTCACCTATTCCTGTCAAGCTCTTTCCCTGTTCAGGGCCTTTGTCCACACTGTTCCCTCTACCTAGAAAATGGACTGCTCTTTTTTTGGCCTATGTAATTCCTCCTTATCCTTCAGCTTGCAGATTAAGCATCTGTTTCTCAGTGAAGCTTTTCCTAACAAGTCAAATTACTCTAGCATAAAGTCTATAGTACTTTCCCTAGTCCAAATTTTATACTTGTACTAACATATAGCTCAGAGTCTCTCTCTCCCCGACTTTACTACAAGTTTCATGAAAGCCGAGATGTTTCCACCCACCATCATTTCCCCAGAGCCTAGCAGAGTTTCTGGCACATGGCAGGCACACCATAAATATACTTTGAATGAATGCATGAGTGGATTTGCCAAAATGATCATTAGTTTGAAATACTGAAAAGAAAAAATAAATGTAGACACTGTATTTAGAAGAAAAATAAAAGGCTGAGCTGCAAAATCAACAAAACCCAGAAACTAATTTGAGACAATACAATCTGATCAAAGAAATGACAACTACCTCTATTTTACTACTTCACAAATTAAAACTTATTTTGAGGTTAAACCAATATAGAAACTCTAAACTTGGAATAAAATTTTATGAAACAATGAACATATTGTAGGGATAAAACAAAATTAGAAGAGTAACATTAAAACAAACAAACAAACAAACAGGGATTTTTTTCCCCAGCCACACCACCTAATTAATCAGTTAAAAGCAAAAGAAAACCAATTAAAACAAAAAAATATTTTTAATTCCTAAACCTTCTGAACACTAGCACACATTTCATGGTTTGCCATTGTAATTCTGTCCCTCAATGTTCACTCTCCCTCAAATCACTTAAACAAAAATCTCTACAAAAAACACCAAAAACCAAACAAACAAAAAAAACAGGCCGGATGGTGTATTTGTTTCTAATCAATGCTTTTAATTATCTGCTTTTCTTTGGAGAATCTCTCAGTAGTACTTTGTACTTTTCTGGGCCACTTTAACTGTAGAGTTGAAGATCATGATATAGGGAAGTATATACTTGGAGATTCCATGAAATAAATTAAAAATATTCATGTGGCAATATTTTAAAAGAAATTATGAGTGGGAAAGATCCTCTTGTGAGCATTTATTTCTTTTAGATGCAAGAGAGAATATTTCTCCAATTCCAGACAATTCTCAGGCTGTCCAATTATCAAAGAGTGTGTATCTGAAACTTGTTAGAAAGGTAAACTCTTCAGGCTACACTTCAGACCAATTGAATCAGAAACTCTAAGGCTAGGATTTAACGATCTTTGTTACAATAAGCCTTCCAGATGATTCTAACGCAGCTAAAGTTTGAGAACCTCTGTGCTGGACCCACACCAGTAAAACAGATCCTTCGCACGCACACTTAACTCTTTCATCCACCTTGATTTCAAGGCTAACATTTTATAAATGCATCTGACTGGTGGAATCTAAAGCACATCTAAAATCCTCACTGCAGTGGCCCTGCTATCTAGCCTTTCCACTATGGGAAGGTATTTTAGGAAGTTGAAACAGATGTTGAGTAAGTCAGGGATTCAATTTTGTCCTAAAGGCATAAAATGAGGTCAACTACCGAAAAGGTCCCAGTGCCTTGCATAGCGTATCATACAGTGCTTTATAAATGTTGGTTCAACTGAGGGGAAAAGTGGGATAGAGGTCTCTTTTACTTGGAAGAGATTTTACAAATATGTAACAGGGAACAAGGACTCAAAAGGATTAAGAGTTACCTACCCAGACCATGTTGTCTGACTTCAAATTCACTCACTGATCACTGCTACACAGCTGACTTTACAAAATGAGAATATGGGATGAGATTGCTAAGGTCCCTTCCAGTCCTATCATGGTACAACCATAAACTTTTCCTGTCAATATGAAGAAAAAATATCAAGTGTCTATTAAGTTCCAGGTCTTGTCATTGAAGCTTCTCCATAGCATTTTACGGGAGATGCCAGCCTTTCTATTTATAAAACAAGATTCAGAGAGGTTAATTTCCAAACAACATAGCTAAATGACAAGACTTATATCCAGGTTCTTTCATGTCTCATCTGCTTCGACTTTATTAGCAGCCTGTGATAGCTAAATCTTAGAAATATGTTCCTAAGGTAAGTTTTGAGATGCAATTCAGTAAAAGACTTTCAAAAGGAGTAGATTCTTATCTATGTGGAAGGTCCAGATAAAATTCTGTATATAGCCAAAAAATTTCCTTAAAGCCTCAACCAGTTAGGTTTCCTCTATCATGTGTTAAAGTAAATTTAAAATGGAGGCCGGGCGCAGTGGCTCACGCCTGTAATCCTAGCACTCTGGGAGGCCGAGGCGGGTGGATTGTTTGAGCTCAGGAGTTCGAGACCAGCCTGAGCAAGAGCGAGACCCCGTCTCTACTAAAAATAGAAAGAAATTAATCAGATAACTAAAAATATATACAAAAAATTAGCCGGGCATGGTGGCGCATGCTTGTAGTCCCAGCTACTCGGGAGGCTGAGGCAGGAGGATTGCTTGAGCCCAGGAGTTTGAGGTTGCTGTGAGCTAGGCTGACGCCACAGCACTCACTCTAGCCCGGGCAAAAGAGTGAGACTCTGTCTCAAAAAAAAAAATAAATTAAATAAATAAATAAAATGGAGACAAGGCCTGAAGAATCCCTGAGCAGACAAAGCCAGCTTGGCTCCAAAAGTGACCTTATTGACCTTGCTTCATTTGTAAACATAAGCAAAACTTAATTTGGTTTATTTTTTATAAATGTCTATATTAAAAAAAATGAAACTTAAGGCTAGTCAATCAGAAGCCACCAACTAACTTACACAGCTAGAGACTTTCCAGAAGGATAGACCAAATAAGGCAACCTTGTAAATGTACTTTCATGCTAACCCTATACAAGCCTTCCTCTTGTATTCCCTCTGCAGAGCCCCCAAACCACTTCTGGTTTGGAGCTGCCTAATTCATGAATCACTGTTCACACAAATAAACTCTTTAAAATTTTATTGTGCCTCAGTTTACCTTTCAACTATGGTTTCTTCTCAAATACTTTAATGTCTGCCAATTTAAAATGTATGTTAGTGTGAGAAATATTTCTTTAGTAATTCACAATAAAAATAGTATCTTCTACTGAAGCAAAAATATAAGAATTAAGCAAGGCTAAATTGAATCAGAAACTTCACAAAAAGTCTTTTTTATCACTGTTTGAGCCTTTTCTCTTTTGGACTGAAAAGTGGATGCTAATTCCTTATTTTTAAATTTTAATAACAAATCATTTTTTATTACCATTGCACTAAACTTTTAAGTATTTTCCTTTCTAAGCTCCCAGTAATCTTTGTTCAGTTAACTTTGTATATCTCTAATAACAACACTAAAAATATGCCCACCATGACATCTTGTTGTGTCTAATCACTCATGTGGAACAACCATCTCCTGAACTGCCACTTGCTGCTGAAATGGAGGTCAGAGAAACCTAAAAATCCCAAACAGCAGAAAATAAATTCTCAAATCACTGTCACTTTCACACACTCACAAATAAGGACAAAATATGCAAAAATAAAAAAAAAAAGATTGTAGGCAAACTATTTCTAAAGTAGACTAGTAGACTTTCGAAATTTTTCAAGAGACATTTAATGCTAAAATTCAAATCCACTAAATTGGAACGTGTAATCAGTGGCAGCACTCCTGATATTGTCCTAGGGATATACTGCCCTAATAAATACAAGCCTTTTGTCACTAGAATGTAAGCAAAGGCATTTCACAAATTAAAACATCATCAAAACAGGCAGTGTGTGTAGTGGTTATGAGCAAATTCTGGAATCAGACTGCCTGGGTTAAACCCTGGCTCTGCCACTTCCTAGTTGTGTGGCCTTACTTAACCTCCCAATGTGCAATTTCATTTGTAAAATGATGATGATAACATTGCTTCACAGAGATACTACAGGATTAAAAGATTTAGTAAAATACAAAGAACAGTTCCTGGCACAAACTACACATTATTCAGTGTTTGTTATTATTACTTCCAAGGCAAAATCTTTAAATAATTTTGACAAAAGGAAACAGAAAGGTCACAACATTAGAATTGTTACAGTTCTTAAGTTGAGTGGTAGGCCCACGGGTCTTTATTATTAAGCTTCGTAACATATAAGATACACTAGGGGTGTGCTGAAGCCTGACTGGGAGAGCTCCCCAGAGTCAACTGTGCACATCTTTTTCCACTTTTACAGTCAGCAATGTTCTGGTGGGAGCTAAAAAATTGGCCAAGATGGCAGTACTTATACTACAGAATTGACAAATGCTACAAATTAGGATTTTTTTTTTTTGAGTTCTAATAAACCATCAAGGAGCCAGTTTATTAGAATACTATAGCTACACTATTATATTTCTGCATATATCAAACATAACCTAATAAATAAAATTAAGAAAAATGGAACATTTCAGCATCTGATCCCAAGTCAGTTTAGTGAACATTCTAGAATGCTTATAATTTTAGAGGACCAAATTTAATTAGCATTCTGGCCTAACATTCCTAGATAATTCAATTATCCAATAGAGTGGGTAAGTATTCAGCTTTCCTCTACAG
>NW_012151951.1:5519661-5520455 GCF_000956105.1 Propithecus coquereli
GGATGGCACAGCTCTAGCTGTCATGATCACTGCCCTAGGACTTATCACACATGTATTTCTCTAGTCCATCTTCCCAAGTCCTGTGGTGTCTGCCCTTTGTCAGGCCAATGCCTACTCATCCTTCAACATTCAGTTTAAACATCTCCTGCTTCAGGACATCTTCGCTCTTTGTATTCATCTAAGTCTGATGTCCTTGCTACATGCTTCCACTATCAGGCTGTTTAATAATCGCTTATTTTACATTAGGAACAATAAGGGATGAAAGATGAATATATTATTCCTGCTATCAAATAATTTACAACCTAGTAAAACCTATAAAACACAGATGCATAAGAAAATGCACATGAAAAAACTGTAATGGAATCTGTAAACTAAAGGCTGTGAATACAGACTGCCTGGGTTTGTATGCCAATTCCACCACTTACTAGCTCTGTAATCTCAAGCAAATTACTTAACCTCTTAAACTTGTTCTTCATCTAGAAATGGTAACGATATTAGACTAATAATGTTTTGAGGCTTAAAAGAGATAATCCAATTAAGAAGCTGAGCATGCCTAAGATATAGGAAGCCCAAAAATGTCTGTTATTATCCAGTACCTAGTACAGTATCTGGACCTAGGAGGCAAGTATTTCTTTACTGGATGAACAACGTAAACATATGAAAAGTACAACAAAGAAGTCCTAACAAAATAGCCTGGATGTTCAGGAGAAGCAGAAATCTTTGACAAGATCAAGGAGGGTTTTGAGATGGAATTGGTATTTGATTTGGGTCTTATAAAACAAATAAACTAATGA
>NW_012151951.1:5520505-5524006 GCF_000956105.1 Propithecus coquereli
TTAGAGGACCAAATTTAATTAGCATTCTGGCCTAACATTCCTAGATAATTCAATTATCCAATAGAGTGGGTAAGTATTCAGCTTTCCTCTACAGGAGACTGAAAATACTCATGAGGTACCATGTTTATAAGCCACAACAAAAAGAACTGAGACAAACTGATTTATATATCACTAAACCAGTCCCAATACGCTTCTTCTTAGTACTCTATGTTGCATGATACCTGAAGGAATTACTGAAGTCAAAACTTGGCTTTTTCCTTCTTTTACCATTTGCTGCACCTCTGAGGATCTTGGAGATGGTAGTCCACCTGCTCCAAAGACAGTATCTTCAATATATGGCATTGTGCCTAACGAATAGGAGGTAAAAATCAAACTTAAAATAAGGTGTTCAGGCAATGGAAAAAAAGATAAAAAGAAATAAAAAATAATTCAAGGCAGGGAAGCCAGTAAAACTGAAATTTCCATAGGCACACAAAGCATATATGCTTATAAGAAAAAGGCAGCCCAACTCAATATAGGCTAGAAGTAGTCTGAGAGAATAAGTAAAGACATCAGATAAACTACCCACTCTATAACTACACCAGAGAATGTAACAGTCAACAGGTTACACAAAACTCTGAAGAAAAATGTTCAGCAAACAGGCTATATTTCTACTTAAGCAGTACTGACTGGTGATAAGCGGATTATCAAAGACATTTTGAAAAAACAGAATTGGCAGATTAGATGTCCTTAAAAATAGGACAAAGTTACAACAAATTCCATATCAGATTAAATGCCTACAATGTGATAAGGATGAATTTTATTTACAAAAGATACAGAATGTTTCATGGTATTTACATAGCTTTTTGAACCATTTAAAAACCACTATCATATTTTTAAGGTAAAAGCATGTTAAAAATACAAATATTGACCAACGGAGGACTGGATAAACTATACTAGGTCACATAATGGAATATATGCCATGTATATCATACTAGAGTATGGTTGTATCTCAGCACATCATCCCTGTAAAAATGCTACAGTTAATCCAAGCCAACAAAATTGGGAAAGGAAATGTGTGTGTATGTCTATGTGTGCATATGTATTCACAGATCGACTTAGGAACACTCAGACACAGAACATGCTATGTTCTACAACAGGTTCATTAACTCTATTACCACCAATCACTAGCTCTAAGGATCATGTGCACAGTCATTTCTGTTTCAGCCATGTGGCTGTTAGTACACAGCACATTTGTTTTATTTTACTTTGAGGTGATTAACATTATATTAAAAATTTACTTATGAGTGATTTTTATTATAGAAAACTACATTTTTTAATGTCCCCATAAATCTACAATTCACAAATCTGTTGATTTTTTTAAAAAGAATATACATGTTTATAAAACCTAAATAAAAGTACAAAATGAAGTGAAACTCTACCACCAACATAATATTAACAATATCTTAGAAATTCTTTTCAGAAAAATCATGTTTATAATAGCATATAAGTATTTATGGACACATTTTACATATATTACATGAATACATACCAATTCCACTCACATCAGTTAATGAAACTTAAGTTAAAAAGCAGTGACTGTTGAAAATATAGAGATAAAATTATAAAAAATGAAAGAATTAAAAACAGAAAATGACATGAAGACAAATGATTCTAATGGACAAATGAGACGAAGCTGGGATCATGAATAGGAAAACTTACCAGCCTATACAATGAAAAAGAAGAGATGAGAAAAATTATGAAATTGAAAAAAATTGTGAAGCTATTGCTAGAGCAGTGTCTCTCAAACTGTACCATCTATACGAATCACTTGAGGATCTTGTTAAAATGCAGATTCAGATTCAGTAGGTCTAGGGTGGACCAGGATTCTGCATTTCTGACAAACTCCGAAATAATGTTAATGTTATTGGTCCTTGGACCACATCTTGAGTAGCAACAGTCTAGACTACAGCAGCACTGTCCAATAGAAATATGTGATCCACACATGTAATTTAAATTTCCTAGTGGTCACAGTATAATAAAAACAAAACAAAGGTGAAATTAATTTTAACATATTTTATTTGACCCTAAATATTATATATTCAGTATATTTTCACTTTATGTAATCAATGTAAATAAAATTAATGGTAGATTTTTATTCTTGTTTTTTCCACTAACTTTAAAATAGTGTATATTTTACAATTATACCACATCTCATTTTGTATCAGCCACATTTCAAGAAGTTAATACCAATGTGCCTAGTAGCTAACATATCAGACCATGCAGGTTTACAGCACATAAGGATTTTTAAAAATCACCCAAGGAGCTTTTAAAAAATACCTATAACCAGTCCTCATCTTTGAACAATTAAAACAATCTTTGGAATAGGGCTAGGCACTGGGAGTTTAAAAGCTCTTCAAGTGATTCTCATTTGCAGCCAGCATTAAGAAGCACCCTGCTAGAGAGTCGAGTGTTACTTGCACAAATATGTATAGAAAGACAAGGTGGAGTACAAATGCTGTAAGCTAAGAAATTTCTTTCAGGGATCATTAAAGACTTCATCTGTCACAAAAGTCTTAAAATACAGACAAAGCTGGTTTATTTTTGGAAAAATATGCCCAATAGGATGTTATGCCAGATACAAGAAGAATATGCCCAGTTTTAAGGACCAACTCACACTTCTATTTGCTGAAAATATATCAAAGGAATACAAGCTAAGTCAATTTAGACTTAAGAAGAAATGGCCTGCTCTCTTTTGAGAACCAAACTTTCTTCTAATTAGAATGTCTTTATACAGCTACCCATATCTTCATTTGAAAGAATTAAGACTGAATTAGGAGTATAAATCAGAACATCCATTATTAAATTGAGTAATTAAGACATATTGCTTCATTCAACAAATATGTACTGGGTGTTTAAAACCTTTCAAAGGCTTTCCATTGCAATTAAGAGGGAGGTTTACTCTTTACTCTTCTCTCTTCCTATTATAACCCTGTCTGAAGCTCTACCTTTATACCTGCATACTTACCTTTTCCTTACTTTCCCAAACCACTTTCCCCACCCCCCTGTCCAACAAACATGTGCATACATGCAGGTGCACAAACACTGCAGCAGTAACTCTAAAATTCCCCTAAATTCTAGATCAGCACTATTCAATAGAAATATGGGAGCCCTATATATAATTTTAAGTACTCTAGTAGCCACATTAAAAAAGAGAAACAGGCAAAAATGAGTATTTTATTTAACCCCATATAGCCAAAATGTTATCATTTCAATATAAATAATTATTGAGATAATTTACATTCTTTTTTCATACTAAGTCTTCAAAATCCAGTGGGTATTTTATAGTTCACATTTTTACATCTCAATTTGGACTAGCCACACTTCGAGTGCTCAATAGTAACATGTGGCTACTGGCTACTGTACTGGATGGCACAGCTCTAGCTGTCATGATCACTGCCCTAGGACTTATCACACATGTATTTCTCTAGTCCATCTTCCCAAGTCCTGTGGTGTCTGCCC
>NW_012151951.1:5526526-5529089 GCF_000956105.1 Propithecus coquereli
GTTGCAGCCTCTAAAACTTATAGACCTTTCTGTGCCAAATTACACAGAACAGCCATTTGCCTGAAATCTCATCTCACAATCATTCTTGACTGGTGGGAAATAGGAATGGTATGTAGTTCACTTAAGTAATCTTGTGAAGATGATGTACCCACAATGGCATATTATAACCGGGTAACTTTTTACAAGAACTAACACTAGAATGAAGTTCCTAGAGATATTTCATGATAGGGCAATTAAGAGGTCTGAGAAAAAGCAGAAGGTAAATCCTGAGTCAAAAAAATCTGACGGTAAATTCATTAAGTAGTTCAAGAAGAAAAGCATCACAAATCCACAAACTTCCCTCAACCCCCATCCAAATCTTTTCGTTAGTGTGGCTTTCCCCTCCCCTATATTCTTATGAGATTCACGTCCCTGCTGAATAGGATGCTCTTCTCTAAAACTTGTAGTACGTAAATAACTAAAGTTTACTTAACGATCGCCTGTTATCAAACACCTTTCACCTCCTCCCCTCTGTCTCCTTGGGGACCATCCAGAAGTAGCCCCTGGGAAGAATCAAGGACTGGAGGCCACCCTGGGGCAGGGGCGCGCACCTGACTCAGCTACGATGCCGCTGCACCTGGTAGGAGTCCTGGTGGGAGTCGGGACAACCTGGAAGGAGATTTCTCTCTCTGGATATTAAATGAGAGTCCTGACTGAGTGCCCAGAAACTTCTGCAGCCTTGTTCCAGCGGCTTGGGCCCTCACCAGCTCCCCCGGTAAGGCAACAGCCGCGCGTGGTACTTCTCCCGAGCGTGTAGTCCCGCTACGCTGCAAAGCCAGGGCCACAACCCTCAGCGGTAGGGCGGTCGCCTACCGCTCACCCCTCCGGGACCCTCCCCGCTGAGAGGGCACCCACCGTTCTTGGAACCACGGCTTCCCGGGGTGCCTCCTCCGGCTCAAAACCGCTCACCTGCGACCCCAACGGCACCTCTGCAAGATCTCCCCTAAGGGGGGTAGAAAAAAAGATGCTTCGTTGATCCCCCGCCCACCAACTTTGCCCGCCCATTTCCCGCCATCCACTGGGTAGTGTGGCTGCCGCTCATTTTCTGCGGCTCATCCATTGGCCCAAAGGGTATTGCCATTCTGGCTGAGAGCCCGCCCCAGGCCTGGGCTCACAATGGGAATCGAGTCCCAAACCGGTTCCGGGTTAGTGCCCTGGAATCCCGCCCCCTCGTACTTCGCCTCCCGCTCTGGGCTCAGTCTTTGGCGCGTGGCTCTGTCAGTCAAGTGGGCTGTAGGAAAGGATTGGTTCCTAGCGATCTGCTTGCTGCGCTGTTCTGAGTGATTGGGACACTGGCCGCTACATCTCCAAACTCTACTCTTGTCCTTGACCTTCACCTGTTAAAAGGGCAGGCAACAAGAGGGAGCTCCCTCCGGTTTCCTAGGCCATCATCACCTTGAGTAGAAACTCAGCCAGCTGCGACTTACTTTGTCCTCAACCATTCCTCTGAGACTGCCCTTGCCAAAGGTCACCGGTGACTTCCTTATGGCTAAATCTGGGAGTCACTTCTCAGTCCTTATCATACTTCTCAAAAAATCTTTGACTTGACCATTTCTTCATTGTTATTGCTGATACGTGCTTCTCCTGGTTTTCCTCCCTCTCAGTCCTCTTGATCCATTTTTGCAGTTGCCTCTTTTCTCTGCCAACTCAAATTCAAGTGTTACTAATGGGCCTATCTTTCCACTGCCTTCAGGCCTCTACTGACTCTCACCTGAATTACTTCAGCAGCCTCCTAACTGGTCTCCCAGCATTCTGTCTGCAGTCCTTTCTATGTGTAGTCCATTCTTCATTCTGTAGCCAATATAAGCTGCTTAAAGTTCTTTAGTGGAATCTCACCACTTTTATGATACAGTACAAACTCCTTACCAAACCGTGAAAGAAAAGGCCCTTGCTTTTCTCTAAGGCTTCATCCCTCTGCTTTACCCACCATCCTTTTTCCTTAACCCCAATCCTTTTGCTTCTTTCAGTTCTGGGACTCTACAGTGGCCTGGAGACTCAGTTTGCACTGCTCTGTTTCCTCCCAGGAAGATTTCTCCCTGCCTCTTCCCTGCTATGCCCAGGATTCATTTTAGAAATTACTTTCTGAAGGAAGCCTTCCATTCTGTCCATTCACCCACCCTACCTTCACTTCCAAGTTTTCCTTCAGTGTAGGTTTGCCAGATAAAAGACAGGACACTTAGTTAAATTTGAAGTTCAGATAAACAACAAATAACTTTTAGTATAAGTATGCCCAATGCAATATTTGGAATCCCATTTTTTATTAGCTAAATTCTAAAAAGTAAAAATTTTTATTTGCTACATCTGGCAACTCTACTCCAGCGAGCTCTCATCACAGCCTTTCCTGTGACAGCTGTTATCACATATTTTATGTAGGTGGGGTTTTTCTTGTTCACTGTAGTAATTTCTTTGCCTAACAGAGTGACTAGAAAATAATAGGCACTAAAAAAAGATTTGGTAAATAAATGATGGAATATTCTGGATGAATGGTGATTCCTTGATGGAGATTTTTGGAGGAACTCTCTTC
>NW_012151951.1:5540669-5542549 GCF_000956105.1 Propithecus coquereli
ATAATGTAATAATATTTTGGGTCCCAGTCATGAGTTTAAAAATGGATGAGTAGATCATATAATGTCTTAAGCAAACAAGCCCCACAAAACACCACATAATTTCTTTACTCATTTTTGTGGTCCTTAATTGCCATTATTCTACTATATTTTGTCCTAAAAAGAAACAAAAAAAAATTCTGCTCTGCTTTGATGTTAAATTTCAACATGTCATAGATTAAAGCTATTTTTATATTTAAGATAAAAGGCTGAATTTTAATTAAAAATTACTTTTGGGACACTTTCTGGGTTTTTTCCTTTTTATTTTTCTGGTTTTTAGGCATTTTTTTAGTTTGATTAAAGTGCAGCAAAGTGTCTCTTGTCATCTGTGTCTTAGTGCTAGAAAATAGTCTAATACATCTTGTGCATTAACAGTACTGGCTCTCCCTCCTTGGAGAACGAGAAGGGCTTTATTTTAATAGAATTTGGAAATGGTGTCAGAATCCAAGGTTTCATTACTATAGCAACAGAGAATAATGGAAAGACTAAATGTCAAATACATTCAATGTTGCCATAGTGACAATCAGTTGCTTTACCAAATATGTTTACTATTCCATTCTGGTCAGTTTTTAAAATACGTTCATCTATATGAATGCTCAAAAAGGGAAGAAAAAGTTCAAAATCATGTGAGAAAGAAAAAGCGCTTCAAGAAATAAAAGAAATTTGTTTCACTGTCCATTATTTAATAAGAAACAGAATCCACAAAAAAGGGTATAAGGGAAATAGGAATTCTCATTTCTGTTCTAATAAGTAGTCTTCCTATTTGCAATCAGGGAAATTGAAGCATGGAGTTTAAGGGATGTCTGTATTGTCATTTCGTGCTATTTCAAATTTTCTCTGAGCCTCTGAAAATAGGGAATTCTGCCATATTGAAATGGAAAACCTTTTCTTTTTAAGCAATAGCAGTGAGGGTACATGCCTACTAGACAATTGTGCTGGCTCTAGATCAAATCATTAAAGCAGGCAATAGCTTATTCTTGTCCTGATTGTCTTCCTTTGCCTTTTGGCAGCCTCCTCCCCTTGCTGACAAACATTCTCATTATAGTAACTCATCAAGACCCTTCCTGCCACACAACTTACTAGTGACCTTGTTTTGTACCTATCTCTTCCTATTTCTATAATTACTTCCACTAGACTGAACCCAGGGAGGACACGGATAATACTCACTTTCACCATTGAAAATTCAGTTCCTACCACAATGTATGACACATCATAGGACATAATAAATATCAGTTGAATGAATGAACTTCTGTCAAATGATATCTTTGTCTTAGT
This sequence comes from Propithecus coquereli, assembly GCF_000956105.1. Lineage (NCBI taxonomy): Eukaryota > Metazoa > Chordata > Mammalia > Primates > Indriidae > Propithecus > Propithecus coquereli. The sequence continues at coordinate 5,541,981 of NW_012151951.1, forward strand.
CTCTCTGAGACTCTACCAGATGACTGAAACACCAAATTCAAGGTAATGTGTGAATAGGCAGAAATGCCTTAGTGGCTCACTTTTTTCAAAGTACAGTCTAACTCTAGAAATGACTGAAATTTTAGGTTCATTTGGAAGGTGGTTGTTGGGAAGTCAAGATGTACTTAATCTAAAAAGCAACATGCTAAATGATAAGTTTCTGAGCTTACTAGCAAAAATATATGTAATACAAACTGTGTCTGGGCTGTGAAAATAACAGCACCACTTCCATAATTTCCAATCTTTTTCATAAAATTATTTTAAGTGTTCAAAATTAAGTTCCATTTCCAATTGTGCATTTCAGGAGCTTATCTCCATGAGCCAATAATGGTAGTTCTGGAAACAGGAAATATTCCTAGGTATCAGTAAGTGTTGGCTAACAATACTTCTATGGTAGGCAGGATAATGTCCCTTCAAAGATAGCTACGTCCCAATTCCCAAAACGTGAATATGTTACCTTATGTGTCACAACAGACTTTTCATGTGTGATTAAGGATCTTCAGATGGGAAAATTATCCTGGATTATCTTA
>NW_012151951.1:5542599-5544648 GCF_000956105.1 Propithecus coquereli
AATTGTTTCTCTTTAGATTTTTTCACCCATGCAACTGGGAAAAATAGGGAAAAAAAATAAGAAATGCCAGAACAGTAGCTATTTAAAAATGGTAATCATTATTGCATGAAATAGGAATGACAGATTTAAGTTTCAAAGATTAGTCTGGTATCAAATCTTGAGAAGTCAGATGTGTCCTGTCACTCCAACTAGCATAAACTATGGATAAGTTGCCATTTTTGTTTATGGTGGGATATTAGCCAAACTTTGGTTTCTACTGCAACAGCCTATGAAATAAGATGGACCAGTGGTGATTTAGAAGAATCATTAACAATCCTTTATAAAAATTCATGTTGTTTTTCATTCTAGTGTACCTATATGTGGAATTGCCCGTGGAAGAAACAGATCAATTACAAATCTATGCTTGCAATTTGGAACATGTGTCCTGGTGACTTTCTATTTAGAGCTTATTTTTAAAAATCAGTTTTGGTATATATATACTTTTGGTATACCTCCCCTCTTTGGCAAAGTGGACTCTGGTTGAACAACAGTTTCAGTATTTCTGTCAGATAGCCACTTGTTTCTTTGGGTCCCCTGCAGAATGAATTTTATTTATGCAAAATAGCCTATATTTTAATCACCCCCTCCCAAAAATACCCTGAATATTTAGTGAAAATTGATCTGTTTTTGTATGATGATGTATCAACAGAAAAATAGATGCATAAATTTCATTTTAGCAATAAAGACTACATATGCTGTTTTCTCAGTTTGAGAAATTACTATGACTTTTTGGTTGTATTTATGTGTGTGCATTCTTGATTTCCTTCTTATAAGAATTTCATAGATTTTTGGAGTTGGAAGATTTTCATTCACTGGCCAGCTCTCTTTTCTCAGCTCATTTAACAAATAATTATTGAATACTATTCTGTGTCAAACACTGATCTAAGGGCTTCATATATATTAATTATTCAACTAATATAACAGCCATATATGGGAAGACTACTAGTATTCATCACATTTTTTTACATGAAGAAACTGAGGCCAAGAGATGTCAAGTATCTTTCTAAGGTTGCACAGTTGGTAAAGCTGGTAACCCCAAATAGTCTGTGCACTTAAACCTCCCACTGTACCAACACTTAAAATGGATGTGATTGGTACTTGCAAGGAGATTGCTTTAAAGGTGGTCAAAATGTTTGAAAGGTTTTCATGGAGTAAGAAGACAACAAAATTCTCCCCACAATCCACCACTTTTTCCCTAACATTTATTGAACTGGTTGGAAGCTCTCAAAGACAGGGTTCTTGTCATTAGTCTTTGTTTTATCTCTAGCACCTAGAACAGACCTTGCATTTATTATTTATTAGCAAAAATTTTAGATTTCAGGTTGTAGAATGGACAATGATTATATAATTTCATTGCATAGTAGCTTTCATCAATGAATCCATCATTGTTTAGCAACTGACTGAAAGCTGTTTTATCCCATGTTCTCCATTGCTTTGACTGCACTTCTTTACCGATATCCATGGAACACCTTACCCCAAACACCACAGCCTGTATTTTCTATAGGCAAAGTTCTTGATTTTTTTTCCTGTTGAGATTATTTTTCTGTGTGGGCTGTAAAAGAGGCCATGATCAACATACAGTAAAGCACAAATATAAATAGAATCCTGAGTTTGACTAGAAAACTTTCATTCAACTCATTTAAAGTTTTTAAAGACAGGAGTTCTGATCCCTGGCAAGCTTTTTCAGTTTTTCAACTATAAAAGCAGTATGTATGAATGTTTTTCCAAAGAGAAAAGATAGAGGGGACACAAAAAAAAGTGGGGAGAAAGCATTTTACAAGATCCAAAAATAAATAGAGTATACCTCAGTTTTTATCTGTCTTCCTCTCTCAGACACTAATACTGTCTTTACACCACTTAACATATTATACTATTTGTTATAGACTGAATGTTTGCGTCTCCCTCAAAAGCATATATTGAAACCCTAGTCCCCAATGTGATGGTATTAGGAAGTGGGGCCTTTGAGAGGTGCTTAGATCATGAGGGTAAAACCCTCATGGGTGGGATTAG
>NW_012151951.1:5544698-5546170 GCF_000956105.1 Propithecus coquereli
TAAAATTAATTTTCTCTATTTTTAAAATTTTTTCAGTTTCATTGAGGTATAGTTGACAAATAAAAATTGTCTATATTCAAGGTTTACACCATGAAGACTTCATATATGTATATGTTGTGAAATAATTACCACAATCAAATTAATTAACACATCCATCACCATACATATTTACCATTTTGTATGTGGGGGGATAAGGACAATTATTAGATATACCCTCTTAGCAAATTTCAAGTAAGCAATACATTATTATTAACTATAGTCACCATGCTGTGTGTTAGATCTCCAGAAGTTATTCATCTTATAACAGCAAGTTTGTATCCTTTGACAAACATTTTCCCATTTCCCCCACCCTCCAGCCCTAAGCAACTACCTTTCTTCTCTCTGCTTCTATGAGTTCAACTTTTTTTGATTTCACATATAAGTGAGATCATACATTATTTGTCTTTTTGTAGCTGTCTTACTTCACTTAGCATAATGTCCTTCAGATTCATCCACGTTGTTGCAAATGGCAGAATTTCCTTCATTTTTATAGCTGAATAATATTCCAGAGTGTGTGTGTGTGTGTGTGTGTGTGTGTTCACGCACACATGTATGTATACATACATAAATACATAGCACAGTTTCCTTATGCACTCATTCGTAGATGGACACTTGGGTTGTTTCCATATCTTGGCAATTGGCTGCAGTGAACATGGATGTACAGGTCTCTCTTCGAGTTACTAATTTCATTTTCTTTGGATATATACTGAGAAGTGGGATTGCTGAAATGCTGAATTGTATGGTAGTTCTATTTTTAATTTTTTGAGGAACCTCCATACTGTTTTCCATATTGGCTGTACCAATTTACAGTCCCACCAGCAGTGTATACACCATCCTTTTTTTCCATATCCTTACTATTACTTTTTATCTTTTTCTTTTTTAATAGCCACCCTAACAATAGAGGTTTTGATTTGCATTTCCCTGATGATTAGCAATGTCGATCATTTTTCATATGCCTATGGGCCATCTGTATATCTCCTTTGGAGAAATGTCTAATTCAGGTCTTTGCCCATTTTTTAATCAGGTTGTTTGTTATTTTGCTATTGAGTTATATGAGTTCCTTATATATTTTGGATATTAACCTCTTATCAAATATGTGGTTTGCAAATATTTTCTTTCATTCTGTAAGTTGCTTCCTTTGCTTTGCAGAAGCTTTTTAGTTTGATGTAATCCCACTTATTTTTGCTTTTGTCGTCTGTGCTTTCTGTGTCTTATGCAAAAAGTCATTGCCAAGACCAATGTCAAGGAAGTTTTTTCTATGTTTTCAGCTAGGCGTTTTGTGATTTCAGATCTTACATTTAAGTCTTCCATCCATTTAGGGTTAATTTTCGTATATGGTGTAAAATAAGGGTCCAATTTTATTCTTTTGCATGTGGATATCCAGTTTTCCAATACCATTTATTGAAGACATTATCCTTTTTCTATTGTATATT
>NW_012151951.1:5556495-5559732 GCF_000956105.1 Propithecus coquereli
CCCCAGCAGCTGCTGGAGCCTGTTTTAGCTCCAGGGAACTCCCATCTCTGTCACCCTGAAGTAGATGCAGCTCCCCACAACCTGAACCAAGTTGAGGAGAAGGAAACAGATTTGGGAAGTGTTGCAACAGCCACAGCCATTTGTAAGTAAGTAAGACCCAGTTTCCACCTAAATAGAGGGGTGGGTCACACCTCTCTGTTGGATTTGTTTTGAGGCACCAATTTGGGAGTGGAAGACCAGAGGTTAAGTGGAACTAGGGAAACTGGTTTGGATGTAGAGCTCATTTGTTGTTCCTAGGGAACCAAGGGGGAATGGGAGATGTGGGTTCTTATTTGAGAGAATTTGGTTCTCATTTGTCCCCTTTGGATTAAGAGATGTTGGTTCTCATTTGTGAATTTGGTTCTCATTTGGATGGTTCCCATTTGGTTGGCTGTGGCATTTTGTGTTGAGAATTCTCTGTGTTTATTATTTGTTAGTTCTGTTGTAACATCAGGAAGCAAAGTCACTTGGGAAAAAAAATGTTGGCTGTCAATGTACATGCTGGAGTGTGAATGAGAAGTGGCTGTTAAATGAAAATTCCCATTTGATTGATAGGCCATGGCATTTTAGATTGTTTGTGTTGGAAATTCCCTCTATTGTTTGTGTTTAATTGTTTGTCAGTTTTTGTACCACTTGTCTGGTGAGTTTTTGTATTATGATACCACGTAAATGGAGTGTAAAAAAAAAAAGTGGTGGTTGATGATCCTTAGTTTATTCCGAGCTGTTGGTTCTTTTTCCAGGAATTTGTTGTTTGGATCCTAATTTTAATTTGGAGGTGCATTTTAAAGGATCTTCTCCACTGCCTATTCATCCTCCAAAATAATCTCAATTGGCCATTCAGTGCTTTTGCAAAAGAGGAAACCAAACTGTCTCGCTTGTAGATAAATGAGAGCCTAAGTTGCATGTGAGAGGGTGGGAACGACTAAGTGGTGAAACACTGTGTAGAGTCCCACCCACAATCAACAGGCTCTGACCCACCACACTAAACCTTAGACCACAGCCCAGTCACTTCTTTTAAAGAAGAATGGAAAACAAATCCTGTAAAAATAAAAAAAGACAAAGAGAACAACTCTCTTTGGGCACCCCAGTTAGTTTATGGCACCTGTACTTGCAAGTATTTCTATAAATGAGAAGGTTCAAAGGCATGCCAGGTTTGCTAAGATGACCAATTCTTGTGCACAAGTTTTTACTAAAGGGAAAATTATATCTTAGAAAACAAAGCAACAATAACAAAGCTAAGCTTAAAGACACAATTTTAGCACTTTGAGAATGATGAAAAGAAGAAATTATGCATAAATACAAGAACCCAAGCATTACTTCATAGTTAATTGTCAAAAGGACAGCAGCACAGTACTGAAGACAATTATTAAGAAGCATATCACTCGACATTCTCTATATCTGCCATTTTATTACATTTGTTTCCATTTGTGCATGTGGACTTTGGGCATTATTTTAAAGTATGTCATAAAGAAAGCTGAGTATGATTTTGTTTTATGTAGTTTACAAAATGGCTTTGCAGCATCACTAACTGAAGTAAAAACTGTTATTTCAAGGCACTTTTTAAAAGCATAGCGCTACTTTTTCTAGGATGCGAGGATACCTAAAGTCATTTGATTTAACACAAACTAACCCACAGAGAGTGTCTCACAGCTAACAAAACAAAGGGCCTGTTCAACATGCTAATATGATTGATTGTGTTTCTCCCTCACACCCAAGTGTGAGCAGTCTTTTTTATTTTCTTTTTTCAGTGTTTTTAAAAACTATTCCATTCTATCTCCTCTGTGTTCAGGTTCTCAGTATCTTTTGCCCATAGAATGCAATGAGTCCCCAAATAATCTCCCTGCTCCAGTCTAACCTGTTAATTGCTGCCAAGATTTTCATCTTAAAGCATAGATCCCATCTTGTCACCCTCTTCCTTAAGAACTTCTTCCTGATTTTTCGTCCATACCAACATCTCATTTACAACTCCTGAGTCTTTACAAGGTAATTTCCCTTTTGTTTTCTTGCCATCAATTAAGCTCTTTATCCTCTGCCTATAACTTTTATTTGGGATTTTATTCACATGAGGATTTTTGTTGCTTTGTATTGTTTGTTTGGGGTAGAAGTGGGGAGAGGGATGGCAGGGGCCACCGTTGCATTCAGGCTGTGATACATTCTAATGAATGGGTGGGTTCCTGCCTCTTTGGCAGGAAGGCAGGTAACAGCATCTTGGACAAGCATTGAAAGTTGGTGAGAAGAGTAGACAAGACAGTGGAGACTGCCTGACAGGCAAAAAAAAAAACTCAGGGACATCACAGCAGAAGGGGTTTACATGGGAAATGGTGAAGGAAGGCAAGCAGAGTTGAAGATCTGGTAGGTATTAATAGTAACCTGGGCCTAGTTATACAAATAGGTGCCAGGATCATAGCAACAGGAGGATTTATAGTAGAGGCTATGTAAAAGGTGGGCTTTGACCATTTCTCTAAGCATGATTAAGTCAGCTTGGTTAGGGAAAACAGTCCAAGGTGCTCCCTAACCATCATCAAATTTTAAATTTAATCAGATACATATATTTTAGCCATTAATATACCAATTTGAAATCTTACACACTGAATGATTTTTTGATGTTGTTGTCGTTGTTCCTGTTGAGCAGTTTGGTGTGGTGGAGACATCACTGGATATATATTAGAAGATACCTGAGTTTGTGGAAAGTTATATTTTGCAAAGATGGCCACAATATCTCCCATCCTTCCAATGTTCTCCGACGATGTGGCCTTGCCACTCACCCATTAAGAGAAGAAATCTATTTCTCCTCCTTAAATCTGGACAGGTCCAGTGATTCTCTTGACCAGAACAAAAAAAAAAAAAATCAAAAAACCCCCAAACCTCAACAACAACAAACCATCAGAAGTAATGCTATGTCAGTTCCAGACATAGCCCTTAACAGACATAGCTTCCATTGTGGCCTCTTGCAAAGCAGCCACCATATCAGAAGTGTGACTACCCTGATATCACCAATCTTTGAGAAGCCCACGTATTATGTAGAGGTCCTAGAGGAGAAGACATGACACAGAGAAGGAAAGATGCCAAGCAAGGAGCACTCAGGCGGAAGAGGTAAGTGATGAAACCACCTTGGAAGCTGAATCCTCACCATCTGCCCCAGTTGATGCTTCATGGATCAGAAACAAACCACATAGCCATATATTTCTGGAATTCTTG
>NW_012151951.1:5560957-5562184 GCF_000956105.1 Propithecus coquereli
AGGCAGGACTGGCCACTTTGATGCCTGTGTTGCTAATATCGGCCTTGTCACTTCTATAACTACTGTTATCAGCCTTACTCCCACTACTTCCTGTTGCCCCTGCTGGGTCAGAGGCAGACCCTCTCTTCACCAGAAGCTCCTGAAAAGATAACCTCATATGTTAGGTTTTTGTGTAGTCCCTTTTTCTAGATAAGCTTCCCTTGAGCTTGGCTGATAGAAACTTGAATTCTACCCCCAATCCATTCCCTCACCTTCCCATTGTCTGAGTGCCATGAGAGATCCAAGTCCCAGGATAGCCATTGTGGCTTCCACTACCCCACCCAACAAACATACAACTCCTTTCTTTGAGACTCTTAATTCCACTGTCTCTTGTTTGACAGGCCCAAAATCTGTAGATGCATGTGACCTAGGACTCCCAGTGACTTACCCCTCCTTGTGCTGGGGACTTTATAGTAGGTGCAATCTCTCTCCTAAAGCCTTTTGGGACATCACATCTAAAGATATGGATTGTTTGTAGATAATTTTCCATGTAACAATCCCTCTTTTTGCACCTGCTGGTCTCTGTGAAGCCACCCGCTGCATCGAATCAGATGTCAGATCTGTGGCGAGGCTTCCCTTGAGAGTATCGCATGGCTATGCAGACTCAGTCTGGGTATAAATTGTTTCTTCTTTGATTTGCATTTATAGAAACCAGGGCAAAAAAAGGGAAAGAAAGAATTTTATTCCATGTAAGAGAAAACAGTTCAGCAAGTAGGCCACACATATTTGCATCTTTAAAAAATTAAATCAATACAGTAATCAAACAAAAATCCATTAAGCTATGAAACAGCAGAGCTACAAATCTACGTTATCTTTAATGAATGCATTTAACCATCAAGGGATAAAATGTTCAGAGGAAAGGCTAAATGAATCCTTGGTTTTAAATAGATTTAACCTTGCAAATATCATTTGTATATTCAGCCTCTACTGCTAAAATATAATTATTGTCAAAAATTCAATTTACTTTACCAAAAGATACAAGAATAAAACATTAAACACTGCTTTTGAAAATGCTGAAATATCATTAAACATTCACTGAGCATCCAGAGGATGGACTGTGCTCTATTAGATACTTTGAGACCACTGTAATTTTAGTTAGAGCAGTTCTTGTCCTCAGAAAGCTTAGAATAAAATAAAGAAAGAAGTAGGTAAACATTAGGTATAATAGAAATATATTGAATTACATAA
>NW_012151951.1:5563694-5565827 GCF_000956105.1 Propithecus coquereli
ATTTACTTTCAGGTTACCAGGCAGAAGAAAATTTCATCATCTGGAACAGTTAATGTTGGCTATCAGACTGCCTTATAATGTATTTAAATTGATTTTGGCATTAGTCCTGATATTAGTAGAGATAAAATATGTAGGTGTCTAAAACCTCATTCAGTTATTCAACAAATATTAATTCAGCACCTGTGATGTACTAGGTACTAGGTGCTTGAGATATTTTGGTGAAACAAAATAGACAAAGATCCCTGCCTTCACAGAACTTAAACTCTATCAGAAGGAGATATGAACAAGAGATATACAATATGGATATACAGTATGTTCAAGAATGAGCAGTGCCATGGGATAAGGGAAAAGCAATGAGTGAAGGTTGGGGGCTCTAGGGGTGGGGAATACTTGCAAGTTTATACAGAGTGATCAGGGTAGGCTTCATTGAGAAGGTGACAATTGAGCTGAGCTTTGATGGAGGGGAGGGATTTAACCATGCAGGTAGCTGGGGAAGAACATTCGAAGCAATGGAAACAGCCAGTGCAAAAGCCCTCAGGAGGAACTGTCTGTGATGAGTGAGTGAAGGAGAGAGTAAAAAAGAGGTGGTCAGAGAGAGAAGAGGGAATAGGCCACTTTAGGACCTTGGTTTTCTTAGAGAAATTTGGAGCCGTTGAAAGGTTTCAAGCAAAAGAGTGATATGATCTGACCAACATATATCTTAATAGCATCACCATGGATGTTGTGTTGAGAATAGACTGTAGGGGTATAAGTGTGGGAGCAGGGAGACTAGTCAAGAAGCTATTACAATAATCCAGCAAAAGAAGTGGTGATTCTGGTTATTTTCCAAAGGGTATTCCTTATGGATTGGATATTCCATACATTGGATATATATACATATATTGGATATTCGATATATTCCTTATGGATTGGATATAGGATGTGAGCAAGAAAAGTTGAGGATGTCTACTAAACCTTTGGCCTGAGGAACAGGAAAGATGGAACTACCATTACTGAGTGCCTGGGTTGTAAGAGGGTATATTAGGATTTTAGCTTTGGAAATCTTAAGTTTTTGATGTTTATTAGAGACTTAATAGGAGATAACATGTAGGAATTTTGATATATCGACTTCAGAAGAAATGTTGGTTAGGGCTAAAGATTTCGAGACCATCCAGCAAATGTTAATAGATGATATTTAAACCCTTGAGATTGAATGAGATCACCCATGGAATTAGTATAGATGGAAAAGATAAGAAGTCTGAGCTAATCCCTGGGTCACTCTAAAATTAGGTGTTCATGGAAAAGAGAAGGAACCAGCATAGGAAATTGAGATGGAGTGAGGCAGAAGGAAATCAAAAGAGAGTGAAGTTCTGGAAGCCACATGAAGAAAGTTTATCAGGGAGGAGGGAGTGATAAACTGGGTAAGAGCTACGATGGACCAGGTGAGAGAAGTACCAAAAGGCTACTGGTGGTCTCGAAAAAGCATTTTTGGTGAAATTATTGGCAAAAGCCTGAGAGAAGAAAGATAAGAAATGAATATATGCAGAGAAATGGGGCAGTTTCTGGAGGATATATAGAGTGCATGTGTTTGTATGCTGATAGGAATGATCCTTAAAGACAGGAAAATGGATGCTGAAGGAGAAAGGGGGAAGATTGCTGACATGAGAGGGAACGTGATCTACTGATAAGTGAGGTGTGGACACAAGAGCAGTTTATCTCTTGTGGAAAGGAGGAAGGCAGAGTCTGTTGATAAAGATGTTGGTAGGTGGATAGATGTGGTTGCTGGTAGGAATCTGTAGAAGTTTGCATCAAATCACTTCAATTTTGATTTTGCTGAGCATGATAAAGCAAGAGAGAGGCAATGGATTTGAGCACGTAAGTATGGAAGTGATCGTAATGTTCAACAATGGAATTTAAGCTTGATGAGAGAAAGAGAGGGTGTGGAGGCAGAGATCATGAGGAATACAGCTGCCAAACAAGGGTAAAGCATAGAATGCAAGACAGAGAGTGAAGAGAGACAAGGGTAAAAGAGCAGATTCTGAAGTGTGAGTGGGCCCCCTCACAGGCTTACCTCCTAGAGTAAATTTAGGATTGAACTTGATATGGTGGTAGGCTGTTAAAAATGGCACCCAATTAATCATGCCTCTCTATTTC
>NW_012151951.1:5565877-5566947 GCF_000956105.1 Propithecus coquereli
AAACCACCTTGGAAGCTGAATCCTCACCATCTGCCCCAGTTGATGCTTCATGGATCAGAAACAAACCACATAGCCATATATTTCTGGAATTCTTGACCCACAAAATAGGGAAAGTGGAAATACAATGGTGGTTCTAAACTACTAAATTTTGGGGCATTTTGTAAAACAGCAATAGATAACCAAATAGGGTTCTTGTTCCATTTCTGTCACTTAGTAATCTAGTGACTGAAGAAGTATTCCATCCACTTCTGTAAAATGTGGACATTGATCCTTGTCTATCCACCTCTGATATTAATCTATTAATGTATAATATCTACCTCTGATTTAAATATCTGCTGTAATAGTCAAACATAAACAGGTGAAAGTGTAGTGGAGGCAAGATATAATTACTCCTTGAAAAATGTGTGTATCATAATACTGATGTGTATGTGTCCATTATACATGTTTTCATTACCTCTTGATGGTTCTTTCCAATTATAAGCATGGGTATTCGGGATTAGATCACTGTACTTTCTTTGCAGACTTTGAGGTAGCTTTCAATTTAGGAGGAATGTCTTTCATCAAACATAGAAATTATCCTATTATGTTATTCTAATAATAATATTTAAGCAATTACCAGCATTTTTACTCCAAATATATTTTACATTTCAGTCCAATATGATTAGAAAGCATCCCTACATCTTTTAAGTTATCAAAATGATTTTCCAATCATTTGAACAAATCACACAGCCTTAGAGGAATTCTATGGCTCATTGTTTCTTGACTAAAGTAATTTGAAAGAGGAAATGAAAATCAATTCTGCTTCTCTAAATAATAGAAAAGCAAAGGAGAAATCAAAAAAGCAGTAAAATCATATTGGCTGTTTGCTTTTATTTCTATAGAGCAAGCATGTTTTAATTTACAGTCAGCTGAGAGACTATTAATCTGCACAATTGGTCGATAGTGTAGTTCAGTGACTCTGAAACTTTGAACCATTCTAGTTAATGAAGGAAGGGCTCACTTTGCAACAATAATTCCCAGAGATAATAACCTTATAATGTTGAACAAAGGCTAAATGTTGTATTTATTCT
>NW_012151951.1:5576497-5591688 GCF_000956105.1 Propithecus coquereli
AAGAGAGTGAAGTTCTGGAAGCCACATGAAGAAAGTTTATCAGGGAGGAGGGAGTGATAAACTGGGTAAGAGCTACGATGGACCAGGTGAGAGAAGTACCAAAAGGCTACTGGTGGTCTCAAAAAAGCATTTTTGGTGAAATTATTGGCAAAAGCCTGAGAGAAGAAAGATAAGAAATGAATATATGCAGAGAAATGGGGCAGTTTCTGGAGGATATATAGAGTGCATGTGTTTGTATGCTGATAGGAATGATCCTTAAAGACAGGAAAATGGATGCTGAAGGAGAAAGGGGGAAGATTGCTGACATGAGAGGGAACGTGATCTACTGATAAGTGAGGTGTGGACACAAGAGCAGTTTATCTCTTGTGAAAAGGAGGAAGGCAGAGTCTGTTGATAAAGATGTTGGTAGGTGGATAGATGTGGTTGCTGGTAGGAACCTGTAGAAGTTTGCATCAAATCACTTCAATTTTGATTTTGCTGAGCATGATAAAGCAAGAGAGAGGCAATGGATTTGAGCATGTAAGTATGGAAGTGATCGTAATGTTCAACAATGGAATTTAAGCTTGGTGAGAGAAAGAGAGGGTGTGGAGGCAGAAATCATGAGGAATACAGCTGCCAAACAAGGATAAAGCATAGAATGCAAGACAGAGAGTGAAGAGAGACAAGGGTAAAAGAGCAGATTCTGAAGTGTGAGTGGGCCCCCTCACAGGCTTACCTCCTAGAGTAAATTTAGGATTGAACTTGATATGTTGGTAGGCTGTTAAAAATGGCACCCAATTAATCATGCCTCTCTATTTCCACACGCTTTACCATATATCTTTGCTATTTGCTATGGAGCCACCTCTTGAAATCTGTGCTGTTTTGTGAATTGCTTTGAGTAATACAATGCAATAGAAGTGATATCTGGGACTTCCAGGGCCAGGCACTGAAGCCCTGTAGCTCTGCTTTCACTCAGACGGAAGCCAGCCATCACAGAAAAAAGTCCAGGCCATCTTGTTGAAGAAAGAGGCCCTAGAACAATGCTTTCCAATACAAATTTCTGCTGTTATGGAAATATTCTATACTGTCCAATGGGGTAGCCACTAGCCATACGTGAGTATCGAACACGTAAAATGTGCCTGGTGATTGAGAAAATAAATTTTAAACTTTAATTTTGATTAACGTAATTGTCTATGTATTTAGCCTCATATGGCTAGTACTTACCATATTGGTAAGCACATCCCTAAGGAAAGAGACAAGCTGTCCCTGCTGAGCCCTGCCCAATCCCTGACCTATAGATCATGAGCAGTAAGATTGTTTTAAGCCATTAAATTTGAGGTCATCTGTTATGCAGCAATAGGAAACTGCTATAGACATGGTGACTGCAATAAGGTCCTGCCATCCTGTGAGGACCTGTTTGGGTAGCCAACTGGCCTTTTCCGGGTGACACCATACTGCCATGTGTCCGTTCAAACTATGATACTGTTATTCTACAGAAATGTTGACCACATCTGGGCCCCAGCTTAGGAAATTAAGGTGCTTGAAGCACAATATGCAAGAAATCAAACCCGTTTTCACTTATTAAGCATCAGGGCCTTCAAATGTAGATATTTCACCCCTGTTCAAAAAGCGACCACTATGATGGGAATGGAAGTTTATAACAAGGAAGTTTGGGCTCCAGTCAACAGATTTGAGTGTTTCTCCCTTCTGCTCCCCATAAGATAGCCAGCTCACTTTTTCTTCTCAGAGACACAGAGTGTCATAACTCCTGGCAATATGTAAGTGCAGCACACTTTACGCCAGACATTGGCTGAGCAGAGCAGGGCTGAGGAATGAGTGTCTACAGGAGCTATTGATATAACTCCTCTTGTAGAATCACTGATTTCTATCCTTTACCTGTCCCCTTTTTACTGAGGTCCTGACTCTGCCTTGTGTCAATTCCCTCGATATTCCTGGCCACATGGAATTTATATGACTTGTCTCCACTTTCTTTTACTCCCCTGGTGCTGTATTAATTACACTTTCAGGATCAAGGAAGGATCTTAAATTATTAATGAGAGGTATCATTGTACATAAGTGGACTTCCATGACTGACTACTCCCATTTTGTATTTCTCAGTATCAGTAAGCTGACCTCTGCATATTTTCAAGTCTGTATTATTTTGGTGAGGATATATGATGGGAGAACAAATGAGAAATGGTATTCTCATTTGGTTTATCAGGTGAAAAAAATATTAAAGTAATATTCTACATGATATATGAGAGTTTGCCAACATAACACATTATATAGGGCTGAGTACATGTACCAGGGTAGGAAATTACTGAGAAAAACATTTTTTGAATTTTGTTTATTCAAAAATTTAGACATTCTTCTGCATTGCAGTTTGTAAAAATAAATTATTCAATAGATTAGAAATTCCTTGTAGACTGCTATGATCTCTCACCCATTTTATGACCACTGCAGGGCTCTGTGAACTGGTTGTCTGACTCCTTTACTCATGAGTGAGCAGGAGAGCTGAGCTTCATTCTTCATCTGGCAGCAGTCATGGGAGCCCCCAATGAGTTTGAGAGGTATGGGCCAAGGAGCAAAAGGGAATGCTCATCTGGGCAGAGCAGATGTGGCAGCTAAGGAACTTTCTAAGACTCAAGGCCCTGAAAGAGCATGAAAAACAAAAATCGGGCCAAATCAAAGTGTTACCAATAGAAACCAGGCAAAAATCAAGATATTCACAGAAACATCAGAATGCTCAGTGAGTTCAAGGAGAACAGGGAACACACTGGTTTTCTTGCCATAATAATCCCATGCCTAGTATAGTGATGAAACACAGTAGGAACTCAAGACGTGGTTGTTGAATGAATAAATTAATAAATGAGAAACTTATGATTGAGCCTAGGAGGGAATGTTTAGGATCCAGTCAAAATTAAACTGTGCATCAGGAAGTTTCACTTTGTCACATCGATCCCCTCCACCAAGGCAGATCTGGGTACTTTGCAGATTTAAAATTTGATCTCCAAATGTGGAACAAAAGATTGTGGTAGCATTTTGGAGATTAGAGGAAGATGGAATCTGTTAAAATCAAACTAGGAAAAAGAGGCAGGAGACAGAGACATTTATTAAACATTTCCCATTTGCCAAGCCCTGTGCTAAGCGTGTCACATGCATTATTTAATTCTCACAACAATCTTTTGTGGGGAGCTACAACTATTATCCCATTTTTTTTTTCAATTTTACTTTTATATACTGGCAATGAACAATCTAAAAATGAGGTGAAGTACAAGTCTCACACCGCACTTTCTTTGAGTTTACCCTTAAATAGCACCTGCTCAGGGAGTAGTTTCCTGGTGCCCCTCTTGTCACTTTCTACTCCCTTACCCTGATTTATTTTTTATTATAAAAGCAATCTACTTGTATTCTTACCTGCCTCTCTCAATAAACTGTAAGCTTGATGAAGGCAAAAAAATAAAAACAATTTTAAAAATAAAAAAAAATAAAAATGAAGTAAAAAAAACTGATTCCATTAATAATAGCATCAAAGAAAGAAACATTTATGAATAAATTTAATAAAAAAGTGCAAGTCTTTAACACTAAAATTTAAAAAGTCATTAGTGAAATAAATCAAAATATTGAAAAAATGAAATAAATACATCATATGTTCAAGGATAAAAATGCTTAATTTTTAAGATCATAATTCTCCACAAATTGATCTACAAATTCAATTTCTTCAAATTCTCAACTGTCTTAAAAAAGAAATTGACAAGCTCAACTTAAATTTTATATATTGAAATGAAACTGAATATGCAACACAATGTTAAAAAAAATTGGATGAAAAACAGTTCCCTATATCACATCTTTCTACAAAGTTACAGTAATCAAGTCTGTGTGGTATTAGCAGAAAGATAGATTCATGCTGATCCATGGAATAGATTCACAGATCCAGTAATAAGCACTTTAATTTATGATTTGGACAAAGGGGTCATGAAAATTTAAAGCAAGATACACCATGTTTTAAACAAATGGCGATGGGACATTGGATGCCCCTATTATCTCAATTTTACTGACAAAGAAACCAGGACACAGAATGTTTAAATAACTCGCTCAAGCTTGACACAGCTTATCGACCAATTTCTGCGGTGGAAGTGAGATTCAACCCTAGGCCCGTCTGATTCAGAGCTGGGTTCTCAACCTCTACCCCAGTGTGTTGCCCAACTTGCCCACCAATAAAAATTATTTGTAGTGCTTGTTAAAAATATGGGTTCTGGGACCCAAATCTATTTAGTTGTTTTATTTGTATAAATTTATGGGGTACAAGTATAATGTGTAACATGGATATATTGCACTGTGGTGGAATCAGGGTTTTAGTGTATCCATCACTGGAATAATGTACATCGTGTTCATTAAATGATTTCTCATCACCCACACCACATGATCCACATCATCTCACCATCCACACATCATGATGAGAAATGATGAGACTCTTCCAAGTCTCAGATGTCTGTCATTCCACACTCTACTTCCAGGACCCAATCTAGAACTTACTAAATCAAAATCGCCAAGAGTGAGGTCCTGGATTTAGTATTTTTTAACAGGAACCCTCCAGATGATTTATATTTTTTGGAGCAAGTTTAAGGAACACTTGCCTGACTCTGTGCATTCCTGGTAGAGATTCCATTACAAAAATACTGTCAGTATGTCACTTATCAATGAAAGAAATGTAGATGCTTTATTTTAAACTATTGAATAGTTTTCTTTGTAAAAATTCTTAGAAACAAGAGTACATGTTAGTTTGTTCTTGTAAGAGAAATATGAACCATTTGAAATAAAAGAATACTACTCTGGTAATATTTTACTCCTTCAGGAATACCAAATTCACAAGGTGAATACTATTTGTAAAAGAAACAAAAAATTTACTGATTTGTTAAAAGGTTGTTTAAAAAAGAGCTATAAATAGTTTGAATTCCAATTAATGTTTCATAACATAAAAGAGTGGTTAATCTCTAAAAGGAAAAACATTAAAGCTAATTGGATTTTAAATCTGAAAAGCCCACAGGGAAAGGCTTTTCTTGATTAAAAAAAATTTAAACTCATTTTACAGCACACATTTTGGTCAGGGTTAGGAAAGGGTATTTAACTTCCCATGGAAGATTCACTAATTACCACCAGAGCAAAATCAGGTTAAACAAGCCCTGAACTTGGAAGAAATGCAAAAATATTTATCAGGTGCAGTGAAATCTAACACTATAAATACTAGATGATCTGTTTAATATTTATGCATAAATTCTATTTTAAGATAGCTCCTACAGATTTCTTAAGTTATTCATGAATATTATTAAGTTGGCTATCTTAGGTTTAGGCTCATTAAGCTTTATAAAAGTCTTTAAAATTATAAAATTCAATAAGCACGAAGTGGCTTTATCCTGGAAACATGGGTTTTATGAAAAGTATTTAATAATAAAGTCTGCAGTTTTAAATAATTAATGTTCATTATGTAGACTGGTCTAATTTTACATTGCTACAAAATTCAATATTTTGTGTTAGTTTCAAATACCTCGAAACACTTTATAAACATTTTAAAACTTTTTAGAACCATAGCAAAAGAATATTATTTTTTTAGGGTTATTTTCTCTGGAAAATAGACATATAGATCAATTAAAATCTGTATAATGGTTAAATTGCTACAAATAGTTTTTGCCAAAACATATTTTGTAACTTACATTATAAATACATTAAGAGCCTGTGGCCCAATATTATGTAACTCTTAGTGATTGGAATGGGGATAAACTGCTACTTTAAATGCTTTTTGCAGTTTATTTTCTGTAAGAATGGAGATTGAAATGTGTCACTGAGGGGCTTCTGCCTCTTCTTCTCCTCTAGTAAGAGGAAAGAGACTAATTCAAGCAGATTCAGAATTTAGGGAAAGAACTTCAAATGCCAATGCATTAGACTGTGATGATTAACCATTCCGTTTAATGACTTAAAAGGAAAGCTTCACTGAGGGCCTGTGAGTATTAAAATGTTGACTGAGAGAGGAAATCTCTGATTTCAGGGGAGCATCCCCAACAACCTCAAGGCAGGCCAATTCCCTACAATATCCTTAAGTTTTTAATATCCTCTATTAAAGGCTCCTGCCTAGGGGGATTAAAAAGAAGGGAATAGGTCAATGTTTGAAGGCAAAGTAAGTGCAGAAAGTTAGAGGCACATGAAAAGTTGGAGGTATAAGGAAAGAAGTCTGGAACAATAAGTTAGGACCAAGGACTAAAGAATGAGCACCAGAAATCTTGAGAAATTCATAGAAGACAATTGGCCACAAGGGGCCAATGCAGTCATGTGGGGCTGGGGACAGAGTTCATTTTTCAAGGGTTGGGTTTTCAAGGAGGAACTCTTTTTCAACCTGGGCCATAGTCTGGAAGAATGACTTGGAAGCCAAGGTCACTTAGTAAATCACAGCTCATCACATAGGAAAACCATGATAGAAAATGGCCCTGTCCAGGGATAAGAAAAAATTATAGTGTCTGGAATTAAGAGAGCATCTGTCCTATGCAAACACTTAAAAAGCCCTTTCAGGATCCCATGTTGTCTCTCAGACTTCACTAGCTACTCCCCATAAGCTTCTGGGCGCATGAGGTACGAAGGCTTACACCTGGCAGCTGATGGGTCCTTGTATGTCTGGTATCCAGTGAGGCAGGGTTGGCCAGTTCCTGGCCCTCTAGATTTGGCTTGCTTCTGCTGCTGTCATCTGTGGCTTGTGGACATTTGGTCTGTTTGTCTTAGCTTGGTCAGGGCCTGGAGGTCTCTTTCCACCTGTGACTCACCTGAAGTCTGGCTGTTACTCTATTCATTTCAGACCAGGTTGTCCACTGGTCTGATATGTCCATACTGACCAGATATGTCCATACCGCTGGACATATCTCAGCTATAGAAGCCCCTTTTGACAATTCCCCCACCTTCCCCGCCACACTCTCAGTACTTCTAAGACCCATCAGTGCTACTCAGGAACTCAGGACATCTGAGAAGGGAGAGGTGAGAAAATGAGAGTCCTGGCATCCACCTTTCTCCACCTCTTTTATTTCTAATAACAATAAATACAGACAACATATATATAATTTTTATGATACATTTTAATAAATTAATAACTATTTTATAGAATTGAAATGTTTTACTACATGTTAATATGGTCAATATGGACCTCAAAATGCTGATTTTATTTCTCATAGCATATGGCAAAAGCCCACATTCCACTAACATAGAAATGAAATAAGTTACCTGCATATACAATATAAGCAGCTTTGGGTCCTATCCCCTTGCCTGAGTGTAACAAAGGTCACTGAAGCTATTAATGCTTTTGTAGGAGAAATGGGGGTTGCATGTGTACCGATGAAATTTGAAGTCATTGTTTTATCCATTATTGTCTTTGAAAGGTAACACAGAATTAGATATTATAATTAAAATTCACTGAAAAAAAAACAATCCCAAAGCACAAAAAAATTTAGGTGGATAAATTACTTTGAATATATAGTTTCACTTTCAAGAACCAACTATACATACACAACTATACAATCAACTATACATGCTCTCAAAGTTGGGCGATGCCCTATAAAAAAGCAATTTTACCCTTATGAAAAAGCTTTTGATTAACTTTTCCATATACTGTACTAAAAAAAAAAACTCAACAAAGTTGCATAAACTACCTAAACCAATTTTCTCAGAGACTTTGAACATAAACAAGATATCAAATATTACAAAAAGAATTAACATATACATTAATAACTAAAGTACAATGTGGTAGCATTCTAAAATGTAAAATCCTAACATAATTTCCTTTGTACATGAAAATAAGTTGCAAAATGTACAGATATATCAAACCCATTTAGTAACAACAACACTGTAATAAGTATATTTTACTTCACATATTGTCTTAATAGAATATCAGTTTATTGGATGCCTTATATGACAGGCACTGTGCTAATTGCTGGACCCAGAAACGATGACGATGTGTTCCTAACCCTAAGAGCTTCCAGTTAAATGAGGAAGTCAGACATGTGAAGAAATATTTATGCTACAGTGGGATACTCATCTATAGAGGACTGCACTCTGAGTTATTTCAGCTACCTTGTTACTCTTGAGACCAACAGCATAATTTTTGAGCTAGTCAGACCTTATGGTTGGGGATATTGTCAAAGCTAATGAAATGCACAAAGCTACCTGACCCACAGAGTTATTTAATTATGGCCTTGTTTTATGAAAATATCACCGTCTATTCAACTGGACTAACAGCACAGATGTGTCTCCAAATTTAGGTTGTTATTACCATAAGGCTGGTCTGTATTGATTTGTGAGCAAATTGTCCTCCTGTTAGCCACAAAGGATGTGACTGCTTTGGTTTCTATTTTTTAGATACTTTTTAGAGTCTTTTTTATAAGTGTTCCTTAAATTCTGAAAACCATATCCAATGACAAATGATTGATTTATTAGAATTTGGCTTTAGAATATCTCTCCCAGAAATTATGTGTTTGTGATCATGCTGATGGGTAGGATGAGGGAGACACAGCAAGACTCTAGCCCAAATGGGATTTATATGAGCTAGAAAGTCAAGTGAGGGAATGAGATGCCTGAAGCATCAAGTACGCTGAGTATGGACAGTGAGTCAAGATCTATAAGTGGAACAGACTCTGCAATGCTGATCAGGCTCAATCCACCAAAATGGCAATATAGCTAGGATAGATTCTCCGAGATAACCATACAGGGAGAAGGCATGTAACCCCAGCCATCATGGGAGATGTTGAAATGTTGAGCATTTAAAAAAGAAGGAAAATGAGGCGTTGGCTTTTGAGGAGTGGCAGACATGGTAGTGTTTCAAACACTTGAATGACTGGCATGTGGAGATAGCAACCTAGGACCAAGGGCAGGAAGTTATTATCATAGGAAGGCAGAATTGCTTTCAATGTTAAGAAGAACTTTCTAATAGAACCGTTTGAAAGTGGAAATAGTGACTCTTTACCCTTGAATACACTGAATTTGAAATTGAAAAAAAAATTCTGTGTCAAGGATGTTTTAGAATTTAGAGGGACTTTTACACCAAGTTGGAAATTTCATTACATTCCAAGTTAATTTTCAAATTTGAATGAGTCTATGCTCAAGAAGAGTTATCCTTTGAGAAATGTATAATAGTATTGTCCTGTGATTAAATTCTGATATTAAATTTGATTAAACATCATAGTCATCAAATATAATTTATAAACACATCTAGATGTTTAAGATATAAAGATATTCTTTCACATTATATAATATTTAGCCAAAATCACCACATTTGGCTATATAAATACATTGGCAGAGAAATAAGTATAATGATTCAGGAGAAAATTTTAGGTACTGGTTTTTCAATTCCTATTCACTATAAAACAAACATGTAGCTATGGCAAATAGAAGAAAAAAATCCTAATCAGCAGCTCACTATAAATGTCAGCATTTATAGACTTTGCCTGAGTGATTAAAAAAGAAAAAAAGAAAAAATTGCCTTCGATGAAAATGCTCCAAAGTGGTGTAGTTTTAAGACTCAAGTCCTATTGCAAAACCTTGCATGTGTAGAACATTGAAATCAAGTTACTCAGAATGCCTGAAATGCTAAATAAGTTGGAGGAGGAAGCAACTGGTCATATATCAGAAACAATATTGAGATTGAGATGTGTAAATAGAATGTAAAAATCTTTGGTCATGCATTTCTGTGTAGGAAATTATTGGGCTAATGATCTGCCACATGCCATAATCTTTGATCACTAGTCTCAGTCTCAAATATGACTTCATAAAGTGAAGTAGTTTCTCCTTACACTAAACAGAAATCTGCTTCCCTATAAATTCCAGCCTTTGTTTTTAGGTTGCCTTCCAGAGCTGTCCCCCAGGAGAATATTTTTGAGTCTTACATTTTCAATTCTAAATATAAGAGGAGTTTCCAGAACACTGGATCCAATTAAACTGAGAATGATGATCTTAAAGTAACATTATATATTCAACTATATACTTAATCATTACGATATTTATTGCTTTCAAATCTCAAAATGTAAACAGATACATTCTTCTGTGCTTGATTCTGATTTTCAAATGGTATACTTTGAGCTATGCACACTGAAAATCCATCTAATTTCTCTTCTTGGTATCTGGGGAAAAATGGACTTATATTGCAGCACATGGTCACTCTCAAATAATAATCTAGCTTCAAGGGTAGAATGCAACGAATATTGCTATGATAAAGACCTCTTTTACTACCAGTACCAGAGTTGAGTAGTGTGGGAATGTAGTTCATTTAGATTATGCAAATATTCCTCATACTACTTTGTCTCAAAGACTATAGATGAACAAAAGTTTTTTCATATTTTAATTCAAGTTTAAAGATCGCTCTAGGAATGCCCATTAACTTCGAATTGATCTCATATGTTAAACTTAATCTTTTTTGTATTTAATAATGCCATATAGCTACTTTCAATTTTAGAAGACATTACAATATTAAAATATTTTTGCATGCATAATCCAAAAGTAGTGGAGCAAGACAAATGATAATAGATTTAGAGATGTTAAATAGAATTTTTTCCACAGGAATGACAGCAATCTGGATAATGAGTACAGTTATTTTGTCTCTTTCACTGTAGCATTGGCTGAAGGATATAATGAAAGGAAAACAGAGTTAAGAAACAAAATACTAAGAAGCCATAAAGAATTGTTATTTTCTCTTACCTAAACTTACAGACAGGAGAAACACTCCTTCTGGAGGTACTGAGAATAGACTTGAGGGATCACTGAAATTTGCATGTCAGAAATCCAGAATGGAGTCAAGGCCAGAATAATATACATGGTTCGTAGACAGTGAAGCCATAGTGATTGGCAAGACCAAAGGATATAACCAGTTAGTCATTCACCCTGTGTAGTTGCATTTCTTGAGGATTTTGAAGACACAGAATCATTTTTCAATAAGGCAAATGGATCTACCTTTAAGTATTCACTTGTAAAAGTGCTACCTTCACAAAGCGATGCAAAATTAGAGAGGAGATCAGTCACTGGAGCCAAGCCCAGCACAGATTTCTTTAGTGAACAGAAGACAGAACAGTAAATAAAGGGAGAGTTTAGGGTTTTTTGACTACACCGAGTAATTTTTCTTGCAGTGATGACTGCTGAAGAGCACAAAGATGCAGATGTAAAGGGATGGCAATAAGTGAAAATGATTAAAAAGTAACCCACAGCAGTTGTAGAAACTAAGAAAACCTTCTGCATTAGAAAATGTACTAAATCAAATGGCAGAGGGAGCGACAAAGGCCTCGATAACAAGGATATTTCTAGAAACATTACCATAGGCAATGGCCAATGAGAACAATTGTGGCAATCACAAAGATGATACAATAATGTAACAATATTCAGAAGGGATTTGATTTTGCTTTAGTTTCTCCTTTCTGGAAGAGATGAACAATTCCCAGGGTCAGTGATTAAAACAATATTTATTTCAATCATACTCTATTTATATATGCTTAAATTAACAGTTCAGTCAATCCACACATAGGTCTCTCACTATATATGGTCTTTCTTAAGTAATTTGTTTTCAAAGCCGCATATACACAAAAGCCTCCATGGAATTTTCTTTTTTCTTACACACACAGAAAAAAGGGCAGAGCCAACTACTCACATGCTTAGATAGGAAGGCCACCAATTTGACAGAATACTTACTATGCACTTGTCATCTGATCAGAGATAGTCCTTGATTTTGGAATTGCATGAAAATGCACTATAATATTCTGTTCAATTTGAAAACTATGTTTGAAACTTACGATTGCCTAAATGTATATGATAAAAGAAAAGGACATTCATTTAGGTATATTTCCACTTAGGGACACATTTCTAAAGAATACGTACATTTAAAACAGATTAACATTTACTACTGAGCGTAAAAAACTACATTTGGTTCCAGAGAAATCCAATATACACATTTCCTGAGATGTAAATCAGGGGTCTTAAAACCTAAAATGCCTTTATCTTTTATAGTGATTAAAGAAACATCTGCTCTTGCAAGGCAGAATCATCTAACTGAGAACAATGACAACCAATACTCTTTCATTGTTTGGGACAAAGACTAAACTTCTAAACAGATGCACGTTGTGAGTATTACTACTGATACCAAAAGTTTTGTCATTTTGTTTTCAATTTAGAAAGTAAATTCGCTGTGAATAATTTATCTAAGTAGTAAATCAACATGGTGCTTTACAGTTGGTATTCATAATCACAGAAAATTGATATGGTACTAATTTAAATCCTGAAATTTCTTATTGTAGTTCAAATTTGGACAGTTTAAGAAATGCAACAATAATGATCCACTTATCCAGAGGTCAATTTTCTACATCCTCAATTAGGTTGGAACGTGGCAATGATACATAAAAAGTATTTTAGGGCTACCATCTCAAAATTGAAGAACGTCACTCAGTGGGTGACGTGTTAAGATAAGCTCAGGCTATGTGTAACTTAGAAATACTAACTAAATCAAGAATGTTAATTTATTGACCTTGAGATAGAAAATACGAGAGAGCTAATATTGCTAGAAATATAAACCAACTGACACTGAAAACTAATAGAATCAACAATTTTAAAACCATTTAAGTAACTGCTGATGGCATTATAACATGGTACATTATACTTGTAATGAAAAGATGAATCATTAAAAAAGTTAAACTAGAAGGCTGAGGAAATAGACTGCTTTTTAGAAAAATTTCTGACCAAAATAAAAACGGTTACAAGAAGGGCCTGAAAGAAGGTTATCAGTGATCACAAATGATAGGAATTCAACAACTCTTCCCCCTGCAGTAACAAGATAGTCAACTTCTTCCAGTTTATTTTTTACTGCCTAGAGAGTATAAATAATTCATTTGTACTCCCTCAAGAAATTTCTCCTGTCCCAATAGTACAAATCTGTGAACTTTGTTTTTACTAGTCTTTCATGGATAAAGTACTTCAAAAATCAAAGTGTCAGAGTCTATGACTTTTATTTACATGTGAAAATAAATATTACTAAATATTCTGGCTTCTCCAATATTACATTATATTCAGTATAATTTTTGATAAAATGTATTTTATACTTTAAGTTTTGGAGAAATGTTTACTCATATATGATGTACATACATAGCAATTGTCTGATAGCAAGAACATTTTTATTTTATTAAGATGTAAAGACCTTTTTACCAATCATGGTTAACAAATTTACTGCAGGTTACTAAAACTGGAATAGTTTTAGAATGTTCAAGTATATACTACTTTTACAGATGATTAGAAAACCATGGGTCTCTGTATTTATTAAACTGAATCACCTGGCAGTAAAATTCAGTTAAGGCTCTTGGCATTGGTGAAACTTCTTCCCACTCAGACCTGCTGCTGTGGTAGACCTGTACTTCATCTGTGATTTCATCTGGTGCATAATCACCACCTAATATATAAATTTTATCTTCAATTCCAATTGCGCCTGCATTAAAGCCTGCACATTCGAAAGATCCTTCACCTTTCCAAACACAAGTATCTGGACAAAAACTATAAACCTTATAGGTGGAAAGGTCACATATATACAGTGTGCAGTTTACTGGGACAGCTTTAATTAGTGTTGCATGAAAAAATTGCCCAAACTCAGCGACTAGTTCAGACCACTGATCAGTTGTAGCATTGTATTTAAAAAAGCAATCAAGCGATGGGTTAAAGGCATCTGTAATCTCTACCTCTGATCCAAGGACATAAATTACATTTTGGCATGCGCTTGCTTCTGGATAATATATGCCTCTGGGTAATGGGCTAACAGATATCCATTCTTTGGAAAGAGGGTTGTAAGATTCAACGTCTAAGAGACTTTTAATGTTCCGAGATCCTTTAGTTTTTCCACCTATGACAAATAATCTATTGAGAGCCATAACTGATGTATGCATGGTTCTTGGTGTTTTCATAGTTGATACCAAGAAGAAATCATTTTTGACTGGACAGTAGCACCAGGTTTGATCAGTGGCATCATGATATGACTCAGCAATATGAAGTCGAACTGTTCTACAACATTTTCCTTTGCAACCACCTGTCAAGAATATTTTCTCTCCATAACTAGAAAGACTAGATCCTGGCAAATCAATCAGGTGTGATTGCGGCAGTATTTTCCACGAATCAGTTTTAATATTATAGCAAAATGTATATTGATTTTCTTCGTTTTCCTCAGTTTTGTGAATGAATATATATTTTTCAGTTGTGGATGGTCGAGCATCAGGGAAAAGTCCACCAGAACCTTGCACACACTTAAGAGCATCCATGATTATGTCAAAACAATTTGTGCTTTTGAGTAAACACTCTTCATTGAACAGACAGTCCTGGAGTGTCTCCTCAGATAACTGATGTAATCTTACTTTTTTAATCAAATGAGGCAGATATTTTTGCCTTGATTCTAAGTTATGTTTAGTCCAACTAAGGACAACCTTCAACACTGTTTCTTCTTCAGGAACATTTAATTCATCTGATTCCAGACATTTTTGTAGTACGCCAAAATTCATCTCTAAGAAATCACTGGATTTAAATAATAAAGAAAAGTGATGTTGTACAAAGTATAATGCATGATCAAACAAATTGGTAGAGCCATAGCTATCTGATAGAGATAATAACTGTAAACAATTGACAAGATTAATACTTTTTATTAAAAAGTCACTGCAAGCTTTGGATAGGAAGGAAACTTGAAGAAATGATGACAACTGGAAGAACATTTCCACATTATCATCTGTTATTTTTGTTTTTCCAGTATAGGCATAATCAAGAAATGCTTTTACTGCTTTGGAGGATAAATTTGTAATGGTAACACTTCCATCATCTCTTTCTTTCATGTTTACTTCAAACATAGCCCTGCAAAAATAAAGAACACAGAAGAACAAGTAAACAGGAATATTTTATTCCATAGTTATTTTCAATATACTTTAAAGAGGTTTTCTTCACCCTGAGGTTGGTTTGAAATATACTTATAAAATCACATTTTAATAGCATCCTAATAAATTATTTGACTATCCAAAATAATATATACCATATTATTTATCTGCCAACAAATGTATTACATAACTCCTGTATTGCAAAATATATACATTATAGCTGAACTACAACAACTAATCCAAAAAAGACTATGAAAAGATTCAAATTTGTTTACTGATTTGTTCTTATATATTATTCATATAATTGAG
>NW_012151951.1:5593528-5661924 GCF_000956105.1 Propithecus coquereli
CTACTGTTGTGCTGTTCAATACGGTAATCACGAATAATAATAAGCATAGCAGCTAATATTAACTAAATGTAGTGGGTACTGTGATAATCATTACTTATACATTATTTCATTTAACTCTCATAATAATCCTATGAGTTAGCTCCTATTTTTATTATCCTATTTTTTTTACAAAGGAAAAAACTGAGGCCTGAAGAGGTTAAGTAACTTGCCTAAGGGCACATGTTTAGTAAGTGGGAGAGCTGAGATTTAAATTTAGGGCATATGCATTAAGAGGCCAAGTACTTAACATTGTACTATACACGTTCCTGTGACAAAGAAGCAACATGGATAAGGGAGCAGAACGGAGTTACATGAAAGAAAAGCTGGATTAGAAGAGAGGAGGGAGACACTGGTGGAACCTGAGATGTGGCAGAGTACAAGAATAGTAAGGGCCCCAATGAAGTTCAAAACAGAATAACCTAGATTACCTGAGAGAAGAAATACTGAAAAGATGAAGACGTATAGTCTAAATAGGTAAACAGATAATTCAAGACTGTTGTAGCCTCCCTGTCCCCAGAAAACCGTGCTGCAGCACTAAACCATTGCTCCCAAATTCAAAGCAAGAAACCCTACAGGAGCAAGTGTTTAGCAGGTAGTGGATATCAATAAATGATTGCTGAATGAAGTTCAGCTTGTAAGATTTACTATAAAGGGGTGAGGTCTAATTAGATGTTGGTAAAAAAAATAAGGCTTAAACTAAGGATTGAAAATTGTATAAATTAACTTGCATCTTGATTTTTCTGTATTTTACTCTGTTTTTATCAAGTTTATTTATTAGAGATTTAAACCCAGCCTACTTTGAATTAAAATTGCTTCCAAAATTGAACATAATGCAAAATACTGCAATTAAGATTTAAGTTTATTGTAGTACGACCAGGAGGGCTGAGGACCAGGGTGTCACCAAGAGAGGCTTGCCTGTCCGTTAACCAAGAGGCCTCACAAGATGGTATTATCTCGATATGATTACCACACACTAATTGTAAGGTCACGTGTCTGACCTTTACCTTGCTGAATCGGAAACCCACTGTCATCATAGAGATCACTGCAGTGTCATGACTAGGACATTCCCTTTAGGGTAATCTACACGGGAAATCAAATTATATTCAGAAAGTGGCTTAGATGAGAACAAGTTGGATGCTCTTGAGAAATGCTTTTTAGCTGAGAAGTACTTTTCCTGACTATAGGAATGTCTTTGCCAAAGAGAGAAGAAATTTTTAAATCCTCTGGGTTAAAACCCTCCCCACCCCAACCTCTGGCTAATACATGGATACAATATAGGACTGAAGTTTATTCTTCTCTTAGAGTCATTTTCTTTGAACTTTGCTTCCATTTTTGTCCAACCTGTCCTGTCCTCTTTTTCTAAAGTGATATAGTACAGGGATCCTCCAAATAAAGCTGACACTGATAAATTTTTTCCCCCCAGAACATTTCAAGCAATAATGTTTCATAGAACTTTGGGAAATGCTGGCTTTGGAAAGACTCATGCTTTAAAAAAAAAAGGTAGTCTTAAATTCTCCTACTCAAAATTCATTAGTTAATCTTGGTTCTAATTAGTATTTTTAAATTACTGTTGCATGTTCCTGTGGAGGAAAAATTGAATATAGTTATAAAATATAACTTAATTACCCATATCATAAAATCTGAGGCATAGATAAGGTAGAGTACCTGAAAAAGTCACTGCATGCTGCTAACACACAACGATGACATGGGATTATTTCATCTTTCATGATTATTTTGAAATCATAAAAGATATTTTGTTCTCTAAAATTCTGTAGTATACTTAAGATTTTCTGTCCATGATCTTCTGATACAAGGCAGTTGTTTTTCTTCTCAGATGGAATTCCATTACATGAGCTTTGTTGATTGAAATCATATGAATTATCCATAGCCAATTCCCTATGTTCTTGGAACTAGAAGGAAAAAAAAATCACTGATGTAGTAGAGACCTAAGGAAACGTTCAGACTCCAAAACTTGCCAATAATGTCAATTACATAAAAATCATAAGAACAATCATAACATAGTAAACCTTGTTCTAAACATTTGTTTTCATGATATTTAATGATAAATTTCTTTTGAATTTTCATAATGAACTCATTGGAATAAAAAGTATATTATTATTATTATTATTAAAGGCTAATGCTCAATCTATATAATTGGGTTAAACACCGAAATTTACAGGTTGTATAGCTTATATAGGATCTCATTGCAAGATCAGTCTTATTGTCACACATAAGTGGTGTTATTTCTATAGTAGTTATTATTTGAGGATATACCTAACACATTCCCCTCCCCCTCCCATCCATTTTCTTCTGGTAGCAAAGCAGCTGTTAAAATGCTGATCTTGGACATAGACTATATTCCTTCTGAGGTTACTTTTACAAGAGAAGTGGTTGAAAAAGATCAGACTATTAGATTGTATTAATTAGTTACGGCCTTTAGTAAGGAAGAAAAAGGGAAGCACTGATCCAAGTTGGCCTATTTGAAAGCAGGAAGGCAAACAGCATACCACTTTATTAAGAAAGGCTTTTTAAATATGA
The DNA here is from genome assembly GCF_000956105.1 of Propithecus coquereli. Classification (NCBI taxonomy): domain Eukaryota; kingdom Metazoa; phylum Chordata; class Mammalia; order Primates; family Indriidae; genus Propithecus; species Propithecus coquereli. The sequence continues at coordinate 5,596,106 of NW_012151951.1, forward strand.
GGTCAGGATTCCAAGAGTTGAAGGTCAGATAATTGTGATTTTCCCAAACTGCAAATTCAGCTCTAAACATAAAAGTTGTACCATAAAAAGCAAGGAAGTGGGAAACAGAAAGGAAAAAGAAGACTGGGAACTAGGGGAGCCAGACAAATAGGGAACCTTGATTCCCTACTACATTTCTGTTCTGGTTATCTATTGCTTTGAGATCAGCCCAAAACTTAGTGGCTTCTGTTCTGGTTATCTATTACTTTGCAAAATCATTGCAAAACTTAGTGGCTTAAGACAACAATTTATTATCTGTCATGATTCTGTGGGTTTAGCTGGAGCTTCTTGCTTGGGAGCTTTCATATGGCTATAGTCAGACGGTAGCTGTGACTGAAGTCATCTGAAGGCCTGATTGTGTCCAATATGGTTTCTTTATTCACATTACTTATGCTTCAGCTGTGATGACGAGAACAGATGGGGCTCTCTCTCTCTTAATGCAACCTCTCCATGTGGCTAACTTGTGCCTCTTCATCACAGCACAGCCATCTCAGGGTAGCTGGACATCTTGCATGGTGGCTTGGTTCTCCCACAGCAAGTGTTCCAATAGGCCCAGGTGAAAGCCACATACTAGAAAAGTATTCTGAATGGTCCTACAGCACATCAATCAAAGTTCCATTCTAGGATTGAAACAATCTACTGTTGTGCTGTTCAATACGGTAATCACGAATGTCACGTGTAGCCATTTAGATTTAAATTATTTATAATTAAACATAATTAAAAATTCAGGTCTTTGGTTGCTTTAGCCACATTTTAAGTCTTCAGCCATATATGATGTAATGGTTAATTTTACGTGTCAACTTGACTGGGCCACAGAGTGCCCAGATATTTGGTTAAACATTATTTCTGGGTATGTCTGTGAGGATGTTTCTTGATGAGATTAACATTTGAATTGATAAGACTGAGTAAAGCTGATTGCCCTCCCCAATGTGAGTGAGCCTCATCCAATCTTTTGAAGGCCTGAATAGAATAAAAGGTTGAGTAAGAAAGAATTCTTCCTTTCTGCCTATCTTCAAGCTGGTCTTCTGCCTTCAGACTCAAACTCAAGCTAGAACTATACCATCAGCTTTCCTAGGTCTCCACCTTGCTGACTGCAGATCGTGGGACTTCCCAGCCTCCGTAATCACATGAGCAAATTCCTTACAGTCAGAGTCAGTCTCTCTCTCTCTCTCCCTTCCTTATAGGTTCTCTTTTTCTGGAGAACTCAGACTAATACAAGTGGCTAGTGACTATAATATTATACAAATATAAAACATTTTTGTTATCACACAAAGTTCCACTGGATAGCTGATATATTTATTGTGTGAAAAATAGCATGCTTGTGTGAGTGTGTGTCTGTGCAAGTGTGTATGTGTGCATGGGAAAGTAATAGGACATAAATGGCAGTACTGTTGAAAAAATAAGTAACTTATAGAAATAATTTTAACAGTAGTGTTCTGAGTAACTGTGAGTAGGGAGACATATTAAGAATGAGAGTGGGTGTCATGGAGAAAGAGAGATAATGAGAGGCCTGGGGGCCAGTTCTGAAGAAAAGTAAGCAGAGAAACAGAACCAACAGGATAGATATATACATACACACACATGCACATAACACATGGAGAGAAAGAAAGACAAAGATTTATTATAAAGGATTGGCTCACACGACTGTGGAGGATCATGATCAAGGATCAAGTCCCAAGATCTGCAGTCAGCCAGCTGGAGAACCAAAAGAGCTGACAGTGTAGTTACAGTCCACATCCAAATGTCTGAGAACCATGACAGCCAATGGTGTAAGTTCCAGTCCAAAAGCTGGCAGGCTCAAGACCCAAAAAGAGCCAATTTTTCAATTTGAGTCTGAAGCCAGGAAAATACTGATGTCTCAGCTTAGTCAGGAGAAGTTCCCTCTTACTAGGCCTTTTTATTCTATTTAGGTCTTTAAATGATTGGATGAGGCCTACTCATACAGGGAGAACAATCTGCTTTACTTAGTCTACTGATTCAAATGTTAATCTCATCCAGAAATATCCTCACAGACATACTCAAAATGTTTGACCAAATGTCTGGGAACCCTATGGCCCAGTCGAGCTTATAGAGAAAATTAACTATCACAATAATCCAAACCTTTATTTAATAATGTTGAGAATATATGATCCAGGATAGAAAAAGAGTATCCCAAATTCGAGTGAGGCATAAAGATAATTACATATGGCTAATGTTCCAGGACTAATTCCTCCCCTCACAAGGTATACTTAAGTCACTTGTAGGACTATTTTTAAAATTATGCTTTTTCCTCCTTTTCTAATACCTATAAAATACACAGATCTGAAATATTAGCCTATCTAAAAAATCATATATCTTCCCTAGAGTATGATATAATGTGGTTAAAGCAAATAAGGAAGCCATTAGCTTGAGTTTGTCTCTGTAAGCAAACTGTAACTTAAATTGGAAACAGTTCCTGTAACTAACTTGAAAACCAAAAAATGAGCCTCAGCGAATCATGCCAGTTGGTTATATAACTAGGGACCTCCCATAAGACCATATCAAAATAAGACAAATGTCTAGCTGCAGCCAATCAGGTAATTTCTCTATTTTGTTTCCATGTTCAGCCTATAAAAGCTCACTGCTAAAGCTGCTAGAGTGGAGCTCTTTGAAACTTTCAGTTTTGAAAGCTGCCTGAATTGTTCTTTGCTTAAACAAACTCTGTTAAATTTAATTTGCCTAAAGTTTTTCCTTTAATAATGTGAAATGGAAGAAGGAGCAGGGCTTTACAATCAGACAGACTTGAGTTCCAATGCTGGCTGAGCAGTTTACTTGTGATATATCTGAGGCAAATAACTTCTAATCTTTGCTTCTTATTTTCTTCATCTTCAAATGGGGATAAACTATACCTATTTAGCTATGTTGTTAAAAATATTAAAAATATATAATTTAGCATATAATATATGGTAAATAAATGGAAGTTAGAACTTATTTAAGAAATTTAACAAAAAGGCAAGCAAATCATTTAAATGTCATTAATCGAGAAGTTTACATTTATAAGGTGGTAAGGGAAGGGATAGAAGAAGCAGATGTCTAATAATTCCTAGGGCTTAAGAGCAAAATTAGATACAAGAATGATGATTGTAAAGTACTTTTATCTGGAGTGTCAGCATCTATGGAAAGGAGAAAGAATTGGTGGGAGGCTTGAAACAGCCTCCCTGACTCCATGATGAGATAAAGAAATGTTTAAAAGAAATAGCCAGGGAGTATTATGCTATGGAAAAAGATACACAAAGCAGGTAAACAGACAGTAGGATTGAAATTAGTCTATACTAGTTATACAGACATGAACTAATGCTGTGCAAAGGATCAAAGTATCTTCTCAATGGCACAATGTGGCCAGGATGTTACTCCTGTTCTCGTTCTCCAGTCTAGCGATGGGCCTGAGCATCAATAACCTGAACAGCAATGTAGGGTATCTCCATGGCTTGCCTCCAAGAACCACAGAATTGGTTGGGAAACTCAGTCCAGATCACCTAGACACTCTCTGTAACTGCTCTATATTCTCATCCACTAAAATATATGTATTTAAATCTCTCTCTGTGTTAGAGGAAGTTAGATGCTGAGAATCAAAAGATAAATTTATCTCCTATAACCTTAGATTTCTCTGGGTTTCTAAAAGTTCTCTCAAAAATTAGAATCAGCCGGGCGCGGTGGTACATGCCTGGAGTCCCAGCTACCTGGGAGACTGAGATGGGCAGATTGCTTGAGCCCAGGAGTTCTGGGCTATAGTGCACTGTGTTGGTAAGATACCTGCACTAAGTTCAGCATCAATATAGTGACCTCCCAGGAGCAGGGGACCACTAGGTTGCCTAAGGAGGGGTGAACTAGCCCAGGTTGGAAACAGAGCTGGTCAAAACTCCCGTGTTGATCAGCAGTGGGATTATGCCTGTGAAAAGCCACTGCACTCCAGCCTGGGCAGCATAGTAAGACCCCATCTCAAAAAATATATATATATTAGAATCATAGGTGTTGGCAAAGATATTTGATCCACATGGAACATCCTAAAGTAGCAATTACAACTTCCACTGCTAGACTATCTAGTCATGAAGAGAGGAGAAAAGGATGTGGGTAAATATTGAATACTTGTTTCACACTTTCATACTGTATGTGATTGATATGTGTGTACGTATGTATGTGCATACACATATATACAATTTAACTTTAATTTTTAGGTTTTTTTCAGACATGGGGTCTCCCCATACAGACCTTGAATCTTGGCCTCAAGCATTCCTTCTGTCTCAGCCTCCCAAAGTGCTGGGATTACAGGTGTGAGCCACCATGCCCAACCCAATTTTTTATTTTACTATATATTTTTATTTACTGAGCATTTAAGAATTTCTCTATTTTCCAGTTCTGTAATGTGGCCATAATTACCACTGGAGATGACCCAAGTTTAAGTAATATCATGCTGAATTTCTTTCTCCCCATAATCCTACTCTTTTCATATTCCCCATCTAGGTGAATGTCATCTATATTCACTAAGCCAGACAACCAGAAGTCATCCTTCACTCGCCATATCTATTTTAAAGCCACAGCCTTCTCTCTATCTCTATAGCTACTATCATTAGTGTAAGCTCTCATCATTCTCACTGAATTGTTGCAGTAGCCTCAATGCTAATTTTCCTTATTTCTACAAACGTTTGTTAAAAATCTGTGTTTCAAACTGTGCATGCATTAGAAACATAAAGATAAATAAGGTATAGGTCTCTGTTCATACAGGGCTTAAGGACTAGCAGGGAGAAAAATAATAGTGTGACAAGGAGCATAACAGATAATGATCAGTGTCATGGAAGCAAACCAGAGGGACAAAACTCAGACTTGCTTTTATGGGTGGATGCAAAGGCAGGGAGGAGCAGAGAGGTTTGAGGAAGACATTCTAGTATTTTCAAGTATAGTACTTGAACTGTTAAAGAAAAAATTTTAAATGGCCACCAAAGAAGGTACGAAAGACATTTTCAATAGGTAAACTGCAGATGCAAAGGCATAGATACAGGAGTTATCATGGCTCATTGGAAGAAATACAAAGCTGGGGACTGGGGATGGGGTAGATAAAGCTGAAGTGGTAACTAGGAACTGGCTCATGCACAGTTTTCAATGCCATGGTAGGAGGCTTGGGTTTCATTCTATAGGTAATGAGACATATTTAGAAGGATTTTAAGTAGGAGAGGCATCATATCATTGGATTTACATTTTAGAAAGATCATTCTGCTGGAAATACAGCAGTGGATAATAAAGATGTGGCTCCTGTTCTCATGTATCTTACTAACGGGGTAGATATGCATGTTCAGTGGCAACAATAATGAGAATGTCAATTTTTTTTTTTAAAGTTGAATGCTTTTAAAAATCATATCACTATATGTGTATGTATAATTTATACATAATTATATATATAATTTCACACATATAAATAATTTAGAACTCAGATTAAGTCAATTATTGAAGTTTATTATTCATGGATTAAAAAAATGAACTCAAGGATATATGTGTGAAGTAATTTTTATTCCTATAAATAGTAACATAAATAAAAAAACTTTATTAGAAATTTTCAAGTGTCAAACTAATACATTAACATTATACTAAAAGTTAAAGCCTATCATGTTTATTCTACATAGAATGGCCAAGCAGAGAAGCTGAAATTTTCAATTTGCTTAATTTGAGTTAATTCTATTTGAAGACTTTATTTAATCATGACAATTGTAAGTGCTATTAAAGAAAATGGGAGCTGGAAAATGTATAATGGTGGACTCAATTCACATGATAACTAAAGCCATTGCAATTGATAAAAAATCAGAGAGGATACATAGAGTTAGTAGAAAAGAGGGTCATGGATGAAACACAAAGGAGAACTAACCTTGAGGGACAATTTTGTTGCAGAATTATTTATGGAGCACCTGCTACATACCAGGTACTGGTCTAGATAAATTGAAAATATAGTAGAAAGTATAGTTTGTGAATGACACAAGGTGAGCAAGTTATATGGCTCAGTAAGAACTCACAAACAACAGTGAGAGAAATGGAGGAAAATTAGGAGAGGTGGTGAGAACTAAGGGAAGAGAGGTTCAAGCAGGAAGTTGTCACCTATATCATCAAAAAGTTAGGAAAGGTAATGTCTGGAAATAAGTCATTGATGATTTGGGGTGAAGCGAGAAGATAAGAGATTACAGTGGGTTTAAGAAGAAATAATGGGCACAATTTGTATAAATTATTCTTTCAAAAAGTTTAGCAAGATGGGGCTAAAGGAGCACGTAAATACTAAGAAATTTTGTTCAGTTTTGTTACAGATGGGAGAAACTTGAGCATGTTAATACACTGAGGAGAAAGGGCAGGTATGGAGGGAAATTTTGACAATGATCACAACAATCTAAACTCAGCATCTATACCCATATCACAAAGCAAAATTTTTTGGACCTCTAAATGAATGAGAGAACAATATTATATGGCAAAACTTTCGTTTCTGTTAACAAATGGTAAATAAATGGTTAGAGACCCTAAACTTTTAAAGTTGTTTAGTGATATAACAAGCCTGAAGATACCAGGATTGATACTGAGTAATTTATATAGTTATTGCAGACAACACTCATAATAGTCCTTTAAGACTGGAAATTAATAATGACTTTTTCAAAACAGCAAATTGAGGCTCAGAGGATAAATAATGTACCCCAAAACACAAAACTAGTAGAAACATGCTTGTTTCCCTCCATGCTCTTTCTGACCCCAGATTTTAATATTAAACAAAAACCCAGAAAGCAAATTGAGAGCTCCTAAGATCCAACCATAAATGTACTTGCCAAAAGTTACCACAACAATTTAAGATCATTCTTGGTCGGGCACACTTGCTTACAACTGTAATCCCAGCACTGTGGGAGGCCAAGGCAGGAGGATCACTTGAGCCCAGGAGTTCAAGACCAGCCTGGGTAACACAGCAAGACCCCCTCTCTACAAAAAAATAAATAAAAATAGCTGACATAGTGGCACACTCCTGTAGTCCCACCTACTCGGGAGGCTGAGGCAGGAGGATGGAAGATCGCTTGAGTGTAGGAGTTTGAGGTTAGAGTGAGCTATCATTGTGCCACTGCACTCCAGCTTGGGTGATGAGACCCCATCTCTTACAAAAAAGTCATTCTTAATAAGGCATACATGATAACAATAGCTAACATTTGCTGAGCCAGTAAGATGTGCCAAGTACTGGCCTGTGGATTTCACATTTAATTTAATTCTTATAAATATAACCCCTATAAAAAACAAAGAGACTTCTATTTCCAATAAGGTGTAGTGAACATACTTTTCCCTATTTCTCTTGCTAAGTACAACAAAAACTCTAGATATATGTGTAAATACATATCACAAATATATGAAGATTATGAAAAGTGAAGAGAAGAAAGCAGACAGGCTAGTGAATGTGGGACCTGAGGAGTCACATGGTGGTGACTTCCTTGGGTTTTCTTTTTTGCCTAATATATTCTAGATACTGAGAAACTTAGCAATCCTGAAACACCAATGGGTGCACAAAGAGCCCTGTGGTGTTATGATATATGTGTGAGTGTGTATTGGTTTTTGTCCACAGTTCCTGGCTCATGACTCCCATAGCCCTTGTTACAGTCTTTTGTTATAATGTTGGGTGTGTCAGGCCTCAGGAGCAGGCCTCAGAAAACAGAATCTGTCTGAACTTCATCTGCCCCAAGGCAGAATTCTAATCTTCCCCCATCATTCTGATTCTGACTATGGATCCTAAGACCCTCATTCCAGAGAGTCCCACCCCATACCCTGAAGTCCAATCACATTTCCATATGGTTGTCCATAAAAATCTAAGAGGACTGGGTTCAGAGAGCTTCTGGAAAGCTGAACATGTGGACTTTCTTGGAGGGTGGCATGCCCGGGAAGGGCATGGAAGCTCTGTGTCCCTTCCCCCATACCTCATCCTCTGCATCTCTTCATCTGTATCCTTTATTATAAACTGGTGAACGTATTTCCCTGAATTCTGTGAGCCATTCCAGCAAATTAATTGAACCCAAATTTGGGGCTTCAACCCCAACTTGAAGCCAGTCAGTCAGAAATTCTGAAGGCCTGGACTTGTGACTGGTATCTGAGTGGGGGGCAGTTTTGGGGACTGAGCCCTCACCTTGTAGGATCTGACACTATCTCTAAGTAGATAGTGTCAGATTTGAATTACAGGATACTCAGCCGGTGTCTGCTGCTTAGAGTGTGAGGGGAAAAAACCCACATTTGGTTACAGAAGCCTTCTCTGTTGATCTTTGTTGTGGTGTGAGAGCAGAGGAAAAGCTCTCACATCACCAGTTTGGGAGTGTTTTCCAGAAGCAAGCCACAAGAAAAACAACTCACAGGACCAGGGAAAAAAGCAACCTAGGAAGATAGAAAAGTTTTAAGATAATAATCACTCTTCCCCAGCTGAACGCCACACAACAATTGTGGCTCTATACCCACCCACATCTGCAAAGGTACAATGGAGAGCCTTGAATTCCACACATGGTAGGGTGTGATAAGGTGCTTCACTCCTTTTCCTCTTATACCCTCCCACTGGAGTGGTATCAGAAAAGGATGGGCAACCACTAAAACATCTATGCAAAGAGATAACACTCAAAGTCACTGTAGCTAAATCAAGAAGGAATTCTAAAAAAGGTTCAAGTAAATCACAGGAAGATAGAAAAAAGAAAACCAAGAACTAAAAACAGGGAGAATAAACAGAAAGCAAAAAGTAAATTACAGACCTAAGTATTAACGTATCAATAACTGTACTAAAGGTAAATGGTCTATATACTCCAAATAAAAGATAGAGACTATCAGAGTAGATTTGAAAAGTTACCCAACTTTATACTTCCTACAAGTAACTTCCTTCAAATGACATAAGTTGAAAGTAAAAGGATAGAAAAAGATATACTATGCAAGCATTAATTAAAAGAAAGTAAGTGTGGCAATGTAATTACAGGATAAAGTAGATTTTAGCAAGGACAATTATCAGGAACAAAGAGGAATATTACACAATGTCAATTCACCAAGAAGACTAGCAATCATAAATGTGTATGTACCAAACAATTGAACTGTAAAATGTGTGAAGCAAAAACTGATAAAACTGAAAAGAAAAATAGGCAAATCCACTATGAAAGCTAAAGACTTCAATACCCCTCTCTCTAAAATTAATAGAACTAGACAGGAAATCAGTAAGGATATAGAAGAATTCAACAGTGCCATTGACCAACAGAATCTAATCAACATTTGTAGAAAACCCCACCTACCAACAGCAGAATACATATTCTTTTTCAGTCCCCATGGAACATATATCTAGATTGACCATATTCTGTCCTAAAAAACAACCTCAAATGATTTAAAAGAATTGAAATCATAGATTATATTCTCTGGCCACAGTGAAATTTAATTAGAAAACATAAAAAGCTCTAAGAACTTGAAAGCCCAATAACATACTTCTAAATAATCCATGAGTGAAAGAGAAAGTCTCAAGGGTAATTTAAAAAATATATTGAACTTAATAAAAATGAAAATATATCAAAATGTGTGAGATGCAGCTAACACCATGCTGAGAGGAAAATTTACAGCACTAAGTGCTTACATTATTTCAACTCACTCCGCATGACATATATCATTTGAACAGCCCTGTAACCATTAAGGAAATTAAATTTACCAAAAATTTTAAGAACAATTATACCAATTCTACACAATTTCTTCCAGAAAATAGAAGAGAAGGGAACACTTGCCAATTAATTTTATGAAGCCAGTGTTACTGTGATACTCTGGACAAAGACAGTACTCCAAACAAACAAACAAACAAATAAAACACCACAAATATAGACCAAGATCCTTCACAAATACAATGCAAAAATTCTTAACAAAACGTTAGCAAAAAGAATTCAGCAATATATAAAAGGAATTATACACAATGGCCAATTAAGTTTATTCAGGCATATAAGGCTGGTTCAATATTTGAATATCAGTTAGCATATTGATCATATCATTGTTACAGAAAAAGCATTTGACAAAATACAATACCTATTCATGACAAAAACTCTTAGCAGACAAGGAATATAGTATGGAAAAGTTTCTCCACCTCAACTTGACAGAGAACATGAACAAAAAACCTATAGCTAACATTATATTAAATGGTAAAAGACTGAATGTCTTCATCCCTAAGATGAGGAAAACAGCAAGGATGTACATTCTCACCACTTCTATTTGTCACAGTACTAGAAGCTCTAGCCAGCAAACTTGAGCAAGATAATTCAATAAAGGGCATATACATTGGAAAGGAAAAAACAAACTGTCTCTATTTACAAATGCCAAGATAGGCTATGTGGAAAATCCCAAAGAATCTATCAAAAAACCCTCACAGAACTAATAAGCAAGTTCAGCAATGCCACAGGATACAAGAGCAACACACAAAAACCAATTGTATTTCTTCTAAATACTAGCAATGAATACATAGAAACAAAAATTAAAAATACAATAGTTCAAAAAAAAAAAGAAAAGAAAGAAATACTTAAGTATAAATCTAACAAAACATGTACAGGACTTGTGTGCTGTAAACTATAAAATGCTAACAAAAGAAATCAAAGAAGACAAAATAAACGGAAAGACATGCTGTGTCTGCAAATTGGAAAAGTCAACATAGTAAGGATGTCGATTCCCCCCAAACTGTTATACAAGTTTAACACAATTCTTATCAAAATCTTAGCAAGATGTTTTTTGTAGATAGAGATACAATTACTGTAAAATTTATATGGAATGATAAAAATAGAATATATAATGCAATTTTAAAAAAGAATAATGTGGGAAGAATTGGTCTATTTGATTTCAAGACTTACTATAGTCCCAGTAATCAAGTCTGTATGGTATTAGTGAAAGGATAGACATACAGACCAGTGGAACAGAATATAGAATTGAGAAATAGCCCAACACAAGTATGACCAAGTGACTTTTAACAAAGGTGCAAACACAATTCAATAGAAGAAAAATAATCTTTTCAATAAAAAGTGCTGAAGCAAATGGACATCCACAGGCAAAAAAAATGAACCTCAATCTAAATATCATACTTTATATAAAATTTAACTCAAAATGGATCATAGATTTAAATATAAAATATAAAAACATAAAACTTTTAGAAGAAAATATGGGAGAAAATCTTGGGCATTAGTCAATGAGTTCTTAGACATCAAAAGCACAACACATAAAAGAAAAAATCGATACATTGGATTTTATCAAAAAAATTTTTTTCTCTGTGAAAGAACCTGTTAACAGGATGAAAAGACAAGCTATGAGCTAGAAGAAAATATTTGCAAACCAAATCTGATAAAGGTAGAATATATAGAGAACTCTTGAGACTCACTCACCAGTAAAAAACGAGATAATACAATTAAAAAATGGGGATAAGTCATGAAGGGGTATTTCACCAAAGAGAATATACAGATGACAAATAAGCACATGAAAAGTTGTTTAACATTATTAGTCATTATGGAAATGCAAATTAAGAATAGGATGAACTATTACTACCCATTTATCGGAATGGCTAAAATTAAAAATAGTGACAACACCAAATGCTTGAGAGAGTACAGAGACACTAGATCACCCATACATTGCTGGTGGAAATAGTCTGGCAGTTTCTCAAAAAAATTAAACATATACATTTACCATATTATCCAATAATCATACTGCTAAGCATTTATCCTAGAGAAATGAGAATTTATATGTGCACAAAAATCTGTACATGCTAATTCATAACAGTGTTATTTGTATAGTCAAAAACTGAAAACAACCAAAATGTTGTACAATTGGTAATGAGTAAACAAACTGTGGCTTACTCATTTACCATGGAATATTACTCACCGTTAAAAAGGGACAAACTATTGACATATATAACAACATAGATGGATTTCAAAGGCATTACAATAAGTGGGGAAAAAAAACTAATTTCAAAGGTCATATGCTATACAATTTCATTTCTATAACATTCTTGAAATAATAAAATTATGGACATGGAAAATAGATTAATGGGTGCCAGGGGTTGCGGATGGTGGAGGTGGGTATGCGTAAGGGAGACCTTTGTGGTAATCTACAGTAATATGTATCTTGATTGTGGTGATGGTTATGGGAATCTATACATGAGAAAATGATATGAAACTACACACACACATTGTACCAATATCAAATTCCTGGTTTTGATTTTTTACTATATGGATGAAATCATTATGGGAAACAGGGCGAAAGGTACACGGGAATGCTATATACTATCTTCACAACTTCCTGTGTATCTATAATTATTTTTTTAATTAAAAGATAACAAAATATCAATTCAATTCAGAAACTATTTTGATATTCCAAGTTTTTAATTAACTTAATTTATTGTCATGAAAATCATGTATGTATTTTAAGTCTTGTGTTAAATTAAGTCAATTATTGACACTCATGGTTCAGGGATCATGCATAACAATTGAACCAATGATGTAAGCACAAAGTAATTTTTATTTCTATAAACAGTAAAAAAAAAAAACTCTACTAGAAAATTTCAAGTATCCTAAAATAATATATTAGGATTATACATAGCTATACACTTTTATAAAGTTGTTAACAAAATAAAGCCTGCCATGTATTAATATATTCGACACAAAAGGACAAATCCAAGAAGCTGAAAATGTCCATTTCTTAAATTTGGTTTGAGTAAATCTATACTTGTATATTTTGCAAATAACAAAGAATGTTGCATTTGGCACTGGAGGAAGAGGGTCCTAAATGGTCCATCATTTATTAGTGATTACTACTTAGGCTCTCTGAGGCTTTAGCTTCCTTACCTGCAAAGTGGACATACCTATCATATTGGACTGTTGTGACACTTAAATGATATCATGAATATTAAATTAATATTGTCAAGTGACATACAAATATTAAAGATTAAAATCAATAAAATTATTAACCGTTAATTCTTAATTCTTGGCAAAAGATTTGTTTGGCAATTATTTTTCTCCAAATATTCTTCAGGTTCAATTATGATATTTCACTGATTTTAAGACACACATTTTTTCACACTTAACATATCTGAAATTGACAGGCATCTTATAATCTCTTTGGTTGGGTAGCACTCATGACATATTTGTCATTACACGTGTATTAAATTTGAAGAATGGATATCGGCATATTAGAAAACCATGGCGATAATAAAGAACATTGGTTTAAGAAATTACATATCACTATCGTGCTAAACAGAGAATGATATTATATGGATAAAACATGAACATAGAGAATCTGAGTTGAAAGTCAGTCAAAAGAGTTAAACTTTTAATGTTAAGAAGTTTTAAGAGTCCCTTAGCCAATTAATTTTGCTTATACTCTTCTTTTCATGTATGTATGAGGGTGTTATGTGATTTTTTTTTTTAACAAAGGGGCTCTGTGCATAAGTATAAAAATTCCAAGTGATAAAGAGTTGTGCCATAGTTAAGTTGGAATTTTGTTCTTTCTTAGTAGTACATAAAATAACAGTGTATATAAAGCACATCTCAGCTTCTATGAAATACCTTCCTGCCCAAAATACCGAATCAATTTTTAAAAACTAGTCTCTTATTCGTTCTTTTAATGTCTTCTATTAAAATTTAATTTAAATAATTGAGTTAATAAAAGTACAAAAAATCAAGCCTTTGATATAAAGTAATGACAAAAGAGCATATGCCACTCAACAGAAGGAGAATATTAAATTAAAGCTGTGCTCTGACTGATTAGGGCTTTGATTTCATCAGGTCCTCCAGTGATACTAGTTTGGTAACTTATGTTTCAATATAAAGCATGATTTCTGGCCTATTCTATTTGATATTTATTATAGATACTAATTGTAAGACAGGTCCTGAATTAGGTACTAGAGATGACAGTAAGAATAAAATGCAGACATGGTCTCTGCTTTTTTTGGTGTTCAGTATCTAGTGAGAAAGACAATAGGTAAGTTACACAAATAAATAATTATAAATTGTTATAAATATTGTGAAGAAACAACTGGGAAATGAAAATAAACTGGGCATTCAATTTCAGATAATAACAATGGTAACGGTGAATACTTATATCGTGCTTACTATGTGCCAAGCTCTGTACTACATGCTTTATATAATCTTCAAAACAACTACATAAAGCAGATACTATTATTACCCTCACTACATAAACAGAGAAAATGAGGCTTTGATAATTTAAGTAATTTGCCTAGGTCACATAAGAAGTAAGTGGGGAGCTGGGATGTGAACTCAAGACAGTCTGGCTCCAGAGCCTTTGTGCTCATCCACTACAATATTACAGAAAGCCTTTCTGAGAAGGTGTCATTTAAGTGGAGGCCCAAATGATAAGCAGGTAAGGCACTGGTGGGAGAAATCATGTATAAAGCCCTAAAGTGGGAAAGGAGTCCTTTAGTTTTAGGAAATTAAAGGTGACTAATGTGGCTGGAGTACAGCTAATGAGAGCAAGTGTGTCAGGAGACAGGGCTGCAGAAGGCAGGTGCTACATCAAGCAGGATTCCATGGGCCACAGAAGCTGGATTTTTATTCTAATAAGTGCAACAAGAGCTTCTGATGACTTTAAATTGAACAGTGACATAATCTGATTTATTTTTTAAAAATATCTTTCTAGCTAATATGTGAAGAATGAATTGAAAGAAGGTAAGATAGGTAGAGTCCAAGTCATTCATTTATTCAACAAATATTAGAAAGTTTATGGAGTAACTATTACTGTGGCAGGCACTATTCTAGATACCAGGGATACAGCTAAAAACAGTACATACAAGGTCCTCTACTCTGGAGTACCCTTTAGAGTGGTAAACACACACAAACACAACTACCTCCTCTATGTTAATAATTTCTCCCACTGTACGGGACATTTTCCATCAGTATACGAATTCTAGCAGCTCTCATCTTTAAACAAACATCAAACAAAAATCTATCCTTTGACCTTTCATTCCCCTCTAGCTAACATCCCATATTTCTACTCCCTAACCCAGAAAAACTTCTTTAAAGAACACTCTGTGGTAGCATCACCTCCAGTTATCATCTCAATCCACTACAATCAAGTTCTTCTCTTTTAACTTACTAAAGCTGCCCTTGTCAATGTCACGACACTACCATTGTGAAGTCAATTGTTCACTTCTCTCTCCTCATCTTATTTAACCTCTTAGGAATATTCACACTGTTAACTATTCCCTCTTCTTGAAACACTCTTCAGGTTTCCTCCTTGCTAACCTCTCCTTCTCAGTCTAATTAAAAGGCAATACAGCATAGTGATTAAGGGCATGGCCTTCTAGAGCTAGCTCTGAAGACAAGTTGTGCTTAAGGCATGGAGGACAGATGTTGGAAGAGAGTGCTCCCCTTTCCTGTGCAGGCTAGAAAACTAATCAGTATTTCAGGTGAGAAATGATGGTGGTTTAGACTAGAGTGTTAACACTGGTGATAAAGAGAAATACATGGATTTAGCTCTATTTTAGAAGTATAGCCAATAGAACTATTGGATGAATTGGATATGGAGAGTGAGGGACAAGGAGAATCATGGTTTCTTCCTTGAGAAACTGGTAGAATTGTAGAGTTTACTCAATGAAATCTTAGAAAAAAAGGTTAGAATTAGAATGAAGTTTGTGACCCAATAAAATGCTAGTGAACATTATCTAATAATCACCTGAACTTAGAGATGATCTTGTTTGATGCTTTCCATTGAAATTAATACCTGGAAAAGGCTATGTGATTTACCCAAAGTCACACAGATAATTGGTGGTAGAGCTGGAAATAGAACACAAGTCTCCCAGAATCCTGCTAAGAAGCCACAGATCGGGGTCAGGCAAGATGACCATTACTCACAAACTAGCTGAGCCTCTGTTCTTTAGTCCTCTTCTTCTCATGAACAATGCAATAAAAAATATTTTAATAAAATTTTTGGGTTTATTGAATATAGGTAAGCAAGTTATAAACTGTGTATTTATATTTTCTTTAAAAAAGTGAGAGAAGGCAGACAGAATGTAAAAATCAGTCTTACCCCTGAGAATAAAATATACTATAAAAGTCAATTAATAACATTTGCTCATGTATACTACTTGTAAAAGTTAAAGTATATGTGAAATTCCTTCTCAAATAGTTTACATTCTAATTTGCAGGATAACACACATGCAAATAATTCAGGACTATAGGAGAGATGTCATAAGGCAGTACTAGAATAACTGCCAAATGAATTATATAAATAATATTGTTTTTAAGAAAAGTACTCTGGAGTAGGCCTTAAAAGAAGGTAAGGTTTAAGCTAAGCTTTGAAGGATGACAAGTAAGATTTTAAAAAGTAAATAGGTACATGTCTTCAGTTGTTCTAAAAAAAAAAAAGTAAATAGGGAAGGGGATTAAATTAAACAGAGCTATAGAGTGTTCACTAGGGTACTAGGCTTGGGGCTGGTGGTAGGGAATGGAGAGAATGAGCTATTTTAGATTGGGTAGGCAGAGATATTCTCTTTGGTATGACATTTGAGCCTGAATGATACAGAGGAACAAGAAATGTGGTGATGGGAGGAGAGAAGAATATTCTAGGCATAGAGAACAAGTACAAATACCCACTACATTACTTGCCTATGCATTAGGCTCCATAGATCTAATACACAGAAATCTTGTTCAATGGTAAAAGAATGGGATACAAATTTCTAAACCTGAACTTAAACAATGCCACAAATTTTCTTTCTGAGCTCAGCTTCTTCATCAGTAATAACTATTGCACAGGACATGTAAAATAATGTATATAGAAGTGTTTTAGAAACAGAACAGTTATAAAAATCAGTTCAAAAGGAAAAAGTTATAAAGTTAAAAATGGAGAACTGAATTATGATCATTGCTGATATTACTGGTGGAGTACCTTTTTACCTTTACATTTTCTCTTTTTGTAGCTTTTTATGTACATGCTTTATCTGCCTTGCCGGATTATAAGCTCCCTGCAGGTAGTAAACATCTTAAATATGGCACCTGGCACAGATTTTTAGTAAGTATTAGCTAAGCAGACATATCAAGCTAGTAATTCATTTTACTGTCCTTTGAAGATTTGTATTTGTGTGTTTATGTGTGTATGTGTTCAAAAGTCCATTCACTTGCGAAGGATTTGAGAGGGCTTATGATATCATGAAAAGTTAATGGAAACGAGTATAGATGAATAGAAATAATAAGCAAGTAATTGTCTTAATTACTACTTCTGGCCTTTGGCTGATATTTCCTGGCAGCCAAAGGAAGGAAATAGGCTGGATCCCACAGTATGACACCTAATGGACCACCAAGTTAGGCATTTACACTCATCTGCAGAGCCCTACTTTTTCCAGGACGGAAACCCGCAGGGGACTTTGATCACGTGGGCTTTCCTAAAGAATCAACAACAGTCTACACATAACTATGAAAACAGAGAAATACATCAATATGACCCTTCATAAAGTCTGAGAAAATCTGAGGAAAGGTACAGATTAATCTGAAGGGCCGCTTAAGTTTTTACTTGGTTCTGCTATTAGTTCTGCTCTGTTACGATGGAACCACTTATAACACAATCCTCATTTTTTTCTCTAGGGCCTATTGGCAATCGCAAAACAGCACCTGAGTCATTTCATCGCCGCAAAAAACGGTCAGCAATAGCCCAGCTGCTCGTTGGCAGCCTCGGAGCCAGGCGGGGCCCGTGACTCGCACTGGGGGCAGTGTCTTTGCTCGGCCTTTAGACGCAGGGTTTGAGGGCAGGCGGCTGCTAAGGGTAGGTAGTGTTCGGTGTGAGGGTGGGTCTTCTGTCGATGGGGCTGGGAGGTAGGGAAACAGGTAACTCAGGGCTGCCGCGTTGTCCAACTCCAGGAGTCACCACGGCAAACCCTTCCTCGACGCGGAAATCTCTCCTGCCCCCGAAAGAGCGACAGAAGCAGCTGACGCCAAGGAAATCCTTTCTGTGGGTCACAGGGACCAAACCCAATCCCCGGGAATAATGCGCTACCATCCCAGTCCTCCCTCAGACCCCGGAGCTCACCCACCTTCAACTGCAGTCTCTGTAGTCTCCACCCCAGTCTCTGTTCCTCTAGAGGACTGGTTGCGATTGGCTTGCACCGCTGTCCCGTTAACTCTTCCCCAAGTGTGAGTGGCGTAACTGTCGGGCTCTCGGCCTTGGTCCCTCCCTTCGCTACCCGCCGAAGCCACGCCCACGTGACGTCACACAATGCCGCAAAGCGCAGAGGCTGGTGTCGGTCTCCGCCCCCGGCAGCTTTCTCCGATTGGCGTAGGCTGAGTTGGGGGCGGGGCAGGGAGGGCTCTCAGAGGGCAACTTGCCCGCCGTCATAGGGCGAGGCTCCGCCTCCTGCGTCTGTGCGGAAGAGAATGGGGCGAGAAGGCCCACCCCCTGCGCACAGACGCAGGGAAGAAGGGGCGGGGCTACGCTAGCGTCCGCGCCATCAGGCAGAGGTGGCGAAAGGGTCCGTTCTCTGTGTATGGTTTTGCCAGCCAAGCGGTTTTGCTTGGTTCCATCCATGGAGGGCGTGCGCTGGGCTTTTTCCTGCGGCACTTGGCTGCCGAGCCGAGCCGAATGGCTGCTGGCAGTGCGATCGATCCAGCCCGAGGAGAAGGAGCGCATTGGCCAGTTCGTCTTTGCCCGGGACGCTAAGGCAGCCATGGTACTACAGGTCTTTTGGTATTCAGAGCGGAGGAAACAGATGTTGGGGGAGGTGGGCTGGGCGGTGGAGACCCACCTTCCGGCCCTAGCGTCGGCACCCTTGCTCCTGGACCACTCGTGGCCTGCCTGGGGTGAGAGTGGTCGGTGCTGCAGTGTTTCTGGCGTGCGCACGGCCTGGTTTCCACGGTCTTTGTAACCTCAGCGGAGGCCTCGATCGCTGTGAAAATTAGCTCCCTCCCTATGTAATTGAAAATAGAAACCCTACTAAGCCATAAAATAAGTGTAGGGAAGGTCTATGAAATAATTTTTTTCGTAATGAATGTTTTTATTTTTAAATGTTACCAAAATCTGTTTTTTTCTTTGCTTGGGTTCACCAGCCCATGTTTAGTGTGCCTATTGAATATCCTACCACCACCCAATGGTAGCCTACACGTGGTAGGCCCTAGAAAATATTGGTATATGATTTAGTTTATGGCCTTGCGCACCCTGGTACTGGAGTAGGCCGAAGCCAGCCGCCCCTTGCCAGTGAAAAAGAAGCCCAGAGAGAATACAGGCCCAGGCATACTTTCCTGACTAGGTACCTTAGGAAACAGTATTTTTAATAGATTTATTTATTTTAGTTATGTATTTTTAATCAACAAATGGAAAATTGGATTTCAAAATAAATTGCTACTGTACTGTATAGTACAATTTCGAAACAACCTCTAATTACCATCACTTCCAAGACATTTCTTGAAAATGTACCATATTGAAACACCTTTCTGTTTGAAATGTGGGCTAGTTGATAACTTTTTGAAGGCATATTAGTGAATATTTTTTGTACTTTTTTTATAATTGTAAGAAATTGTGAAGTGAACTAATTCTGAAGGTCTGCAGTTTTTTAAAGTGTTAGAATTGAAGGAGGGAAAAAACCCTGAAAGGTATTTTTTTTTAAATAATATACTTTGCCATTTTATACCCTTGGGTTTTTGTGTTTTCAGTAATTTCTGTCTTAATAATTAATGGAGGTAGGAGAGAGTGAACAAGGTAAGTCATGCTTTGCTAATTGTTGAAGATGAATGATGAGTATATAGGATCTAGAAATACACATATGCGCGGATGTAGGTATGGTAGGGCTGATTACTGTGGAATTTTTTCAAACAGCAGATATCGAGCCAGTCTAAAATGCACAATAATCAGGGAATAGTCAATACTTCTTTTGTACCTCAATACTATGAAACGTTACGCGACAGTTAAAAGTGCACGGACCAGACCAGTAAGTACAGACATAAAATAATTCCCAGTACTTACAAATTAGAAACCTATGTGCAGTAGAATATTACGTTAAGTGTGACCTCATATACCTGTTCCTATAGAGCAAAAATAAATGCAAATGAATATATATTTAAATACTTAGAGAAAAGACTGAAAGGATACCTGCTGTTTACATTGGTTATTAGTTAATGGGAGGGAATTGATATGCAGGGCTTTAAAGTTCTAGCTAATTAAGCATTGCTTAAATCTTAATGCAGTGGATTTAATACTTAGGAACTTTGCAAACTTTTAAAAAGAAAAATTTTAGAAGCTACAAAAATATGTATTTTTTATTTTTATATACATATATTTGTATATTACAGGCAATATACGTATATCTTGAGTAGACATCAATACATATCAAATGTTCTATGTACTTAACAGGCTGGTCGTCTGATGATGAGGAAATTAGTTGCAGAGAAATTGAATATCCCTTGGAATAATATCCGTTTGCAAAGAACTGCAAAAGGAAAACCAGTTCTTGCAAAGGACTCACTGAATCCTTACCCCAATTTCAACTTTAACATCTCTCATCAAGGGGACTATGCAGTGCTTGCTGCTGAACCTGAACTACAAGTTGGAATTGATATAATGAAGACTAGTTTTCCAGGTAATGTGGCATTTTTGTAGTACAGAAATTGTGTCTTGCTGCCTTAGTTCTTACCTATTGAGTAATCTCAGGCCAGGAGGTGTATTACAGATAGTTAAGGTTAGGGAAAATGAGCTCAATACTCAAGGGTAATATTTACTTGAATATTAACAAACTTCTGTATGAATAATAGAGTCTCCATAACTGGGGATCCATATAATACTTCACATAGAGACAAAGTGAAATACAAAGATTTTTTTTTTTTTTTAACTGTACCTCAGCTTGTTTCACTTAAGCATTTCTGACAATTTGTCAGTAAGTTGATTTGTTTAAAAAAAGAATCCCAATGATAGAAATTCTTAGGTAGAAATAATATGCACAGTTGACCCTTGAACAACATGGGCTTAACTGTGTAGTCTACTTTTATGTGGCTTTTTTTTCAGTAAATAAAATTGGTCCTGCGTATCTGGGAGTTCTGCATCTACAATCAAACGTGGATGGAAAATACAGTATTTACAGGATGTGAAGATCAAGGATAGGGAAGGCCAACTATTCAGATCCGCTGGTTCCAAAGGGCCAACTGCAGGACTTGAGCATGTGCTGGATTTTAGTATCCAAGTGGCGTCCTGGAACGAATCCCCTGCAAATACCAAGGGATGACTGTATTTGTGCTATATTGAAATATAGCTCTTTTTAGCACATTTATATAAGTAAAAATGAAGAGCAAGCACTATTAAAATATCTAAATTACTTATACATTGTGTTAGACATTGTATTGGTGGCTTTAGGAATCACTAACATTTATGATAGGGTTGAGTATACCCAGGCTATTTTAATACTTAAATACTAAATACAGGTTCTCTTAACTAATCTTATACTCATCATCGTCACTAACATTTAGTGAGCACTTACTATGTGCCACAGCATTTAACAAAGTGTTTTGTGTATATTTTCTGATTTAATTCTTTCAAACACCCTGTGATGAATATACTTTTATCAGAAGATAAGTAACAGGCTGAGAAGAAAGCTCTTTATAAGAGAAACCACATCTTTCTAATTTCATTGTACAACTCTCTAATCTTCCACGCTGCCTCCACCATGGGTTCTTTGAATTGTTCTCACAATGGAAGACTTATTAAGTTTTATTCCCCACCCCCATTTCTGCATAGATAACTCTTATTTACTGGTTACATTTCACATTAACCTTACTTTAGGGAAGCATTGATGAACCTCCAGTTTATAGTTATTCGTCAGGGTGATTGTCTTTCCTCTGATATTTATAAGCTATGTGAGAGCAAGAACCGTCTTAGCTACATCAGACTTTGATCACTATCACATCTCTTAACACCTTGCCTAGTATATAATAGTGCCAATGAATATTTGTCAACTGAATAAACACTGTGCTGTAGTATAGGCTTCAACATATAGCTGTGACTCTCATCTCACTTTTGCTTTTATGGTCTTTACCTTACAGTTTCCCACCGGCTCCTCTTTCTCAGACCTGATTATAAACCTCTTGTTTTTAACTGTTTTGAAGTTTGCTCAGAACAAGGTTCTGTTAGCGTTTTGGAAACATTGTAACAGGTTCTTGACCTGACTCTGTTGATAAGCTTCAAGGCATTTTTTTTTTTAACCTCCTGAAATTGTTGGCTGCATTTTGTATGAATGTGCACCTGTGCATTTTTGTGAGGAGAGGATCTGGATTCAGTAGAGTCATAAAAGGCTTATTCTAAAAGAACCTCTGCTATAGAGGATTCAGAGTGAGCATGGGAATTCGCCTATTTGTTTTTGTAGCTTTCTACTGTCCTTACATGAACTTTTTTTTAAAATCAGAAATTAGTGGAAAGACCATTATTTCTTAGAATGCAGTCAGCACAACTACACAGTAATGATTGGCCCAGTGGGTTGATGTCTGCTTGGAAATGATGCCTGCGAGAAACAGATTTTATTACCAATTGACTTCATGGGCAGTGTTGGCTATGATCAATACCGGATAAACAAGTAATTACTAATTGGAGCTTTTAATATATGATGGGAAGATAATTGAGCAAAAATTGAAGATTCAGTTTCCTGTTATGTTTTATTAGAACCTTACCCCCCCCAGCTTTTTTGATTGATCTTATTTGACTAATCATAATATCTAGGCCTTTTCGTTTTCTTTGATTGTTTCATTGTCAAAAAGCTATTGTTATGTCCAGTAACACATAAGGGAAGAGATATTTTCCAATTGTCACTAATATTATTACCATGCCACTAATTTCTGAAGTATAAATGAACACAGCACGATGTCTTAGTGAGGGTAGGAAGTAGATACTGACTTGCTTTATTGGAGGTTCATTCGAATTGCTCTGCTTATCAGAATAAGTGAGGAAATTGAGCAAGAGATGTTCCTAAGAGGATTGCTAAATGGTGGTAGGCAAAACTTGGGATAGCAACAAGGGAAGTATATGTAATATGTTTGGGCATTGTTACTAGATTGTCTGTCAAGAGGAGTTGGCTTTTGAGGGCATCATTAGTATATTGAAAGAGTCAACTCTGTCACTCCCGTCATGTAAGAACTTTAGGCGTCTTTTTCCATTTTGTTGTATTACGCATTTCTACTAAGTGCAGCTCATTTCCCTGCCTCTCTCAGTTCTCCCATTGCTGCTGTTGCAGGGCAGGGGAGAACATATTGATTGATGAATCTAAGAAGCTCTGGATTTCTTCCTCCTGGGTATATGCTCACTATTAAGGAGATATTGCAACCACCACTTTATTTTCTGCTTAATGAAGAAAGTAACAAAGGAAACTTATACAAAAATAACTGGTATATAGTCAGCACTCAGTAAATTTTTGTTCAGTGAATATGCAAAGAAGAGGGTTTATAAGATATTGGGGACCCTAGTATAGCTATACTGCAGGGCAATACATTCCTTTTCCTAGGAAAAATGGTATTTTCTTGGTCCTCATCATTCACTACCCCCAATTGGGAAATTTTGGTTGGTTTTTCCTTCTTTTTTAATTTTTTATCTACCATTAAAGGTGTTTGCAGTAATAAATACAAAGGAAGGATAGTTTTATGAACTGTTCAGTTTTGTTACCATATTTACAAAATAAGGCAAGATAAGATAGGCAAAATACAGTATAAAAATCATGACTTAAATTTGGGAAAAGACCAAAATTTTTTCCCACTTTTTTATATTTTCATCTTTATGTTTTTTAATAAAGTTCGCTGGATATTAGTGGGCAGGATAAAGTAACTCATAAAAATATTTTGGGATACAACACAAATTTTAATTAATTTCAGTAATTTGAAATGACTATTATGAAATTGCTTTCTAGAATAGCCATTACACAGTATTTCTTGTCTCTCCGCCACCATCTCTCCTTTAGTATTTTAATAATTTCCTAATTGACTCCTCCTTTCACTTTTGTCTTTACCCAGTCAGTACATTCTCCATCTGTGTAGAGTGGAATGGTCTTTTGAAATATTTACAGCAGTTTTCTTAAAAGTATTTGGTTCTTGGTGCACATAGAATAAAATCCAAGCCCCTTAACATGACCCTATTGTCTTGTTCTCATCTTCCTCTTCATTCTCATACCTCTCTACCACTTCTTATCTCTAGCTACTCTCTTTGCTTACTGTTTTCTTTCCACACTGGTCTTTTATTATACTAAAAGTAGCAAACTACCTGTTCAAGGTCATCGCAAAAAGAGCTGATCCTTCTGCCTGTTCTCCCTACTCTTTTCTTGACTTCCTGAGACTTCAAGGATGAGAAGGAGCCAGTACCACCTTGGAAAGGACTTTCCTGACCACCTGATCTGCTTTTTCTTCATGGCCCTTCTTATTTGCAGTTATAACTTAATTATTTGATTATTTATTATTCCCTTCATTAGAAGAGTTCAGGAATCACACTTGTGTCATTTTTGTCATAGTATACCTAGTACCTAGCAGAGGTTGTAGCACATAGTAAATACTCAGTAAATATTTATTGAATGTACAAATGATAGGAAAGAATTTAGGGGACCTCTACATTTAATTCCTTCAATTTGTTGAAAAATAAAAAAAAATAGGTATACAATCACAGTGAAAAACTGTATTCATATCAGATTCTAGGTGGAATATAAACTGTTCTCATCAGTGTGTTAGGATTAAAAATAGTGCTTCCTTTGAGTATTTTTCCTCACCCATCCATTTATCTTCCTAGCTTTTTCTCTTCTCCGTTTCCATTCCTTTCAGAGTCTACTTTCAACTTTGTTGCTGCTGCAAGTCTATTCCACTATCATTTCTATTTAGGTTGATCTTCATTCTTCTAGATCTGCATTTTATAGGAGATGCTTAGTTAAAGCAATTTTTTTTAAAGGTTGGAGATTTAGAGCCTATAAGCCTTTACAAAGTCACATATCACTTTGTACTCTGAATTCCTTACTGGAAAACCAAGTCTTCACTTTCAATGAGTTTTTCCCCTACCCAGTTATAGGTGGATCTTCTCCATTGTCTATGGAACTAGTATTTATTGTGGAACTCCTATGAGTGTGACACTGTGTTAAATGCCTTAAATGTATTATCTTATTTCATCCTCTTAAGCCTAGGGTGTTATTACTGTTGTTATTTTAAATAAAAGGTTAAGACACTTGCCCAGGGTGACTTAGCTAAAAAGCAGAAGCCCATACGTTCACAGCAGTGTGAATGTGCTTAATTGGTACATGCTACAGCAGTGGTCCCCACCCTTTTTGGCACCAGGGACCGTTTTCATGGAAGACAGTTTTTCCTTGGACCGTGGGAGGTGGGGGGTTTTGGGATGATTCAAGCGCATTACATTTATTGTGCACTTTATTATTATTACATTGTAATATATAATGAAATAATTATACAACTCACCATAGGTTAGGGACCCCTGCTCTACAGTATTCGGTCTCCCAGTAAGAGATTTTATTGATTCCTGTTTAAGAATTTGCAAAGATGAGATCTATGAAAAACTCTATGTAACTGTGGTTAAGTTTGAAGTTACAGAACTAATATCTAAGAATGTACAAAATATAATAAGATGGGGGCCGGGCGCAGTGGCTCACCCCTGTAATCCTAGCTCTCTGGGAGGCCGAGGCGGGCAGTTTGTTTGAGCTCAGGAGTTCAAGACCAGCCTGAGCAAGAGCGAGACCCCGTCTCTACTAAAAAAATAGAAAGAAATTAATCGGACAACTAAAAATATATAGAAAAAACTAGCCGGGCATGGTGGCGCATGCCTGTAGTCCCAGCTACTCGGGAGGCTGAGGCAGGAGGATCGCTTGAGCCCAGGAGTTTGAGGTTGCTGTGAGCTAGGCTGACGCCACGGCACTCTAGCCAGGGCAACACAGTGAGACTCTGTCTCAAAAAAAAAAAAACAAAATAAGACGAGCCTTGCCTTGCCCTTTTTTAAAACTTATATTAGGCATTGTAAACAAAAGAGTATAGTATTAGCAAGAAAGAATAGACAACTGGGAGAGGTAAGAGAAGGAGCCTAGTATATATAAATAGTATTTCAGTTCAGTGGATAGAAGATTAGTTTATTCATTAAATGGTGCTGGTATTAATATAATTGGTAAGCCATCTAGATGTAAAATGTATTAATACTATAGACACATTCTGGAGGAATTAAAGATTTAAATGTAAAAAAAATTATGATTTTAGAACAAATATAGGAGAGTATAACCTAGGGTTGCAGTACATCTTTTTACCAATTTAATTTTTCAAATAAGACACAGACTTCAGAATTTATCAAGGAATAGATATTTAATTAAATTTTTAAAATTTATATGACAAAAACTAAAACCAAATACAAAAGCTGAATAGTAGAATGGGGAAAAGTTCTTGTACCAATTTGGTCAATAAAGTGTCAATGTCCATGATATGGAACAATTTCAGGTAATCAGTAAGGTATTATCCTAGTGATAGAGTAATGCAAATTAAAGTAATAGATGCCCATCCAATTTGTAAAAAAATGGTGAAAACATCTGGTGCTGGTGAGGATGTTGAAAAAGAACGATCATACATAGAAGGAATGTAAGTTGCAAGCTTTTTGGAAAATAACGTTAAAATGGAAAATATATATACTCTTTGATTTAGTGATTCTGTTTATGGTATTCTATGCAAAAGATATAAATATACTAGTGGATATATCTGTGATGATGTTTTTGTGTGAGAACATTGCCTGTTACTGTTATAGAAATGGGTTAAATAAATTATGGTCCATGCATTCTATAGACTATTATTAGCTGTAATAAAAGAATGAGTTAGGTCTATATGAACCTGAAGGTACTTAAATATGTATTGTTAATTAAGAAAATCACATTGCAGAAAATATATATAGCAGGATCCTAGTTTTTAAAACAAATGCCTCTCTATCCCTTTAAAAACAAGCCAACTGTATAAAATAATTTTTTTAAAATTTAGAAAGTTAGAGGAAGAAATTTTAAAGGCCAAAGACTTAGGAGAAATATTTTTCTTTGAGATAAAAGCCTCATTACTAAATTCAAGTCAAAAAATACAACCCTCCCCCTTGCAAAATTCTTAATCTTCCTTTCCCCCCAAAAGTCAGTAGTGAAAATGGAATCCATATAGGAAGCTGTAAATAGACTAGTTTGTACAGAAAATCGAGTTGATATATAGGGCAAACCTGAGAGACATTTCCAGAAAGAAGAGAAAATTACGGAGATGAAGAGGACTGAACATAGAGATTCAGTTTATGAAAATACATATCATTGAAGAGGACAGATTAAATAGATAAGAAAAAATGAAATATTTCATAGGCAACTGGGGAAGATTTGGGAGTAGACAGGTTGAATTTCAGTTTAAAAAAGAACAAAAAGTTCTGGAGGTGGATAGTGGTTATGATGGTACAACATTGTGAATGTACTTAATGCTACTGAGCTGTACATTTAAAAATGGGTGAGATTATGTATATTTTACCACAATAGAAAGAGAAGAAATCACATATAGAATAATATTAGAAGTAAATTTTGTAGGGGGCAGGGGTTGAATAGTCCTACTAATATCCAAATAATACAATAGTTTATCTTGAAAGGAACTAGAGTCATTTTGGTCTCAGATTTCTATAATGATAGTAAGACCATAGAATGATGTCTCTAAAATTGTGGTGAGGATATCAAAATCAGCTAGGATGCTTACCAGATTCCTTGAAACCACCATAGACTACTGAGCCAGAATTTCTGGGAGTATAGGCAGGGATTCTATATTTAAACAATTTTTCCAGTTGATTGTTAGGAATATTAATGTTTAGGAAATATTCTATTGGTTGTAATTTACAGAGCCAAAAAAGAGAAAAATTGTACTTCTTTTTTTTTTATGAGTGAAAAAATCAGAAATCCATTAGATCCTTGCCTCACACTGTACAACAAAATTAGAGTTAAGTTTAATACAGTTAATAGAACAGAATGCAATTATTTATTTGGTCAGACTTCTGAAAGAAAGATGCCTTTTTAAGCTTAGAAGGTATGAAGAAATGACAGAGTCAACAGATGTGATTTCTTTTTTTTCTTTTTTTTTTTTTTTGAGACAGAGTGTCACTCTGTTGCCCCGGCTAGAGTGCCGTGGCGTCAGCTCACAGCAACTTCAAACTCCTGGGCTCAAGCGATCCTGCTGCCCTAATCCTCCCAGTAGCTGGGACTACAGGCATTCGCCACCATGCCCAGCTAATTTTTCTATATATTTTTAGTTGTCCAGCTAATTTCTTTCTATTTTTTTAGTAGAGATGGGGTCTCGCTCTTGCTCAGGCTGGTCTCAAACTCCTGAGCTCAAACAATCCACCTGTCTCGGCCTCCCAGAGTGCTAGGATTACAGGCATGAGCCACCATGCCCGGCCGTGATTTCATATTAAATCATCTTTCACAAACCAGTGAATATATTTGTGACAAATACACCAGATAAAGGTTAATGTTGTTAAGATATGAAATGCTTCTGTAAGTATTGATAGTAGAATCATTTAAGCCCTACTCGATGGATGCAGGAAGGACTTGATAAAATAGTTGATAAAAGAATATAAAAAAGTTGTTAACACTAACAACTGTCACAACCTTAGAGCTAACATTTATTAAGTACTTGATAGTTCCAGGCACTTTACCTCTTAATTCTTAATCTACCCAATTTTTTGACCCTATTTTACAGTTTAAGAAGCAGCCATAGAGATGTTAACTAAAAGTTCAATAAACAGCATACAGATTGAGTATCCCTAATCGGAAATCTGAAATGCTTCAGGGAGCATTTTATTTGAGCATCATTTTGGTGCTCAAAAAGTTGCAGATCTTACAGCATTTTGGAGTTTGGATTTCAGATTTTTGGATTAGGGATACTCAACCTGTAGCTAACGAAGTGATGGAGCCAGCATTTGAACATTTGACTCCAGGGACATAACAGTAAAGCTCATAAGAATGTGTGAGTGCGTCTACATACATATGTATAAGTTAAATTGTATTCGTGTATGAGTTTCCATAGGCTGCCTAACAAAGTACCACAAGCATGGTTTCTTAAAACAATAGAAATTTATTTTCTTGAGTTCTGGAAGGCTGGAAGTCTATCAGGGTGTCAGCAGGGCCTTGCTCCCTCTGAAGACGCCAGGAAAAACTCTTTTCTTATCTCTTCCTAGTTACTGCTGATTCCTAGCAATCCTTGGCTTGTAGTTGTATCATTCCAATTTCTGCCTTGACCTTCACATGACCTTTCCTGTCTCCCCTCTATGTCTGTCTCTCCTTATAAGGAAGAACACCAGCCATTGGATTCAGGACTCACTCCAATCAAATATGACTTCATCTTAACTTGATTATATCTACAAAGACTATTTCCAAATATAGTTAACTTTCTGAGTTTCTCGGTGGACGTGAATTTTGGGAGACACTCTTCAACCGGGAATAGTCCATCCTCTGTACCCCCTCCCCCATTTATATCCATCCAACATGCAAAATAAATTCACCCCATCCTGGCATCTCCAAGTCTTAACCCATCCCAGCATTAACTCTAAATCTCATCCAAATCTCATCAACTCATAAAGTTGCAAATCTCATCATCTTAATCATCTAAATCAGGTATGAGTGAGACGGGTATGATCCATCTTGGGGCAAAGTTCCTCTCCATCTGTGGATCTGTGATACCAGAACATAAGTCATCTAAAATACAGTGGTGGGAGAGGCATAGGATAGACATTCCCATTCTGAAAGGGAGAAGTTGGGAGTAAAAAGGGGGTCATGTGATTCCCAGACAAGTTCAAAACCCGGCGGGGCAAATTCTGATAGGTCTCAAAGCCTAACGGTGCATGCTTTGTCCTCTGGCCCCTGGAGCCCCACCCTCTTGGACCTCTTGCTTGCTCTCTGGAGTTCTTCCTTAAGAGTGATAACATTCACAGTCCAGTAGTTCCAGCTCTGTCAGCCTCTTTCTTGCCTCTGTGTGTAATACCTATACATGTTGATATATGTACATTTTTTCTACTATTTTTTTGCTCAGTCATGAAACAGCTTCTGATTTTGTATTTTTTTTTTTTTTTTTGAGACATTGTCTCACTGTTATTGCCTGGGGTAGAGTGCCGTGACATCATAGCTCACCACAACCTCCAACTCCTGGGCTCAAGTGATCCTCCTGCCTCAGCCTCCTGAGCAGCTGAGACTAGCTGGGACGATAGGCGTGTGCCACTGCATATGATTAGCTGATTTTTCTTTTTTTTCTTTGTAGAGACGGGGTCTTGCCGTGTTGCTCAGGCTGGTCTCGAACTCCTGGTCTCAAGCAGCCCTTCCTCCTTGGTCTCCCAAAGTGCTAGGATTACAGGCATGAGCCACCATGCCAGGCCTGATACCTACACATTTAAATAAATACATGTAAGAGTAACTGAAGCTTAGGACTGCTTTTAAAGAGATCCTTTGTCAGTAAAATACAAGAGGCTTCGTGCATATAGTTTGTGAAACCTATATTGGTAGCTTAGACATTTTTGTTTAATTCTAGGCTTGCATCTAAATAAATTCCTGGACAATGAGGTAAGTTAAGCATTACTTTGTACATATTAGCTCAAATTTTAGAAGACTGTCACCTCCCATAGCAGCAAGACTTAGAAAGTGAAACTCTTAGAACTAATAATGTGACTTACTATCCTAAGCTAAATTTTGATATTGTGAAGCAAGTAAACAGGTGAACATTGCTCAACTCCCTCCAGAAATAACTGGCCCGTTTTTTTTTTTTTAAGACTGAGGTGCTGTTGCATGTACACATTGGTGACCCTGTTGTGTAGAGAAATTGGTGTACTTGGGCTTTGAGGTTCTAGTACTAGTAGGATTTTTTTCATAGGCCTGCAATAGTAGTAGCGAAGGGTATTGGATCTGAATGATTTTGTTGCAGGTTACTGTTGTGTTTAAAATAAAATTTTTAGTTTCTGTGTGGTCTTGATTAGTTAATCATTGCAGAATACAGTATCTAACATTACTTTCCCTAAAGATTAAGTAATAAGGTGGAGGAGCAGGCTTTTCTAAACCTGACTGGTGGTTTTATAGGTTTTTTAGACATTTTATCTTTTGTGTATATAATATATATGCATATATACATATGTATACATATACACATATATGTATATAATATGTGTGCACACACTTATTCTTAAATGTTCAATAGGATAATTAAATAGAAGAGTGTAACAGACATGAATATGTGATGGTATTATTAGGAGGATTTGCCAGTGTATATGTCCAGTAATTGTGTTATCTTCAGATAGTTTGAGGGACAGATTTAATGTTTTGCTGATATTTCCTACTGATTTCTCTTCATTCTAGTTTCCTAGGTGAAGTATGTACTTAACAGAATTGTACCCACAGTGTATTTCCACTATAATGCCACACTGGGGCACTGTTGTGCTTTCGCTGAATTATTTACAAAATCACCTTTTCCTGTTGCTGTCACATTTTCTATTTTGTGGACTAGATAAAATGCTCTCAAAAGTATATGAAAACGTACTCATATTGGATACTTTCTCAGCTATACATAATGAGTTATGTGATTGCTTTCTAGTGATTGTGCTAGATTGATTGCCTTTTATGTTAATCAGTTTTTTATTAGCATGCATATTTAAAAGGTTTTTCCTTGATTGCATCATCATATTTAGTTAAAAATCAAAGGGCTTCTTGGAGGCTATGAAACTAAAAATAAAAGAGACAAAAATATGCTCTAGGTGACAACAGGTATATCTTTTTAAATTTAGGTTTTTTGGCTATTATTCCATTAAAAATGCAGTTCCACTCAAAATATATAATGCTGTCTTCCAAACCCAAGGTAACTATTCTTCCCATTGTCATCATGTTACTCCCTGTTTGTGCCAGAATCCGTTCAAGAGGAAACAGTTTGTGATTTATGTAGGTAATAGTGCTCTCAGTATTTAAAATCTCCAGATTTACTTCAGTCACTTTTGATAGCTCTCTGTTTTTACTTTCCTTAAGATGTTCTTTAGGATGTTATTTGTCAAGCCAGTATATACTAGTGATGCATCGAACAAATGTTTTTTATTAAGGGGCTTCTAGTTAGTCTCAGTAATGTGTTGAGGAATAGACACCGGACTGTCAGAGGGGTCCATGGCTCCAAAAGGGGGTAAGAATCCCTTGCCATAGGACTCTTAAGATCTCAGTTGAATATTTCAGTGCTTGAAAATAAATGAGGATCTTTGTCTTTTTTTTTTTTTTTTTTTTTTGAGACAGTCTCGCTTTGTTGCCCAGGCTAGAGTGAGTGCCCTGGTGTCAGCCTAGCTCACAACAACCTCACACTCCTGGGCTCAAGCAATCCTTCTGCCTCAGCCTCCCGAGTAGCTGGGACTACAGGCATGTGCCACCATGCCCGGCTAATTTTTTCTATATATTTTTAGTTGTCCGATTAATTTCTTTCTATTTTTAGTAGAGACGGGGTCTCGCTCTTGCTCAGGCTGGTCTCGAACTCCTGACCTTGAGCGATCCACCCGCCTCAGCCTCCCAGAGTGCTAGGATTACAGGCGTGAGCCACCGCGCCCGGCCAGGATCTTTGTCTTGATCCAAAGTACCACGTATCATTGTAGTATCATCAGAAATATTTCCTAGCTAAACAAGAGGAGACTATTTTGACTCCTTTGAAGTGAGGATAATGGGAGAATTGTAAATATTAATAGTTTTGTGAGAAAACTGACTTTTAATGTTTTCTGCCCTTGAGATAACTATGGGAAAGGTATGTAGTTACTGTTGGAGAAATTGTAAACTTCCTATGAAAATAAGGACCATGGTTTATTTTGCTCATCATGATAATATGTAGCACTTGGGTGTTTTTAGTGAATGATCATAATGAAATTCTAATTGTCAAATTTCCATGGGGTGAGTTAGTGATTAAATGCCAGTAAAGCATTAAGTAGGGGGGTTTGACATCTTCTTTCCAGACATATTTCTCCCCATAAGAAATACCCATGGAGAGTTGTGGTGTCAGCTATCACTTTAGGAGTTACAGTCAACCAGTTGGGAGTGCCAGATTTTGGAATTAAGTATTTTAGAAATCAGAGTTGGAGTAAACAAGCCATATTAACAGAATCTGCAAAGGGACTACCCTCAAAAGGTTTTCTGGAAAATAATACAATCACGAACTAAGGCTACAGGGCAGTAAGACATTTAAGAAGTAATTACCAAATAATAATTAACATTCATTTATTCATCCAGTAAATGTTTGTGCTTCATCTATCTCGGGCCAGGCTCTCTGATAGGCCCACTAGGCTGCTAAGTTAATGAGGGCAAGAACAATGACCAGTTTGTTTTTCACTGTTAGTTCAGTGCGTATTTGTGTAATGTTTGTACATATCCTGTATATTTGTAGAATAAATGAATGATGATGGAAAGTTCTTGCCTTGTGGTAAAGACAAACACATAATGGTAATATTTTGGAAGAATACAATGAGAAATCTACCATGTCTTTATTTTGTATCTTAATCCTTAGTTCTGAGAATCAGATCCTTTGAGTCGTATCTTTTATTATTTATTTTTAGAATGCTGTGTAATATTTTGTTGGAATAGTGGAGTAGCTCCACTATCTGTGGAATAATGGCGCTAAAGATCTGATTTTTTAAAATGAGCTTATTTCACAGTAACAGCCACAAGAAATAGAAATTAAAATGTTTTCATTTGGAGAACTCATTTGAAAACATGTTGAAAAACAGTTATTTTGAAGGAACTAAGTATATATTAATTTTCTAGTCACAGCAAAAACTTAAGAGTAGAAAAACAATTCCCAGAAAATTACAATAAAAGAATTATTCTCCTTTTTTTCCCTATGATATAATAAAGTAAAATTCTGAACCCTAGAATAGTATTTTAGGTTCCGTTTTAGGAATGTTTGTTACGGATTTCTGATAAATATTCTGTTATATAGGAAATTTCCTTTTAGTTGTTTAGAATTTATAACAGGTTTGGCTGCTACATTTTATCAAATTTTTTTGGACATCTATTGATACAACTGTATCAATTTTCTGCTTGATTATTTAATAATTCACAGAATTTCACTGATTCGTGTTAAACTACTCTTGTGTTCTGGCTTAACGCCCGCTTGTGGTGCATTATTCTTTTAATTCCAAACTCTCTTTTATTTGCTGATACTTTGTTTAGGATTATTGTGAATGTATTCAAAAGTAAGGGTGACCTATAGCTTTCTTTTCTGTGCTTAACAATTTTGGCAATAGAACAGCTGCGTGTGTGTGTGTGTGTGTGTGTGTGTGTGTGTGTGTGTGTGTGTGTGTGTAATGGAACAGCTGTTTTTAATTCTGTATTTCCTTA
This sequence comes from Propithecus coquereli, assembly GCF_000956105.1. NCBI lineage: Eukaryota > Metazoa > Chordata > Mammalia > Primates > Indriidae > Propithecus > Propithecus coquereli. The sequence goes on from NW_012151951.1 coordinate 5,630,463, forward strand.
ATTGACAGGTCGTGGTTCGATCCCAGAATTCTTTCATATTATGAAAAGAAAGTTTACCAACAAAGAATGGGAAACAATCAGAAGCTTTAAGGATGAATGGACTCAGTTGGATATGTTTTATAGGAATTGGGTATAATTCCTTTTTAATTTTGAAAATAATATATAATATATTGATTCCATTGTCTTCACTTAAAATAGGAGTAAAAGACCTTTGGTCACCTGCTAGTTCATATAGTACTTGAAGTAAATGGGTGATTGCTTGAGAACTTTTTGATTTTTTATGCATACAATAGTACATTATAATGACATTTATTTTAAGACAATTTAACCTATATTTTATGCTCAATTGGAAAGTATTCTTAAAGCTAACAAAAATATTTATCATCATTTGTAAATGTTTACTGTCTTAAACTAATACATGAGGCCTTATATAACAAACACTTATATAATATTTACTACATGCCAGAAGACATTACTTCAAGCTCTTCATAAATTAGTTAATTTAATTCACATAACAACTTTATAAAGAAGATACTATATTATCATTGCAGGTTTCACATGAGAAAATAATGGTACAGAGAGCTTAAATGATTGGCCTTAAGGCCACGTGGATGGTTTGTCTCCATGCTACTGTAAGGGTGAAAGCATAGCTTGTAGCCATAATGTAGTATAGAGTTAAAAAAATTCATATGTATTGGTCCTGTAGATTTTATGAAAAGTTTTATCTACAGAATTCTAAAAGAAAATATCTCTCTGTAACTTAGGCACTGAAAGAAAGCTTCATAAAAGCCATTGGTGTTGGACTAGGATTTGAATTGCAACGGCTTGAATTTGATATATCTCCATTAAACTTGGATATAGGCCAAGTTTATAGAGAAACACGATTGTTCTTGGATGGGGAGGAAGAAAAAGAATGGGCATTTGAGGTAAGAAATTTATTAGAATTGTTATAACTAAGAATTTTCGTATTTTTTGCATGTATGTGTGATTAATTTGGGGAGGCTTAGTCATTGCAGATAGGCACAATTGGAATCCAATCCTGGTGTTCTGAAAGTAAAGTCAGGAATACTATGAGAGCATATAACATTTAAGCTGATACTTGAAAGGTGAGTTGTGATGAGTTAAATAGAATGGGAAAGGAAAAGAAGACCCTAAAATAGAGCTTTGTTTGTGTGAATAGCCAAGGGGAAGCCACTTTGGTTGGACCATAAGGAGGGGATTTGAGAGAGATTCCTCAATTAGGCTGGTAGATCAGTGGGACATTATTGATCCAGTTAAATAAAGATTTTGGTTTCTTTCTGTATTTTGTTTCTGTCACTAACAATTTTCAGTTGCTAGTGAGAGAAACCTGACACAAACTCATTTAAGCCAAACAGTATTAGAGGCTACTAGGGTAACTTAGTAACTGGGCCTTAGAATTAGGGACTAGAATACTCAGAGCTCTTTTTATCTCTTCCTTTTGCCTTTTTGTGTGTCTTGGCTTCAGTTTTCTCCCACTTTTGTTTTTCCTCTACACAAAATTTCTCAGCTTCTCCTGTCTACATGACAGGACACATGGCTGCCTGCCACTCTTGCATTTTAGCAGTTTATAGTTGAAAAAACCCAAGGAAACTGGTGAACTCCCTTTCTTTTCCAAGCCCAAAAAAGCTAGAGAAGGGACTCCGGTGGCCTAACTTGAGTCAAGTATTAATATTTATCTCCAGACCTATCACCGTAGCCAAGGAAGTAGCCTATTGTCATTGGTCCTGCTTGTGTCAGGTGTTAAGAACGCAGCAAATGGGCTGTATTTTAATGTGAATATTCCTATTGTAATCAGCCGAATGGTGTGCAGAGAAGGTCAGCTTTCAGAATAGAGTTGTGAGTGGATAAAATAGGAGGTGTTCACTGATTTTTCTCAAGAGAATTTAACAGGTGTAAAGTAGGGTGCGATAAAATCAAATTCGTATTTTAAGATCGAGTCCTGTTTACTATGGTATGTGGAGGTAAAGGAAGTGAGGTGTCAAAGATGTTATGACCAGTTCTATGACTTAAAAGCTCACCTATTGAGATACAAAACACTAGAAAACAAATGGGATGTTAAGTTGGAGATGCCCTAGAAACACCCAAGTGAAGATGTCAAGTAGGCAAATAGAATGAAGGACTGAGCTAGAGAAAGAAAAATTATAATCATTAATATATCGATGATAGTTGAAACTGTGGGATTTCAAGTTGAAGCTGTTAGATTACCTAAGGAACAGCCATAAATGGAATCTATGAAGAGAAGCTCAAGTTAACATTAGCCATGAGATTACCTAAGTTAGAAGCGAGAAAGGCCTAGAACAGAGTGCTGAGTATAGAGACGGTCCCAAACTTACGATGGCTGGACTTAATGATTTTCAACTTTAAATGGAGAGAGAGTGACATGCGTTCATTGGAAATCACACTTTGCATAGCCACACAACCATTCTGTTTTTCACTTTCAGTACAGTATTTGATAAATAATGTGAGACACTCAATGCTTTATTATAAAATAGGCTTTATGTTAGATGATTTTGGCCACTTAGGCTGACTTAAGTATTCTGAGCATGTTTAAGGTAGACAAGGCTAAGCTATGATGTTTGATAGGTTAGGTATATTAAATACATTTTGACTTAAAGATATTGTCAACTTATGGTGGGTTTATTGGGACGTAACCCCATAGCAAGTTGAGGAGCATCTATACTAATGTTTAAAGGAGGAGTGTGGAACAGACTGATAAAGAATGACCAGAATGGTAAGACATAGAGAGTAGTATTAGGGCATCCAAGGGCAGAAAGTATTTTGAGAAAGAGAACTGTGTCAAAAACTGCTAGGATACTAAGAAAGGTGGGGATTCTGTCAGGTAAAGAGTAGATCTTGCTTAAGATCCTAAAAGATAATACAATTTTTAAAATTATAACAAAATTATTAACGAATGCTTTCATACTTAACAGTCCTCAGCCATATGAAAATTCACTCGTGGAATCCTTTATTCTCAGTGATGCCAGATAAAAAGTTTTTACTGTATATTTTAACATTTACTTTTAGCTGTTGGCATTCAGTAGAAAGTAAATTGCATGTTCATTACATCGTTATTTATAACTGGAAATAAATCAGAAAGATGTAATGAGAAAACTGTAAAATAAACTATGGTTAGCCTTTTACTGCAGCCTTATGATGCCTAATAATTGGTATTGACATGGAAAAAGCCCTTACATAAATTGCTATGGGCATGATCCTTATATTCTGATGTTCAGTACAAAAAATTCTTTATAGCTGCAAAATTCGTATATACATAAAAAGGCTGGTTGGAAGCACTCAATGGTATATGAGAGGCAGAAGTGGAAGGCAGTTATTGAGTTAGTTTTTGAGGTAGTATTTGAGGTAGTTTTTGAGTTAGAGGAAGGTTAGAATCTTAATACCTACTTTTTGACTTTAGCAAGTATTACTTTTCTGTACTTAGCTTTTCTTTTCTTTTTTTTTTTTTAAGCATATCCGGCTGTTATGTGAATTACTGGCCTTCAGATCCATCCATGTTGCTGCAAAAAACATGATTTCATTCTTTTTTACAGCTGAATAGTATTTCATTGTGTATATATGCTACATTTTCTTTATGTGATTTTGTTTTTTTGGTTTAAGGGAAAATTTGTTTGGGAACATAGTAGGAAGTGACAGTCAGTTTAGTGTCTCATACTGTTGAAAATGTTCAAAACTACATCCATTAGTAACATTTTTTAGTGTCCAGCTATCAATCATTAGCATACATATGCCTCTAATTATATGTTAAACATGATTTTTATTTACTAAAATATTCCATATATATAAGAACTATGCACTATATGCCAAATTTCTGAAAAATTATTTTAGATATTTTTGAATCTGCATTCAAGTTACTTTTTTTGTTTAAAAAAAAACAAAACAAGACTACATTGTTGACTGACTTTGTGATAACTTCGACCTGTTAAATCTTCTGATACTTAGTCTTATTTTTTTCTCTATAAACATGTCTTAAATTTATGCTTATTGAATTTCATTTTTTGCTAATTTGGATATCTTAAGGTATGAAGATATGAAGAAAAGGATAAAGGAAGAAATGTCCCTAAATACTACTTCTGATTATAGTTTCTTATTTCAACTGCTGTCTTATGGAAGAATGCCTTAGTGAAATGGTTTTTCAGTGAAAATTTGTTTGATTTTTTTTAATAAGTGTTTATAATTTTCTCTGGTAACTAACTGCTTTAATATGTATTACATTTTAAATCTCCCTTCCCCTTTGTCTCATACATAGGGGAAAATAGAAAATTGCGTCTTGGTTAAGTTTTACGTATAAATTTATACCATGATTTTCCATAGGGTATAGTATGTAGTTGACTAAATGCTTACAAACCAATGTTGCAACCTGAGTTTTGTTTTATGTACACTTTAAGCATATACAGAATTAAACCACCGTTTAAGGGCAGATAGCTACCATGTATCTCTAGATAGATCATGTCACCTATCTAGTATTTTGGTTGAGAATATATAACCTAAAATCTAATCATTGCTAAAACATCAAACCCCTAATTAGCAATATTTTATTAATAAAAGGGGGTTGGGTTTTTATTTTAAAATGTTAATGTCATAAAAGACAAAAGAAAGGCTAACAAGACATGACAACTGAATGCTGTACTTGACCCTATTTGCCCATTATTAGGCTCCTGTTCTGGAGGTGCAGGATATGCCACAAAGGATATTATTGGATTTATTACAAAATTCAGAATACAGATAATAGATTAAAGTATTGTTTTGATGTTAGGCTTACTGGAGTTGTTAGCCACTGTGGTTATGTAAGAGAATGTTCCTATTAGGCAATACATATTAAAGTATTTAAGAGTAAAGGGCCACAATGTATGTAACTTCTTAAGTGGTTTAGGGGAGGTGGGGGAATGTGTCTGTATGTGTCTGTGTGCGTGTGCGTTTGTGTGTAAAAAGAAAATAAGACCTAGAAAATGTGAACAAAACTGTATCTATATTTACATATTTAGTAATCCGTATTTACTTTTATTTTTTAGGAAAGCAAAATAGATGAGCACCATTTTGTTGCTGTAGCTCTTAGGAAACCTGATGGATCTAGACATCAGGAGGTAAGATTTTGGGATTTCTTTTTTCTAAAAAGCATGAATCAATGTTGTTTGTTCTTTATTGATGGAAATAGTAATTCGCCTTTTATCAGGTTAGAGGGGTGTATTTTTTTTTTTTTTTTGAGATTTTAGACTTAGAAGTATTTTTTCATTATCAAATCTTTAAGACCACTGGGGATTTTGCAGAAACATTTTTAAAAAGCATGCTACCTGCTTCACATTCAAATACATTTAAATATTAAAAAGAAATAATTTTGGTAGTACTGTCATAGTACTCATATTTCCATAGAAATTCAAGATAATTACTATCTTGGTCATCTTCACAGTAATTTATTTTCTGGTGAATGGGGCTGTGTTGAATATAAGGGTACCAAGTTGAAGGTTGGTGAGTAATGGAATTATCTTGCAAATTGAACCCCCTCCCCCTTTTAAAGTAATATCCTAAATTATTCCCAAAGTTATATGTTAAACATGTGAGAGACCTTATGTCATATTGTGGTACAACATCAGTCTCAATTCAATTCCTTCTTCTTGTACTTTCTTATGCTATTATCTAGTAAGTGAGGGGGAAAAAACCTTCGGATCAAAAACTTACAGAGTTGTGATTCTGCGGAAGTATTTATTTAAGCAATACTGATATGTTATCATTGAAACTACATACACGTCATTATTTTTAGGGAATCCATGTGAGAGAATGTGGCATGACCAATATATGCACATCATTACTTCTAGAAAAATAGCTCAAGCCACAGACCATGCCTTTGATAGTGTAAGGATTAAAATTCTTCATAGATTATCTTCCTTAAAAAAGGATGGCATGTCAAAATTGATACCTGTTATCTGAAAGACATTCTGACCCAGATTCCTCTTGTTCTCATGTCTCAGCTATACACTCTCTGCAAATACCTTATATTTCTGTAGAGCATTATAATTTGTGACACATTTGTACATTCAGTGCTTTTGATAGAGCCTATTTAGGCAGTGGCGGCATAGTGGAAAGACTAGAGTACAATTCAGAAGATCTGGATCACAGGCCCAGGTCTACCATTTAACCTGTTCTGTGAGCTTGAGCAAATTGTCTGAATTGTTTGATCTTCCTGAGCCCCAAATACCTATCTATAAAATTGAGATAACAACCATATCACAGCATAGCTGTGAGGCAAATTGTGTAAAATAAGTACTGGACCTTGTTAAGGCATAATATAAAACCCAAGCACTATTTATACAAGAATGTGTAGAATATTAAAGAAGGTCTATACTGAGTCGAGTTGTGAACGAGGGATGTATCTCATAGGGTATAAAACACAGTTTAAATTTAGTATTGAGTAACTTCCTAGAGAAGTATTCGTCTCTATGTAGTTTTGGCAGTTTTATCTGATCCACCCTCTAGAGTAATATTTCTCAAAAGTTTGCTATGTGACCCAACTTTATCAAAATAACCCACCTGCTTATTAAAATTACAGATTTTGGGATCCCTTTTAGCTCATATGTACTGAGTCAGACTTTTGGGATGTGGGCTCAGTAAATCTACGTATTAAACAAATACCACAGGTATTATGTCAAAAAGTTCAAGAACCAGGTTTACTATTTCATACTTTTGGCAATAGTAATACAGGAATAAAAACAATATTCTAGAAATTCTACTATGTTATAATTTAATACTACTGAAATGTAATTTGGTCTTGTTATTTTCATAATTATGAAATTGATCATAAGATTAACACGCAATGTAACAGTGAGGTAATCTGTTTTTTTCCCTTTCAGGTTCCATCTCAAGATGATTCTAAACCAACCCAGAGGAAATTTACTATTCTCACCTTTAATGATTTAATAGCATCTGCTGTTCCCATGACACCTGAAGATCCTTCCTTTTGGGACTGCTTTTGCTTCACAGAAGAAATTCTAATACGAAATGGTACAAAGTCATGATTTCCTGAATAACAAAGGGAAATGAAAACTTTTTGTAATCTTTCATATTCACTGAGAAATAAATGCTTGATAGTATCAAACTTTATTTCACAGAAATTTTTTAAAAAATGAAAGCTTTTCCTATTAAAAAAGGAGACTTCCAGTTCAAGATAGCTCACTAGAATACATGTTTACCTCTTCCTCTCCAAAATTGCATTAAATTGGTAGAAATAGAAAGGATGGCAGAATCAATCTTAAAGTGATACATGCTTACTGTAGAAAAAAATAGAGACTGCAGATATGCGAAAAGGAAATATTTAAATCCTGGGTTACGGAGAATTACTCTTAAAACCTGAATATCTTTTCAGACCTTTTTTTGGCAAATGAATCCGTAATAACATATTTGATTTTTTTTTTTTAAATGGGAACATACTATTTTAGAAGGGCTTATTTTTGGTTTTTGTTTGTTTTGTTTTGTTTTTAGAGGCTGGGTCTTGTTCTGTCATCCAGGCTAGAGTGCAGTGGCACTATTCCAGCTCACTGCAACCTTGAACTCCTGGGCTCAAGCAATCCTTCCGTCTCAGCCTCCTGAGTAGCTGGGGCTACAGGCATGTGCTACCATGCCTGGTTAATTTTATTTTTTCTTAGAGATGGGGTCTAACAGTGTTGCCCAGGCTGGTCTAGAACTCCTGGGTTCAAGTGATTCTTCCAACTTGGCCTCTCAAAGTGCTGGGATTATAGGCGTGAGCCCCCACAGCCAGCCTATAATTTGTTTTTTAACTGTATATCTACTGTTCATAAATAAACCTCTTTGATATAACTTTTAGTGATTCTAAAGTACTCTTGTTATATAGCTAATATAAGGAGGATGCTTTTGACCAGAGGTAACAATGTCCAGACATAATTGGCCTAAATAACCAAGGATATTTGGTATCTTACATAATACATGGTTCAGAGGTGTCATTAAAGACACTTTTTTTTTTTTTTCCTTTTTGCCTTGGCCTGTTTGTTTTGCCTTAGGCTCATCCCCCTCTCCATTACAGGAGCTACTGCTATAACTTGCAGTTTTGTATCTTTTTAAAATTGCTAAAAGGCAGGAAAGGCCATTTCTCCTCTCATTTGTTTTATCAGTTAGGAAGACTTTTCCCAAAAGCCCCCAGAAGATTTCCCCCTCAGTTTCCATTGACTCAGATGAGGTCACAGAGAAAGGCAATGTCTGACATTTTTACCCTCTCTTAGGAGGAGACTGTTGAAAATGAAGAAGCTAAGGTGGGCTTGGGAGAATGGAATTGAGGTGAAGCCCACTGCCTGCCATAAGAAAGGTGTGCCACAATTTACTCATTTCTTTTCTATTAAGACATTTTGATTGCAGTTAATTAAGCAGTGTTTCAGTGAATGTCCTTGTACATTTTGAGGTACGTGCTTACTTATGTCCTTAAGTTTCCGGAAGTGGAATGACTGGTTCACAGGGCTTAAACATTTTTAGAACTTTGATGAGTTTTACCATATTGCTCTCCACAAATGCTGTACAATTTACCCTTTCAGTTAGTACTATATGTGTGGCCACCCTCCTACCTACATATTTCCTGGTCAATTGTAGGTATTATCTTTTTTTAATTTAATCTTTGCCAGTATAACTGAAAATGGTATGTGATTTTAAAAATACGTATTTCATTACACATGACGTGGATATATCCCATCAGTGTTGTTATTGGTTGGTTGTGTTACATTTTTATGAACTGCCTGTTCATCATCTTTACCTGTTTTTATTTTAAAAAGTAGGACTTAATTTAAAGTGGAAACATAATATATAAGATGCCAAGACCATCATATTGATGACAGAATCTATTATATGGTTGTAGTGCATGTTTTGGGGAGTTTAAGTCTTGTTAAGTATCAAGAAGTAAAATAATTTCATTGTTTCTATTAATATTACTAACATTAAAAGTTGTGTGTAAATTGTATTAAATTAGTAAAAAAAATTGGAATGTTTTATAATTTTTTAATTTTATTAAGCATGCCAAGTTATTCTAAACATAGTAAATAATGTGTTTTAAAAAGATCAAGTAGCATTTATGATAGAGGAAGTATTGTTATCCCTAGCATGAGTGTAATGGTGATATGAAAATACACTTCTCATTATAATAATAAAAAATTAGCATTTATTATAGAATTTTATGAGCCTGATACTGCTGGATTTTGTGGTTTCTAGTTTTTTGTTTTTCTATTTTTTATCAAAGTTACACATGCACACAGTTTAAAAAGTCAAGTAGATCTATGAGATTTTTTCCTTCTAAGGAAAAATACCACTACTTCGACTTCCTCCATTTCCTGTCCCTAGGGCAAGCACTTTCAACTCGTTTAGCTGATATTTTTTGTTATTTAGTACCATATCTCCAAATAACATACTTATATTGCTTTTACTTGATTTTTAAAATTTTAGGCATTGTCTTTTTGCTTCTTTAATATAAAGTTTCCCTCTTCTGCTTCTTAGCATTACTCATTCCCCTTTTACCCCCTTTCTCCTCCCAACATAATTATATTGCAATTCAATGTTTACATTATTGGCTATGATTACATGAAGAATATGTGTACATTACTGAGATTATGTAACTGCTTTTCACAACTGAGTGATATATTATCCTTACCCTATACTACATTTTTATTTCCTTGAGTTAATAATTGACTTTGCATAGATATTTACCATATGTGTGAATATCTTTTTATTCAGACGTATCAGCTACTCTATCCAGTTTCATCTTCTTGAAGAAATCACTCCTGGAGCAATCTGCTTTGTCCATTCTGGACTTTCTGCCTTCTGTGGCTTGTGCATAGCTGTTAACTCTATATTCATATCCGCTTTTTTCAAGTATTTGGTGCTGCCAGGTGCTGAGTCCTGTGCTAGGCTGAACCACAAGTGCTGCTTTATGTCCAAAACCGTTCCTTGCATTGTACCATACTCCCTAGTGTATGGCTCTATTTATATAAGTTTTCTACATAGGAATTCTCACGTATTGATTTAAAAAGTGGATCCGTGTATATATCCCTTGCTATTCACACTCAGAAATTGAATAGATTTGGATAAAATTTCAGTTAAATTTTTCTCTGTCAGAATTCTTACCTACTCAGTATCTGAATCTCAGAAACCAATTAGCTTTGAGTAACTAAACAGCCCCTCATTAGTTGAACTGTTGACATCCGAACTTAACCGAATTGATTTATACATACACGTGTGCACATATATCTTTGATCAAAAATATTCCTGAAAACAATTCCAACTATTAGTACTCTTAACCAAATTGAAGAGGATATGAAGAGAGCTAATGATGGATTTCATTTTTATGGGGAAAATAAATATGCCATCATAGTATTTGTAAATTGGGGATTGGCAAAGATCTTTGGATATATCTCCAGTTTATCAGTTAACATCAGTGACTGCTTTATATATCTTATGGTATTTAAAATAATTATCTTCCATCCTAAGTGCTTCACATGTATCAGGCTACTTACTCCTCATAACCTTATGGACTAGGTGCCATTTGCCCATTTTACTGATGGGGAAAATAAGGTACTGAGATATTAAGCAACTTACTAAAGGTTATATATCCATTCAATAGTGGAGCTTGTTATTTAAACCTAGACAGCCTAGATCCAGAGCCTGAACTCTACCCCTATATTAAGTGGTGTGCTGAACACATACTAAATTGTGTGCTGGTAAATGTTTAACAATCAGCAGTCCTAGGGCAGGGATGGGTGGCTTTTATACGTAGCTTGTGCTGATTCCATGAAATAATGCTACATATATTAATAGTATTTGACTATGCATCCATAATTAATACATAGTGTTTTGTGCTTGTACCTTAGATTAAGATTGAAACATTAGGATGGAATCTCTTTGGGTGTTGCTTAGAAGTAGAAACAGTGTCAGAATAATTGAGCTCACTTAAGCCTAAGCTTCTCAAAGGAGAGTATACATACTTAGGGGTAGGCAATGGTGTGTTACTCACTCATCACAAGACAGCAATTGAGCACCTAGAGGCATCCATTTTACCTAAATTTTTGGAAAGCACTTTTTATAATGAGAGCAATACAGGTGTAGTAAGAATGCAAACTTGCCCACATTTTAAGTAAAAAGGTGAGGGGCATCAGAGAAATTTTTCTGCCCAGGAGTATGTAGTCACTGTTCTTTACTTTTAGGATAATTTTTCAGTGAAGAAATTGGAAAGGAACCAACGTTAAAGGGAAGAAAAGTAACATTTATTGAGTACTTGGGCAGGAGGGCCCAGTGTGTGGTGTAACGCACCACTTTGCAGGTCACCTTCAGGAGCGTGCCAGCGTGCTAGGTGTAAAGCCACCCTTCTGCTGGCAAAGAACCTTCAGCAGTAGGCAAGCAGAAGCCCAAAACTTTGGTGGTCCTAATAGTTCTGTGACTGTTTTTTTTTTGTTGATATTAGCATCCTTTAAAGCCCTTTCTGTGCTTTCCTGGTGTTGTATGAGTGAGAAACCTGCTGAACTGGTTCTCTTCTTTGAGTCCATGTTCACTAGGTGATAGAAATTTTGCAGCTCCATTATAATCTTATGGGACCACCTATGCAGTGCCTAGTTGACTAAAACCCCTTTATGCAGTGCATGACTATGTGTCTATCTCTACGTTTGTTTGTATGGTGTCTATATCTTCCTTCCTTCTCTGAACTCTTTAAGTTTCAGACATTGTGTTCACACTTGACTTATATCCTTAATTTGAACATCGTAGCTGTCCTACATGGTAAGTATGGTTTCTCCTGTTTTAAGAATGTACAATATGAGGCCCAAAGAAATTAGGTAATTTTTCTGAGGTCACCGTACTAGTAAATGATGTCATTCTGAATTCAATTTAGTTTCCATGAACTCGAAAGCTCATTCTTCTTTCTTCTATATCACACCGTCATCAAGATGAATGGTGGAAAACCTTACTTCTGCCTTATATGTTGTAAGCAAGACTGCCCTTGAAGCAGGTCTCATGTTTCAGAAAATGGGATTGAGTTTAGGATTTGAATATTATTCCCAAAGGGTGAATTTGAATCTTATATCTATCTACCTATGTGTTTTACTGCTGCAATTTCTATTGTCTTTGATGATCATCGAAATTTATTCCTCATTTTACACAATTTAGCACCTGAGAATATTAAAAGTTCGTTTCTTTATTTAAAGTGCCAGAATTATACAATGAATTTATAATGTCAAAGCAATGGCTGTGATTTTATTTTAAACTGTAAAGGAAAAAGTCATTGTTTTTGTTGAAAGAGTTTAAGATACGTACTTGATGACATGCCGGAGCTTTATTGGTCAAAACCATAGTAGGGTTTTAGAGCCAGTTATTATTTATAGTTAGGTGAAAATCATTATCTCTTAGAGGGTAGCTGATTATTTAAAATATTAATAGAAATTAAACTTTTTCTTCATAGAGTTTATATTTTAGAATGAGCTTCACTTTAAAATCTATGTCATATTTGCATTGAAAAACTTAATTCCACTGGGTACCAGTTGTGAAATCATTAACTTGACAGGAAAATAGCTGTCAATACTTGTCATTTCGATACATAAACATAAATAGTATAGGTCACAGTGTAACTACTTATAACTGCTGGACTCTGGTTTTCATTTGGCATTTATTTCTAAACCACTGCTCTGAGTTTGTGGATGATGATCAAATGCTCATTTAATAGTAGTTTTTAAATTGGTGTCAGGAGGTGGAAGTACAGAGATGGTGTAATCAATATGGTGTATTGATTCTTATACTGGGTATAAGGAAGCTGTTCATTGGTTTTCTATTTTTGTGGATATGTAGCTCCTAGAAATAAGAAACTAGACCATTTTATTCAAATAATTTTTCAAAGTAAATGCACACGGTGAATGAACTTAGATAATAATCAACACATTCAAAATCTGATATTAATTTAGAGATTTAAAATAGGTCAAAATAGACCTGTAGACAATGAAACATTTGCAATAAATGGTAATTAAAGCAAAGAAATAGCATGAATCGCCAAGCACAAGTTCCTGTTGTTTCCCCAGGTACCCTTCATACATAAATGAGTGCAGTTGACCATTTAGTTGAGTAAAAGCATTAATCTTTTAGTAACTTAGAAGAGATAAGAATAATATGGTCAAATTTGATTTGTATCATTATCCTAGATCTATTTTCTTTAATAATCAAAGAATTAATTTGAGCCAGGCACGGTAGTAGATACCTGTAGTCCCTGCTACTCGGGAGACTCAGGCAGGAGGATTGCTTGAGCCCAGGAGTTAGAGACCAGCCTAAGCAACATAGAAGACACCCCCATTTCAAAACAAACAAAAAAAGGAATTATTTTGAATTCTATTGTTTTTATTTAGATATTCAGGATAAGTCTAACTGACCTTAAAGCAAATGAATTAAAATCATTTTAGAGCCAACCTAGACTAGAAAAGTCTGATCCTGGAGTCTTAATAAAAGTAATCTGAACATCTCTTTTTGTTAAGAAAAAAATGTAAATAAATAAATACAATTCTTTGAGGACAATCTTTATGTGGAAGAGGATTTATGAAGTTGTAAAAAATAAATAGCATGGATTTGGGGTTAAGAATATGGACTTAACTGCACTTGCTTTCACAGAAAACATGGTTCAAAGATCAAATACATTGTTAAAATTGCCTCTTACAAAAACTGACATCCTTTTAACTTTGAGCATGATTAATTTACTGAAGGCAAAGGTATTTACGTCTCCCCAGACTTTAATTGCATTTGTATTTAGAGTTAACATTAAAAATGGTATTTCTCAAAATAGCTGATAAGTTATGTCAAGATAGATTTACTTATGTAGTTATCAAATAGGAAAATGTTCCCAAAGCAATTATTTCACATTTTACAGGGAAAAGAACCTTTTGTGTCCTTAGTTCATTTATGCTATATCCCAGTCACTTTTGTTTCATACGATTTTTAGTGTACGTGTCAGAATGTGCGATATTTGATCATTTAAAGCCTAACTAATTTAGAAAGCGTTAGCCATAAACAAACACAATATATTATGTCCAAAGTAATTATGCAGATTTTCCATCATGAGAAATAGTTGATTTATTTCAAATCGATTTTCTTTCCTCTTTTCTTTTTAACGTGTCAAATCATAGGAGACTATTTTCTGCTGGCCTCAAGGCAGGGCAAGAACAAACAGATTTGTTTCAGAGTAGAGTTCATATTTATGAGATACCTAGGAAAGTTAAGAAAGCTACTTAGATAAGCTTAATGGAAACTCGAGGAGTTCAGATATTTCAACTTTTTTTTGTAGGAAACTTTTTATTTGCCAGTTTAGTTTTATAGAGTGAACTATATATTCTGGTTATAAGAAGGAGTTATAGGTACCTCAGGGTCCATACATTCACTAATAAACCTTCAGTCCATCCTATTTATACCTTCCAGAATTTCTTTCTTGCATAACAAATTAAATGATTCCATTGTCTTGCTTGGCAAGCAGGGTTAGTTCTCTTTCATCCTGTAGGTTCCAGTGTAAAATCCTTAATATGGCTTACAACACTCCAGTTACAAACCTCTCCAAATCTTCACTTCTCATCTTTATTCCACTCTGCCACTGTTTAACTATACCTGATCCTCATTGTTTCCCCAGCCCTCAAAACTGAATTCACTCTCTGCCTTTCTGTGCTTCTCCTTCCCAGCTGATTGGCCTCATTTAAATTCATGACCACTAATATTAAATGGCTGTAGTACTGCCCTGCAATTATACATTTTCTTGGTCCACTCACCCAGATGACTTTTCCATACTATCCCTTCTCTATTCCAACCTCTGATACATTCTCCATCTTTTGCTCTCAGCTGAGTACCTTGCTCCCTACTCCACTGAAAAAACAGAATTTTTCAGAAGAGAATTTCCCCAAGCCTCGTCCACCACTTCCACCCTTTACCGCATCTGTGCCCATGCGCTCTGCCTTCTCTCCTGCTGCCAGAGAGGAACTGTCCACACTCTTGTCTATGGCCAGCCCCTCCCTCTGGTCATTAGAGTCATTTCCCTCTTCTCTGGTTAGGATGTTATTTTGGCAAATCTCACCTCTTTGACACATCATTTTCCATGTCTGTATGGCATCATATAAGCATGTTATTATTTTTCTCACTTAAAAAAAGCAAACCCTCTCTTGACCCCATTCTTCCCTTTTGAATACTGTTCCATTTTTCAGTTTCCCTTTTCTACAAAAACCGGAGATAACTTCATTATCTACAGTTTCTCTCATCTATTAATTCTAGAACCCACTCAAATTAGGCTTTTACCCCACTAACCACTGGTGCTTCTTTTTTCAAAGTCACCCAAGACCTCCGTATTGCTTAGTCCTTTGGGCAGTTCTCTGTCCTCCTCAGGAACTGGTCCTGACCCAGCCAACTTTCTCTCCAGAAAGCAACAGGGCAAGTGAACTGAGAAACTGACTCAGGGCAGTCTCAAACCGTTTGGGCTCATTAGGGCAGGAAGTCATCTCTTCCGCACACTCCATCTTCCTCACACAGCCTTTGGAGAAAGCTTCCTCCGCAGAGGTACTGCTCTCCAGAGTCCCCTCTTCAGGTCTTGCCACTATTTCTAACGAGCGTCAGCTCACAGCTGAGAACTCCAGTCTGTAGCCTCTCAGGTGACCAGCCCTCTGCAAGCTGAGCCCACCTCAGCACTCTGGGGCAGCCTGACTCCCTGTGAATATGCAGAGGTGAGAAGACAACAGAACACTGGTCCTCAAGGTCCTGGCTTCTTCTCTGAGCATGTTGGGGAGTGAGTTCTTCCACTCTCAAAGAACCTTTACAGCTCTGGTAAGATGCTGCCTTACTCCCTTAGGTAACTGCGGCACCCCGGCTACCATGCTTCCAACACTACCTGCTAAAACCAGTTTTAAATGCCCGTTGCCATGAATTAGTGAGCAAACTGGGTTAGGCAAAGCTGAAATCTATTCCTCCTTTGATGTGTAAATATGCAAGTGCTCCCACCATAAAGGGAGGATCACTGTGTTAACTGGGAATGCTCAGAATTGTTACAAAATAGACTAAGCAACTTCAAAAGCTACCAAGTCACCAGAGATATGCCTCAGCACTTTCTTGAGGCAGCTGGCTCAAACCAGCCCTAACTGCTTTAACTGTCCTGTAGTACCCTTTAGCTAATTGTAATACTAAAATTCCCACCTAATGGAAAATTACAATATCATTAACATAACATGAGTTGTATGAAGACACATGATGCTTGTACTGCATATTCCTCATCTGTTTTATGTGTGAACCAGGGATGACACAATAAAAGCGCTCTGCGTCACCGACTGGAAAGGGATTTCAGGCTACACAACAGGTAGGCTGTGGGGATTTTACTCTCCAGTGAGATCCTGTGCCACCCAGGAGTGAGCGCCCTGTGTACGTAACCTTTAATAAACTCATTTAACTCGCCAAGCTGGACTTGTCGGAGTCATTCTTTGGTCTGTCGGCTTCATCTCAGTTCAGAGGGTGGGTTTTGGTTTTCCTGTACTGTTCTGGGATTTTCCTGAAACAATAGAAGAGGAGAGAATGAAAGCTGTGGAATGAGTCTGAACTTCTTATACCTGGTGCACCATAACTCTAAGCATGGCACTGACAGGTACCCATTAATTGCACTCAACCTTTAAAGAGAGACAGCCAGCTTATACTTCAAAACCCATCACAAATGTTATCTTATTGACTTCTTTAGGTTAAATTTCAAGCCACTGTTTCAGTATTTCCTTGCCTTGATCAAAATTTATATGTTTTTATTTATTGGTTGATATTTCTGTCTCTCCCTGCTAAACCATTAAGTTCCTGAAGGATAGAAACCTTTCTTGTTGATCTACGTATCCTTAGACTTAGCTGTGCCTGACATGATGGGACTCTGAATAGCTGCTTGATGATTGAATGGATGAATAAATAGATAAACGGATGGACAAAGAACAGTTTCTCTTTTGCAGATTAATATGTTCTTGCTACTGGTTATACATTTTGTTTTAACAACAACTTTATCAAGAAATGGTGTCTTATATTGAAAGAAGGATTTGTGGCAGACATTTTGAGATAGTTCTTAAAGTGTTGTAAGAAACACCTTATATGTTTGTTCTACTAAGTGAAGTATCCCAAGAATGGAAAAACAAGCACCACATGTACTCACCATCAAATTGGTATTAACTGATCAACACATAAATGCACATATAAGAATAACAGGTATTGGATGTCGGGCAGGGTGGAGGGGGGAGGAGGGGACAGGTATATGCATACACAAAGAGTGCGATGCGCACCATCCAGGGGATGGACACGCTTGAAGCTCGGACTTGGGGTGGGGAGGGGGGCAAGGGCGACATACGTAACCTAAACATCTGCACCCCCATAATATGCTGAAACAAAAAAAATTAAAATAAACCCTTTATATGTTTAAAAAGATGTTTCCTTTATACAAAGTGGGCATCTAATATGTGTATATTAAATCAATTGAATTGCATTTATGGAACAGTAGAAAGCATCACTAATAGAGAAGAACTGGTCATAGCCCCATTTTTGCCACTGACCTTACCTTGAACAAGGAAGTTAATCTCTAAAGTCCTTTCTGGCTCTTAACGTTCTACAGTTTTATGGATTTATAAGTGGAAGTAAACTACATATTTATTCTTCAATAAAATCAGTGAAAAGGCAAACAAAATATCCAACCACCTAAAAAACACAGCCTATTTCTCTAAAAAGAGAAGAATTTGACGATGATCTCCATCCTACTCCCCTGGAAATAGTTTATTTTGCAATTGTGACACTAACCAGAAAAAAACTATTGTTTGAACATTTGATTCACTGTAGATATAAATAAAAATTCAAATACTTTCTACTGTTCAAACAGATCTAATTCTAATACCTTCAAAAAACTTCATGGATTATTTGAAGAGTTCTGTGAGACCAACAATGAAATCATAACATAACTGTCTCCTGAAGAGTTTTAGGGCTCCAAAGCTAAAAGAATAAAATAATATTTGAGTATATTGGATATATATGAATATAATTAAATACTTCTACATTTATATAAATTTCTTAAGAATACCAAGTCACTTTGATTGATAGGAAAATTTTATAACATGTTTCCAATATGTATCACATATAACATACCACCACAAAACCTTATATTGATTCACTTACTAGTATTAATTATAAAATTATAAGAGCTAATATATTGTGAAACTACTATTATGATCGATCAGAATCAAACCTATAGACCTGTACCCTGCAGCAAATTGGATATTGCCAGTGCAGAAAGTAGAGCACAGTGTGATGTGCTCAGCAGGGCTTAAGAGTTTTAATCAGATAAACCAGGGAATGTTTGGATTATCTGTCACTTTGAAGTAATTTTCAAAGCAAACCTCAAAAAATGTGCTTGCAATAATAAGATTTGGGGGTCAGAAAGTCATGTATAATTGGGCTGCTAGCTTTGCATCAGAGAAGAAGAAGAAAAGTTCCAGTTCTAAAAACCATCAGGAAAAGGGAAGAAACAATTGCATCCATCAGTAGTACCTGGAGCTTCTGGCATAAACTGGTGCCTATGATGTCCACCAGCTATAGACAAGTGTTTGTCAGACTTTAGAAAACATCAGAAAGCTTGCAAAAAATGCAACCTCAAATCACAGTCCTCACCCTCAGAGATTCAGACTGATTCAGTGGAGCTGGGATTGGGTCAAAGATCTGTATTTTAAATAAGCACACCAGTAAATAAACCAGTAAATTGCAAATTCCTTCAAAATAGGGTGCTTATTTCTCTTGTAAAACAAATCTGTTGTTTGTGTGAAGAATTGGTCTTCCCAAGAGAATCAACAGATCTCTCTTGTGTTTATCACCTCAGACTCTAAGGCCATTAGGTTTGTAGACATAGTGATCAGAGGATATGTTTTGACCTCTTACTCTCAACAGAAAGAATGCTTGGCTTTTGAAAGTCATGTCTTGTCTGCTCAAGTAGAACTTTTAAAGGATGATTGAGAAGTTTGAGCTAAACTGCCCAGTTCAACTGAACTTCCAGTTTGTAATTTTAGTAGAGAATCAAAGCATATTAATTTATGTGTTTGTTTATTCATTCATTGTTATTTTATGTATGCTCAGCTGTGTTTTAATTGCCAAGAGCATAAAGATAAATAAAATAATTTCTGTTCTCAAGGAGCTTATAATTTCATACTACGTGATAGAAGTATGAAAAATAAGTATAATAAATTGTTATTGGTGTTATAAGATCACATGCAGAGTATTGTCAGAAACAAAGGAGCAGGTCAACTCTCACTGGGTGGAAAGAGAGTCCCAAGGAGGCTGCATAGAGGAGTTGATAGTTAACCTGATGCTTGAGAGTGTCATTTGCCAGGCTAATAGGAAGGAGAAATTCCAGGCAGAGGGAAGGAGTAGCAAATGTACCAAGGTAGGAAACAGCATGGAGCATTGGCTGTCTGTGTTGGGTATGGGTGGATTAGGAAGAATAGTTAGGAAGAATAGTTAGGAAGAATAGTTAGCTTCTAAGGTTCAGGAGTTATCTATAAGGAGGGCCACAGTGAGATGGGAGTGGGAGGTGGTGTAATGGTCATCAATAATTTGTTAATTAGGCTTAGGGCTTTGAATTTTATTCTATAGATGATGGGAAGCCACTGGGAAGATTTTAAGTAGTGGATTACTCTGATGATTAATAAAGCTGTTGTTATTACTCAAAAGTCGTCCCTCAAGCTTTGCCTGACTTTCATATAAATCAAAAAAGAGAGATTTAATGGAACTGTTAATACAAATGCTTCATCCTTCTGATATACTTGTTGTCTGCAGATGGTAAGGGAAACTAAAAAATACCTCACATTTAAAAAGATGAGCTTATCCATTGATAGATCAGTCCTCTCATTGTTGAGCCACATAGAAGTGACCAAATTACCTGTTTATCATTTTCCTCAAACATGAGATTGGATGTTTCAAAAGACAACTCTGTGGCTCAATAAAAACTTTTGGAATTATTTGCAAAGCTCATAAATCTTAATGAGGCTGGCTTTAGAGACGATAAAAATTCACATAAGTTGTATGAAAATAAAAAACCATCTGTCTGCCCAAAGATTAATTCTAATCCAGACAATACATCCAGCTCAGCTTTATGCATTCTCTGCTTGCAGCGACAAAGAATATAGGAAGACATCGGTAATACGTTAGTGCTCAAACTTCAGGCTATTTATATATTTCTTTAGGCTTGAGCACTGAAAATTCAATACAGACTATTAAGACCCTGAAAATTGTGTACAGCAAATGTATTGTTATTTCCTCTGATTTGTATTATACTCATGTCATTGGTTGATTTTTTTCCACAACATTTTTGAAAAGCTAGCCTAGCATTTATGCAGAAACTCTGAGAAACAATTCAAAACTCCTGTGCTGGATTCTTTGAGTACAATGCCAAGCATTGTTGAAACTACTTAACTTAAATTGCATACTTTAAAAAGAAATTTTGTGTGTGCAACACGAAGTCTCAGGATCCAAAGATGAAGATAAAATCTGAGCAGTCTAAATGACGGC
Organism: Propithecus coquereli; assembly: GCF_000956105.1. Classification (NCBI taxonomy): domain Eukaryota; kingdom Metazoa; phylum Chordata; class Mammalia; order Primates; family Indriidae; genus Propithecus; species Propithecus coquereli. The sequence goes on from NW_012151951.1 coordinate 5,651,043, forward strand.
TCCAGGACTGAGTCCGGCAGCAGAGGAGAAGACTGAGAACACCCATAGGGCCGAAGCTTTGAGCCCATTCTATGGCTGGGAAGGGAAGGATCTGGAAAGTAAAAGTATAGTTTTGGCTTTAGGGTGGTAAGAAGTTTAAGAGACAAAGCTCTTATTGAATAAAATATTTATTCGATAATGCAAAGTAGACATAGGCATGATTACCTACACTTTGGCTGGTGGCGATGCTATTTAACACAGCATCTAATATAAAACCTGGCTCAAATATTTGACTCATGGTTAAATGAGTAAATAAATGACCAAAATAGAAGAACAAATGCAAATTACCTCTAAAGTTCAAGTATATTAGCTTCATGACTGAGGACACTAGCAATACCAGGGTAGAGAGAAACCTTGAAATCTAAACTATATATACTGTAAACTATAAAGCTGATCATTGGAAGTTATCTATGTTTTTGCATAAACATTTGAGGGTTTGTTTAAAGAATATACTCGAGAAATATGCTTTTGTTAAGCTTTCTATGCATTGTCCTTTTAACAAATGTTTTGTATGCATTTGAAAGATTATTAACAAGCTACATGTTTTGCAGAGTTTGATTTGTTGGTGGCCACAGACTCTCCTGTGCTTCCCTGATAATTCACTAATGGTGAACTCAACTGGTTGGCAGGTGTAATCATTAAGACTCTTTCAGTTGCAAGTGTCAGAAACCTAACTCTATCTAGTTTATGCAAGAGGGAAAATTAGCTCGTATGTCTGGGAAGATGACAGGAACTATCATGTCAGTTCCTGTTTTGCATCGACTATGTGTCAGGCAAGAGCCTGTACTCTACAATAAGACTGCATAGATGCCAATCCTGGCTTTGTACTTCTTAGCTGTGTGGCCTTGGGGGAGTTACTTTCCCTCACTGTGCCTCAGCTTCCTTATCTTTGAAAAGGGTATTATAATGGTACATATTTCGTAATGTTGTTGCAAGGATTTAGTGAATATGTGAAACTGCTTTGAATAATGGCATTATCATTTCATTAATCCGGACAACATCCTTGATGAGGAAGGTATCATTAGTCCCGTTTTACAAAGGAAGAAACAGGCTCAGAAAAGGTAAGCGATTTGCCAATGGACACACAGCTAGTCGAGATGGTGCTGTCTTTACGTTGCTATATGGGGGCTTCTGATCAGTGAAAACTTTGTTTTGAAAAGATTAATCTGGAGAAGGATTGTCAGATTAGAATTAGAAAAGAAGGAATATGGTGGGGAAAGCAGCCCATTAGGAGGCCACAGCAATGATCCATCTAAGAAATCACAAAGGCCTGGATTTGAATAGCAGAAGCTGGAATACATAGGACAGATGGATTTGAAAGATATTATCAAGCTAGAGTTGTTAGAACTTAGCAATGGATGGAATGATAAAGCAAAAAGAGTTAAAGGTGACTGAAGCAAGAATGTGTACCCAGAGGCTGACACAGTGCCTGGAGTGTGACAGGTGTCCAGCTAGTGTTTTCTTTCAGTGAATGAATAAACAACAATTAGACTTAGAGTATGAGTGTCTGGGAGCATTGTGTTGTAGGCAAATTTATAAGAAAGAGCAGGTTTGGGAGTGAGGCTGGTGAGTTTCATTTTTAGGTGCACTTATTTGGAGAAGCTGGAAAATAACAGGAGATTCCTAGCAGATGGTTGGAAATGTGAGGTTGGAGCTAAGGTGAGACTTTAAAACTGGAGATAGAGATTTAAAAGTCATCTGGGTGAATGTGGATGTTGAAGCCATATGACGAATTGAGATTTCCAATTGAGAAAAAAGTCTGGAAGAGAGACAAAGCCGGATCACTTGAGCAAGATGGAGGAGGAAGAGCTTGGGGTATTTGGCTGCACAGGGCAGCTAGAAAGGGTGGAGGGAGCCAGACACAACCCGGAGAGAAAGAAGCAAGAGTGCCCAGGAGCCACCGCAGAGCCAGGCAGCAAGAGGTGGAGAGTCCACAGGAATTGCAACTGAGAAGGCCATTTTTTCCAAAGTCGTTTCCATAAAATAATGGGAATGGAAGCTAGATTGCATTGGGCAGAGGCATGAATAGGTGAGGTTTCCCAGCTGTTGGCGGCCTCTCCTTCCAGCTGTGCCACATGGGCAGAGTGACCCCTTTGTCAGGCTGTGTTTACTCACAGATAAAAAAAAGTGCTGCCCCAGCCAAATGGACACTGTTTTTGAGTGGGGCTTGGCTGGAATTCTTATTTTCTCTTTCACTCTAATGAACATGGTGGGGCTTGAGCTGGCTCCGGTTGGACCTGTGGGCCCACCCTGTCTCCTTCTGAATAATCACCTTATGCCTTATCTGACTGTCTGAAAAGAGCCAGCAAGAAAAGAGAAGCCTAAACGCAGGCAGGGAGATATTTATAATCCTGTTACCCCTCCCATCTAAGGCACACTCTGCCATTTGTCATTGTTCAAAAGCTGTCCTCTTCTAAAGGTGAGGCAGGAAACAAAGAGTGTCTGTGGTTAAACATGTGCGAGAGACAAAAAAGAAAGAGACCCAAAGTTTACTAGAGAAGTAGTATTAAAGGATGTTTATCAAAATAGGGGAAATTTTAACATATCCCTAAACTGTGTGGAGAAACTAAGTTGATTCAGGTGATTCAGGGTGGGTCCTGAGGATTTTGAGTTTCTGAAAGACCCCTCTGGGTGTTAAGTCCATTAGAGTGTTGAAACAAGGGTCTGTGGTTCAGGAGAGAGGGCAGGCAGTGATGCCTACTGATGCCAATCCGTGTTCCTTCCTGCATCATTGATACCTGCCTACCACGTCTCCACCTCCTTGGGAAGTTGCTATGACCCCGTTGCAGCCCTCGTTGCTCTCCCTGAGACTGTTACATGGCGCACGCCCTCCTTCCCAGATCTTCGTTCTCCTTCACCTTTGACACAAGGCTCTCGGATTAACCTTTTGGAAATTCAGCTCCAATCATATCACTCCCCACATCGATGGCTCTGGGGCACTTATAAGAATCAGAAAAATCCATACATGTCACAAAAAAAGTAGTCTTCTAATTTCCTGGAGTTCCCCCCTATCACCTGCTCAACCTTTATATAAGGTTAAAGGTCTACTTCCCATCTCCCACCACCAATCCTGCAGTCCACAATAGTTGAAGCAACAGGGAGGCAAGGAAGCATCTCTTTTCCCTTTAGTTCTGATGGAACCATTTTTTTTCTTTGTACATAAAGAAATTCATTGCTGTACAGGAGGGCATTTTGCTTGGTAGAATGTTATTAAGGTTGTCCATAAAGTATATTCATTTTTGTGGCGACGTATACATTTCTATGCATCACAATTCAATGTAAGAGCGCCAGAAAGAAAGAAAAAAAAAAAAAGAAGATAAAAAAACCAAAACAACAACAACCCACCATCCTTAACGCTATTTTAACAAAATGCTTTAAATTATGTTCCTTCCAGTTAATGGTTTGGAAAGAAAAATGGGGAAAGTGCATGCATTTTACTAGAATGAGCCATCAGAGATCTAAATAAATGGACCAAATGAGTTTGTCTGAATGTTCCTACTCACATTGGATTACACATTCAAATAAAACTGTACATTTATTTGAATATGTAATCAGGGAGCTGAACGTAAGTGCCACTTATTCCAAGTGTAGCATTCCTGGTTTACACATGTGAGTACCTCGATGTGTTGTTAAAAAGCAGAAAATAGTTCTTTCTATATGCATTTTATGCAAATTCCAAAGCTATTGCTATTGTTCATCAGCTTCATTGCTTCTCATGCACAAGGACACCTGCACATATTAGCAGTAATGCTGCTGCCAAGTGGAAGGCTATATTCAAGTTTCTCAAGTTGTCTGAGCCTTTAGGAAAGTTGAAGTTCATTCATTCCTTCATTTTTCATTTGAAACATATTTGCACATTGCTGTGCTAGGTGCTGACTTACAAAGGTATTTGAATCATCTAGGCATTTTAAATTGCCTACAGCTCCCTACTGGTTTTAGTACTGTTAGATGGGATACACCTGTCCTGATTCATGACCCAAATCCTTTTAGGCTGCTGATCTTTTAGGCCACCACTTGGTTCTTAAGGAATGGTGAGTGCAGAGGATTCTCTAGACAATGTCCATGTTACCGTGATGCGGCACAGCAGTACAAATGGGAACTCCCAACGTCAATGTTAAAAGAGTTATTAACCAAACTGAAAAATTATTAAATAAAATATGTTTTATCCTACCTTGTTCCTATCTTTACACTGGTGGAAGGGGCCAAGTTTGAACTTGGAAGTCTCAAGAGTCCCTGCTGGCGTGTGGCAGCACACGGGGGCGCTGGTCTCTAGCCCCTGGCCAGGGCCTGCAGCCTGCTCCATTTTTTGCATACCCTTGGCTCTGCTATGCACTACAAGGGGCTTTACATTCGCATGGGTGGACACCATGGTCAACATATCCAAGCTCTCTCCACACTGCATAAATAGTTGTTCTGCACCCAGCGAAGAGACACAAACAGGCCCTGAAACCAGTTCCAGGCCACTTGGGAAGGGAATTTTGGGGTATGTGGGACCCCACTGGAAAGTGGTCTAGAAGAGGGAATGTGTAAGGTCAGGCTAGTCACGTCCTTTTGGCCTTGCCCACAGAGGAAGATGAGAGCCTTCTTCCTATATCACTGAATGCATCTCCAGACTGAGGGCACTTGGCTGGACAAACAGTGAACATAAGAACTTCTCTCCTGAATCACATGAATGTTCATGCCTTTCCGGTAAGTGCCTTTCTGGTCCTGGTTGGCCTTTTGAGCACAACCATAACTTTAAGTGGAAGCAAGGGCAAAGAGAAAACTGTATAGAGGAAGAGGACTCTATCCTTCCTTTCTCCTTCTATCCAGCTCCACCCCAGTATGGTGACACAGACCTAACACCAGTGAATGATGCTCAGAGGGAAGGGGTTGTGTTGGCCTGAGGGCCGCCAGTGTGTTTGTGGTCCTGGGCAATTGCTGTGCATTAGGACGCAGCTCTTTTGGGGATCCAGGGATTTTGATGACTGCTGCCTAATCTGTTCCATTAATTCTGAACAAAGTGTAAAAAAGGAAGGACAGAGGGGAAACAGCAGATGGAAAGATGCTGCTAGAGAACTGCACCTACTGAGTGATTTTCAGGATTAAAAGAGAGGTAGTTTCACTTGGATGTTGTTTTCAAATAATCTGCGTTATAAAAAAAGAAAATGCAGTTGACTAAGACATCAATATCGAATAGCTGAATAATAATAAGAAATGCATATACCAAGCTACACAAAGCTACGCAAATATGTGTACATGACAAAAATTTGCCTGAGTAGGTGACATTAGTCAGCAAGATTATGATGATGATGATGATGATGATGATGATGATGATGATTGAAGTTTATTGGGTACTTACTTAGTGCCGGGCACCGTTGTAAGGGATGTAGATATATTAACTCATTTAATCTTTACAAATCCATTGAGGCAGATACAATTAGTAATTCCATTTTGTAAATAAAAAGTTAGAGAGCTGTCTAGCAGTTTAGACAAGTAATATAGGTCGTGTGGCCTAGTCAGAGCCAGCGTCTGACTCCAGAGCCTGCACTTCTAACCACTACACAGAGACAGAAGTGTCATCGTCACACATTAGGCTACAGTGTCCTTTTTTGTTTTATTTTGGCCTATTTTTATTCTTTCTTATTATATAAATAACAGAATGGTGACATATTAACAAACAGTTGATTTTTTTCTAGCATATCTTTAACAGTAAATTTTTTTCCTTGAGAAGTTTGGGAGTGCCCTGGTGCCAATTTTGTCCCCACTGGGTGTCCTTGAAGTTTCCATTTTGTCCTTGATCCTGTTAGATTTTTGGGCTGGAGTGAGTGACTAAAATCCCTGAGCTCTCCCTAGAGGTTAAAGTGTATAATCAGGGCGGGCGCGGTGGCTCACGCCTGTAATCCTAGCACTCTGGGAGGCCGAGGCGGGCGGATTGTTTTGGATTGTTTGAGCTCAGGGGTTTGAAACCAGCCTGAGCAAGAGCGAGACCCCGTCTCTACTAAATTTAGAAAGAAATTAATTGGACAACTAAAAAATATATAGAAAAAAATTAGCCGGGCATGGTGGCGCATGCCTGTAGTCCCAGCTACTCGGGAGGCTGAGGCAGGAGGATCGCTTGAGCCCAGGAGTTTGAGGTTGCTGTGAGCTAGGATGGCGCCATGGCACTCTAGCCCAGGCAAAAGAGTGAGACTCTGTCTCAAAAAAAAAATAATAATAAAATAAAGTGTATAATCAGACTAATTACCAGAAAAAGCAATTTGATTAAAGACAATGTCTATTTGAGGAAGGATTAAAATCCAGGACTAAAATATTGACACAATGGGAAGAAAATGAATGAGTTAATGAAAAACCATGATGTTACTTATTCAGTACAACATATAAAGTAACTGCCTGAGAGATGCCAGTTGGGATATTTCTTCCTTACTAAAGAGCAGATGACAGCGATTTTTGGGTTATATTCTTTTTTCTAATGCAGATTAATATTCTTGAAATAAATCTACTGGTTTGTCATTCTCTAGTTGAAAATACTTCAAAAGGTCTCTAATGCTTATGGAATTAATTCCATAATTGGCAACTCTCAGCAAAATATTCCTCAAACTCCCTTTGTTATGTGAAGTTTTTCTATCTCCCTTCATTACTTTTATACTTCAATCAAATTAAACTTTGCCATTATTTCTATATTTCATTTTGCCTTGAAATGCTGCTCATAATCCCAGTCCTGTCTTTACATGTTTAAATCTTTCTCACTTTCAAGGCCCAGTTCAAGTCCTGACATTTCCATGAAAATGTTCCTAATTTCTCTGATGAAAATAACATCTCCTTCCTCTGAATTCCCAGGACATGTGTTTATTCCTCTTATTACAAACGTCATTTGCAGCTTTGCATGATAGTTAGGTCATTTCCATCTCCATCTTGTCCTCTTGAGAACTGAACGTATACCTAAATCATCTTCATGTTTCTCATGGTGCTCTGCATGGTACTACACATTAGGTACTCAGGTGTGTGCCACATTGAAGTGAGTGAATGACTGTGAACAGATGTTCTAAGATCACATTTGAAACAGATTTAAGTCCTTTTGATTATCTCATTAATAGTAAGCACATTGCAATGGAGGCTCCAGTGCCATCTAGCAACCCCTGCAGAATCAAGGTATTCATGTCTCCAGTTGGGAGTGTCAGCTCACTGAGATCACTCAGCTGAGTCCCTTCCTGGGAGCTACCTCACCCAAAGTTATGGCACTTTACTAAGGACAGCCAGCATCCAATGACTGATTGAGATGGCTCAAAGGACTGCCGTCTTCCCTCAATTTGAGACATCTCTGAAGGGCCATCCAGCTTTGAAGCTCCCCATGGGATTCACTGAGTCCTCTATTGCAACTGAATCACAGTTCAACTTCTTCAGTCCTTCTGTCCAATCCTTATGGATGTGGCTCCTGAGAGAATTTCCCAGTAAGTTTCTTGTATTCAAATCTCCAAGTTACATCTCAGAGTCTGTTCCCTGGAGAATCAATTCTAAAACATACTTATCTTCACTAGATTATTTTCTAGAGGACTTGGACTTTGGCACCATACAGATCTGATATGGAGCAGGTTTGAATCTTGGCTTTACCACTTACTAGATCTGTGAACTTGGAATGTTAATTACGTTTTTGAACCAGTTAGAATTAGGTTCAGTGGCATATAATGAAAACCCTAAATCAATGCTGGCTAAATTGTATTTTAAAAATCTTTCTCATATAGGAGAAGACAAAAGGTATGGCATCATATGGGCATGGACCAGTTCTGATCCTTTAAGATGTGATCTTTGTCTTCATGATCAAAATGGTTGCTGGAGTTCCAGCCATCACGTGCAGTAACAGCATGGAGGAAGCAAAGAATGGTGTGACCCCTCCCTTTTAAGAAGACTTCCCAGAAGTTTCTCACAGTCCTTATGTATATATATCATTGATTAGAACAATCTCATGGCAACACTTAGGACTGAAAATATGTCTGCAAAATGTACTCTTAATTTAACCATGTACGTGGTAAAAGTTTTGTTCTGTGTAAAATGGTTTTCTGTAAGGGTTAGAAATAACATATATGAATTGCCTGGCACAGATGGTGACCAATAAATGGTCCCAAATATTTTCTTTCATGTCATAGTTATTCTTTTCTAATATATACTTAATATTTTAATAAGGTAGCATTATAGAGAAGTAAGGAGCACTGCATAAGTGAGTACTGCTTGTCAAAACCTAATAAAAATTGTGTGACTTTGAGATCTTTCAGTCTTCCTATGCTGTTGTCATAATGGGATTGTGATGTGATTAATGGAAAGATGCTAATAAGTATTGGTAAAGGAAATAAGTCCTTTTAATGTAGGTCAAGAATATAACTAAGAACATGCTGCTAATGATACTATCAGTTGGGACAGGAATCTTGTGTGGTCTCTTGAGTAGCATCCTCTACTTTTCTTTCAGGTTTTTGATTTTTTTTCTTAACTCTTCTGTAGACTTACAGATAACTTCCTTTCTTATCAGCAAGATGTGTATAACTAGTAACAATCTCAGCATATTCCCAAGTGCTTATACAGAGGGCACATCACAGGTCGGTTCCCCAGGACCAATTTCCCAGGTATTCCTGCCCCCAGCATTTCCTTTCACTGGCTCTCTGGACCCAGCTCTGCCAGTTGTGGCAAGCTGAGCTGGGAAGGTTACATACAATAGGAGTTTATTCTTCTATATATTTTTACTCTGATATTCTGACCTTGGCTGTCATCTGCCCCCATTTAACATCAGTGGAAAATAACATCCCCTATTCTTCCGCACTAGACAGAGGTTGAAGTTCATAATAATAAACAGTAATCAGTAGTTAGTTGCTCTTCTGTAAATTGCAGTGGATTTTATGGCTGTTTACGAGCAGCTATATCCATCTTTCTCTCTCTTACTGAAATCGGTGAGCTGCATCTCAGAATGCTCTTGATCACGCCAGTTTTGTGGATCTTTATATCTGCAGAGTTCAGATCTGTTTACCATTTTCAGGGTCACTGGAATCAGATTTGGTGTTTTCACTGTTGCCTTTTTAATTATTCTTTGGATGAGGACTATTTGCATCTGAGGATCTTTATAATTCTTCTAAGCCAAAACATAGACACATAGATTTAAGATAATCATGGACACTGACGCCTACTCAGGGCAAAATAACCCCACTACAGAATTATATCTTGATGGCAAATCTTGATGGAAACCAATAAATTTGGCTTTCTTCTTGTGCCAGAGTCAGTGTGGATTATGGAAACATCACTTAGCTTTGTCATTGAACAGATTTGGTTCTGAATCAATCCTTTGCCACTTTTTAGCTCTATGATTTTAAGCAAGTAAATTAATCAAAGAGTACTTAGTATTCTTAGTATTACTATAAGGATTTAATGAGATATATGAAGCTCAGTGTATGGCCTCTGATGTGGTCTAAGTTTTATAATTTATTTATTGCCTATAAAAGAGGATAATTTTTTTAAACTTAAAATTATAAACGCATGTTAAGCACAATCACATCTTTTTTTCACATCAATTGAGATAATTCTTTGAGCTATTGGCATGAGGAATTAATTACTATAATATTTTTTAGATGAATCATTTTTACATTCCTTGGACAAACCCTCTTCAGCTCAGTATTGTGATTTTTTGAAGGCACTTTTGGACTTAATTAAGCTAATATTTCATTTAAGTATCTTTTTCCTACATTTATAGATGAAATGGACCTACAATTTTCTTTTCTTGTAATGTCCGTATCTGGCATTGAAATCAACATCACGCTAACCTAATAAAAAAATTTAAGCATCTTTTTCGATTTTTCTAAAACAATTTATATAAGATAGAAAAGAATTAGTGCTTGAAAATTTGATGAATTTACCTGTAAAGTGAAGATAGTGGAAGGAACAGTCTCTGATTACCATTTTAATTCCTTTAATTCTGCTCTATTGAAGTTCTCTCATTCTCGCACCAATTTTGCATCTTACACATTTCTAGGAGTGTTTCCATTTCACTTGTGTTTTCAAATTTATTAGTGTATAGTTGTTCATAATACTCTTATTATTTTTTAAATCTTTGCTCTACTTTTTCATATTTAGTTTGGTTTATACTCATATTTTCTCCTTTTCTTTTGCTTAATCTTACTATGTGTGTGCTTGTTAATCTTTTCAAAGACTCAGCATTTGGTTTTGCTAATCTTTGGCCTTCACCTTTATTATTTTCTTCCTCCTTGTTTTTTAGTTTTGGTGTTTTTTTTTGTCCAACTTCTTGAGTTGAATGCTTAGTCATCAAAAAAATCCTTTTATAATGGAAAGTTGTAATGTGTGTATATATATATATATATATAATATATATATGAGAGAGAACAAAATAGGCAATCCCCATATACCCTGCATCCAGCTTAGGCAATTATTGTCATGGGCAATATAGTGTCTTCTGTACCCTGTCCCAGTATGTCATTTAATACACAAATAGTTACATGTGAATCTCCAAAAGATAGGGAGTCTTTTTGGAAATATAACCATAAAGCCATTATTACACCTAAAATGTTAAAAGCTAAGTGATATCTTACAGTTAATTTTCCACAATTGTCTCAGAAATTTTTTTTACAGGTCATTCATTTGAATCAGTATTGAAAAATGATCCCCACATTGCAATTTGTTAATGTGTCTTTTAAGTTTCTTTGGATTTATGCACTCCCCTTCAATTCTTTTTTTTTTTTTTTGAGACAGAGTCTCACTGTGTTGCCCCTGCTGGAGTGCCGTGGTGTCAGCCTAGCTCACAGCAACCTCAAACTCCTGGGCTCAAGCGATCCTCCTGCCTCAGCCTCCCGAGTAGCTGAGACTACAGGCA
>NW_012151951.1:5667119-5725224 GCF_000956105.1 Propithecus coquereli
TATATTATTTATATACTTATAATCATTACTTCATAAACATAGAAATCTGCTGTGTTAGTTCTTAAGGTTGGCTCACATTGAAATCACCCAGGGAGCTTAACAAAAAGTTGGGTTTCACCCCAGAGACTGATTTAATTGATCTGGGGTGTAGATTGGGCATGGGTATTTGAAAAGGTCTCCCTGATATGGAGCCAAGGCTGAGAACCATTGTATCAGACAGAACATCTACTCCCTCTGATCAATCACTGCTCAACACTCACACTCCCAATGACGGGTGAGGTAGGGAAGGGCAAAAGATCCCAGTTTGATCAAATTTTCTTCAAAGTGTAGCTATCTCCTTTTTCTTTTCCCCTCCTCCCTCTTGAAGCCCTACTTTCTAGAGTTTGGTTACATAGAGGAGATTTGAACAAAGAAGTAAATACACTGAGGCTAATGGGACTGGTGGAGAAGGGAGAAGGGAGTTACACATAGGGAAAGAGGGAGACTAGAATAAATGCAGTGATGTTGGATTGCAATTAGAGACAGTCGTAATTTAGATCCTGCTTGGGTTTCACTTTCTTCTAATATCAGAATGATCACTGTTACCATTACTACAATGTCATCCACCACTTTCTGTGATCTAATTACCCTTAACTTTTATTAAAAGGTTCCACGTTGCTGTATCATTAGCTGCTCTAAAATAACACTAGAAAAGCATCCTATTACAGAGTTTTATATACCTTAAGACATGTTCTAGACTAGAATAAGCATTTGATGATAGGGCAATGTGCCAATAAGTAAAGCATTATATATATAGAATACAAATAAAAGTTTATTGTACAAAATTAAGGCCTTCACATTTCATAGTTCACTAAGGCTAAAGAAAGACTAATTTAAGTCCTTCACAAAAATTTCACTTTTACTCCCCCCCAACTATTAAAATGATGTGACCAAATATTATCAAAACAAACACTATAAATAACACCAAGTCCTTTAAAGGTAACTATCCTAAATGTTATTTCTTGGCATAGGTGATCTTCATGGCATGGGATGGTGTGATCTTAAATCCTTGTAAAGCATCCCTGGCAGCTCCAGCCTGCCCATCATTTTCAAATTCAACAAAAGCAATGTCATGCCTCCCAGGCACCAAACGTACTTCCTTGAAACCAGGGAACTGATTAAACAGCATGGATAACATCATCTCATTAGTCTCTTCTGGTAAATTATTAAGGAATAAAATATAGTTTGGAAGGTAATCAGGGACCTGAGGATTTGGTGTTGAATTTCCTTGGGTATTAGCTGAATTTGGTGTTCCCTGACCAGGCTTTTGTTTGCAGTTGTTGCAGTCTGTTCCACAGTTTTGGCTTTTTTCTTTTCTTTTTTCTTCTCTTTGTCAGCAAAAGTGCCACGCGTTTTAGATATTATATCTGAATCTGTTTTTGCATACTGGATTCGCATTGGTTTACCATAAAATGGGAATCCTTGTAACTGTCTCAAAGCATTTGTGGATGATCCCAGTTCCTTAAATATAACAAAGGCCTGCCCCCTCATCTTCATGGTCTTTAAAGCCACAATATCTACCACGTGACCAAACTGGGAAAACAGGGCATATAGGGATCTCTTCAATTCTTCTTTTTTAATTTTGTCATTCATATTGTTGATATAAATTGTATGATTTGGTCTGATATCCATGTTTGGGTTAAGCTCTTCAAATAGCCTTCGCGCCTCCTGCGCTCCGGGCTCTAACAGTAGAGAGTTGGGCCGAAGAGCCGAGAGAATCAAAACAGCGAAGCAGAAGGAGCACAAACTCACCCGAGGCCTACGAATAATGTTTAAATTCTTGATATCTCTTTATTTTTGTCTCTTTTATCTCTGATAGAAGCGTGTTAAAATGTCCAATTACGACTGCTCATTTACATATTTCTTTCTGTAGTTATGCCAGTTACAGCTTGAAATACTTTGAAGCACACTTTTTAGGTGCAATCCTACTACTAATAGGAGTATACCATCTTGCTCTATTGTTTTTTTACCAGGATATAATATGCCTTTGTGCCATTTTTTGCCTTCCTTATATTTTGTGAGATATTAACCTTGCCTTCTTCTGTTTTATATTTGCCTGATAATTTAAAAAAATATTTTAATATTCAACCTTTAAAAATTTTCTGAGTCATTTTGTCTCAAAAGAGTTTCTTATAGCCAATGTATTATTAACTCTTTTTTTGCTAAGCTGAGACCGTCTGTATGTTAATTGATTAATCCAACCCATTTATATTTATTGTTATTGCAAATATAGTAGGATTTAATTATGCCATCTGACTTCATATTTTACTTCTGCTGTACTTTCTTTTTATTTCCTTTTTCTTTCTGTTTTATATTAAACTCGTTAAGTTTCTTCTGCTGATATAAATGTTTTTATTGCTATTTTAGTAGTTGCCATTGATCCCATACAATCTGTTCTCCCATATAATCCCATACATAGCAACAAATAGAATCCTTTCAAAACTTAAGTACTGGCATACTTAAGAACTGGCATAATCATGCCAGTTCTCTTCCAAGACCTCAAATATCTTTAAATTTACTCAGGTAAAAACCAAAGTCATTAATTTGTTCTACCAGACATGACACAATCTGGTCCCCTATTATTTTTCTCACCTCATCTCCTACACTTTTCCCCATGTCCATCAAACTCCTGCCTTACTGACTATTCCTCACACGCATTAGGCATATTCTAACCCCAGGGTCTTTGCACTTCCTGTTATCTCTGCCTAGAATAATCCTTCCTTGGGTATCACTTGACATGTTCCCTCACTTCTTCCCGATCTTTGCTCAAATATCATCTTTTCAATGAGTTTCCCTGATCATTCTGTTTAAAATTGCAACTTTTTCTGCATGGCATATGCTATCTTTTTTTCCCTGTTGTTTTTTCTCCACTGCATTGCTTATCACTGGATATTCTGTTGATTGAATACATCTCTTCTCCCACTGGAAAGTTAATCTTCATACAGGCAGGGACTTTGTTTTGTTCACTGCTGTCCTCCCAAGACTAGAATGGTGTCTGGAATATTTAAAACACCCAATAAATATTAATATATTTTGAACGAATAAATGAATGGGTTCAGAAGTTGCATATGCCACAATCTTAAGGTCTTTAGGGTCTATAGGTGGGAAGACCAAGGAATGGAGGAACTGAAAAATGGTACAAAATCTGGCTCCAGAGCCAGATCTGGGAGTAAGTCTGAGTTTGGGCACTAATCATGGTCTGTCAGTCTAGGGTGGTTTGTAGTATCCATGACCTTATATGGCAAGATATGTTGCAATTTTTTCTTGCTGTAACAGAATTTTGAAAACTCAGCGTTCTGGACATATATGTGTGGTAAATTATAATTACTCTAAAATATATTCTTGATTATAAGAGAAGAGCAAGATCAATGTGAAGAAAACAAGATCAAATCAATTTTCAGTTTACTTTCAGGATAATTAATACATGAGTTAATTAGGTCTATCTGCAATGGAAGGAAAGTCTTATTAAGCTGTGTTATAAAAGCACCAGTTAGGGTTTGTTTTAGAAAGTATATGTGATGGTTAATTTTACATGTCAACTTGACTGGGCCATGGGTTGCCCAGACATTTGGCCAAACATTATCGTGAGTGTGTGTGTGAGAGTGTGTCTGGATAAGATTAACATTTGAATTAGTAGACCAGGCTAAGCAGATTGTCCTCACCAATGTGGATGGGCCTCATCCAGTCAATTGGAGACCTGAATAGAACAAAAAGGCTGACCCTCCCATGAATATAAGGGACCTCCTCCTGACTGACTGCTTAACCTGGAACACTAGCCTTTGGATGCAAACACTGAAATATTGGCTCTTCTTGGGTCTTGAGCCTGCTGGATTTTAGATCGGAACTTACAGCACCAGCTTTCCTGTTCTTAGGTCTTCAGACTTGGACTGCAACTACACATCAGCTTGCTTGGGTCTCCAGCTTGGGACTTCTCAGACTACATAATTGTGTGAGCCAATACCTTATTATAAATCTCAACCTCTCTCTCTAATCTTTCTCTCTCTTTCTCTCTCTCTCTTTCTCACATTCACATAAAATAAATGTCTCTGGAGAACCCTAATACAGTATGGAAGCATTGACTGGACTTCTGTAGAAAAAGCTCTGGCATCTGGTAAAATGTTTTATGGATATTCACAAGTCAGATAGGCACATGTAGTGAAAGGAATACAAGCTTTGCAATTAGTTCTGAGTTCTAATTTAACTCCATCACTTACTGTTTATCACTTGGGAATGAATTTGAATTTTCGGCATGTCAATTTTCTCATCTATATGCTAGGATATCATCATGGTTATTGTAGGTTATGTGATGGTCAAAAGTGAATGCTTCCAAAAGCACTTTGTATAGTACTAGACAAGTAGTATCTAATGTTAGCAGTTAATATTTATTGAGGACTTATTTCATGTGTTTCTGTGTTTATTCCTTTATTAGGGGATGAGTAGTCCTGTTATTACCTCATTCCACAGGTAAGGAAACTGAGGCACAGTTAAGTACTTTACTCAAGATCACAGAGCTAGTAAGTAGTTACAGTGCTGGGATTTGAACACAAAGTGATCTGAATCTGGAGCCCATATTCTTTTTTTTTTTGCAACAGAGTCTCAGTCTGTCACCCCAGCTAGGTTGCAGTGGTGTCATCAAAGCTCACTGCAACCTCAAAATCCTGGGCTCAAGTGATCCTCCTGTCTCAGCCTCATAAGTAGCTGGGACTACAGGTGCACTCCAGCATGCCTGGTTAATTTTTCTAATTTTTGTAGAGACAAGGTCTTGCTATTTTGCTCAGGCTGATCTCAAACCACTGATCTCAAGTGATCCTCTCGCTTCAGCCTCCCAGAGTGGTAGGATTATAGGCATGAGCCTCTCACCCATGAAAGCAGGTTAAGGACCATGTCTGTTTCTTTTTGTATTGTTATAGTACCTGGCATAGTACTTGTCTGTTACCTAACATATTCCAATAAACTAAGGAGAGAAATGGGGAGTCAGGGAGACACAGAGGTCGGGAGAGAGGCAAGATCCACAAGTCTCCTTCTCTTTCTTGTTGTGGATATAGGATCCAGGATCAAATTTCCCTTCTCATAGTCACTATCCTTAAACATGTATGGCTTGGTTAACATGACATCATGGCGCAGTTTCAATTAGTGAAGGAAATAGGTGACTTTTACTAATATGGAGCTAGATGAAGAGGACCTAACTATTTGCCCTCCAATTATACTATGTATTTATTTCATAGAAATATGGAAGGGCTAGTTTGTAATTAATTCTCACTGGCTGGGGAGCTGTTAAACAAAGTGGTTAATGTCATTATTCTCCCTTGGGCCTTTGGCAGCTTTCCTTTTGTATTGACTCTTAGACTTGTTTGAAATATTAGAACCAATATTTTTATTTTACCAGTTTCATTTCCAGAGCACATTTTCTAATTCCTTTTAGAATGATTGTTTTCATTTTAAAATGTTTTGAGTCAATTTAATAAGAACCTGAGTTAAATTGCTCTCATATATGGGCTGTGGAGTTTTAGCTTGATGGGGCTATGGGTCAATTTAAAATAAAATGTGAGGCCTTTCATGGGGCCCACAACACGCGATGACCTTATCCCTCTGCAGAGATTAGATTTCCCAACTGATACACTGGAGAAGTCCATGTGGTTGGAAGTAAATCTTTTCTAATAATGTTCTTTGCCCAATTATTTCTTTAATGCCTTTCAGGTTCAGATCTGATTTTACTGACATTATATAAGTTCCCCTGAAGGGTAGAATAAACAATGAAAATTTTATTTACTTTGTTATTACTCAGATGATCATGGTTTGAAAGACTTAATTAGGATAGGGACAGATTCAACAATATCAATTATGATAGGTCATTACTACCAACAATTAAGTATTTTGGGATTTCTGGTAGTTTGCTTTTATAATACTAGCCTTCCAGGTGAAAATTCAGGAAGAAATGAGGGCCCTCAGGTCATGCATTCAATTCATGCAAATAATAATATTGTGAACAAAAGAAACAAGAGGTGATGAAAAAAACCCAGAGACGCTGGCGAGTCTGAGCAAAGAATTGCTACTAAATTGTTCTTGAGTTCCAAGGAAAACAAAAGGGCATTAATATCATTCATTATGTAAGACATCTGTTGCCTTGTGTTTAGAAAATCTTTGAATTGCTGAAATCTGTTTGTCTATAGGACAAGCTGATGAACTGGCTTGGCAGGGGATGGAAGAAAGAAAATGTGAGTGTGGAGATCAGGGGATCACAAGACACTGGTGAGTGTTATTGGGGGATTCCAGAAAGCCATATTAATGCTTTTGTTCAGGCAATGAGCAGAAGTCATGGCTGCAATGAAGACAGTAACATAAGCAGATAGATAGTTATTAATAAGTGATTTTAATTTATAAATTAGCTAGACATTAGAAATGCATGATATGCCATACTAAAATAGAGGTGTGAGTTTCATTGGAAATGATAAAATCACCTCAAAAACAAATAAAAAATGTGAGGCGCATATTAATTTACAAATTATTTATTAAAATGCAGGAATAGAAATGGAAGTTAAAATACTAGTTGTGGACACTGAATTAATAACAATGCACAACTACAATGTTATAAAAAAGAGACAATGTGATATAGTGGAAAGGATATTAGATTTAAACTCTGTCCAGTTTAGGTTCAACTCAAATTCTTTCATTTGTTATCTCTGTAATCTTTGGAGAAGTTTCTGAACATATCTGAGTCTATGTTTCCTCATATTAAAAAATGTGGATAATTTAATATAATTCCTATCTCACAGTGCTTTAGGTAAATTAATGTATCAGAAAACATGTAAATATTAATGATATTTAATAAATGTAAGATCTCTTTGTCTTTCTCCTCTCCGCTAGTTAGAATTCATAGCATTAGGCAGTGGGTACATTCATTTTGTGATGAAAATGGTATATTGATAAGGGTGGAACCTCAATCATGATCCTGCCTACACTATAATTAGAAATCACATCTGAGAAAAAAACAATAAATTATGATGAATCATCTTGATGCTATCATTGGTTTTAGTGTAATTGCTCATTAAGCCTTTACAATTATTAGACCTTGTTAATTAAAAAGCCTTTTCTGAAGTGCAATGAGGATGCTTATTCATGTCAAATGATTTACAGTGAGATTCATTCTAATTACAGATGTTACAGCTTCATTTGCATAGTTGGGACAGTTAGCAGGAATGCACAGCAGTGCTTACTGTGTCGTGAAGTAGCTCCAGCACACCATCGTAGATTGAACTGTGCTTTTGAAACCAATATTGGGATTGATAAAGAAAATAATGTTGGGTAGTTTTGTATTATATCTTGGCCACATGCAAGATTAGTATTAGAAGAGAGGAACACAGGTGTCAGAATCAAACATTTTTTATTATACTGCTGGGGGTCTTGTGACATCTCCTTGACCAGAGAGGAGAAGAGAGAGTGAAGCAGAGAACAATGTTTAGTTAAGGTGAATGCTATGCTAAGAACTGTGTTAAATGATTTTCTATTTTTTAGTGTAAAAACCATAGAGCTGATCTTTTAGCAATGTATTTGATTCTATTATTCAATGATTCTCTTAAGAGGCTTTATATTCTCATTTATAATTTTTAATGAAAACTGCCATGGTAAATGAGGCAGTACATACACCAACTATTGAGACTCTCTCATCTGTCAAGGGCTGTGAAACACGGAGAGGGGAAAGAAGTCAAATTTGGGCCAAATAAAAAATAAAGCCGTACAACTTAATTTTAGATAGAAAAAATATAAAAAGCTAAAATAACTTTCTATTAGAATAAATATTAATAAAATGCTACTTATCATATTATACAAAATGATATTTTCAGGATAATGTATATAGAATATATAAATGTCTATTTCTTCTATTCAATGTGTATCTGTTTAGAAAACATATATATGTATATTTTATCTGTTGTGTAAGTAGAGATAAATAAATACCAGAAAAAGGCTAAATATTTTGGAAAATGTGAAATTTTAGCAGGAAAAAAAGATTTGATCTGAACCTGAAGAATAAATATCACAATTATCCTTGTCAGGCAGTTACTTTATTTATTGTACCAAATAAGCAACAGCATGGCTTTTTGTTAGCTGATCCGTTTTCTTGCCATTGTGTCAATATTTCAGTGCTGGATTTTAATCTTCTCTCAAATAGACTTAATCAGTTGATCAAACTGCTTTTTCCAGTAATTAGTCTAATCATACACTTTAACCACTGGGGAGAGCTCGGCAGTTTCAATCACACCATTTCGAGGTAAGAAGAGAAGCCAAATATACATTGCAAAATGATGAGTCGATTCATCATTTGCCTTCTGATATGTGTACTAAGAGATCACACAATCATTTTATAGTATTCCTGACAAGAGTTTATACTTTGAATCTAGTAACAGGGAAATGATTAGAAAAACCAAATTGAGCAACCTGCACTTTTCAAAAATGGCGGCGTCATAAACAACAAAAAAATTAAAGAATTATTCCAGATTAAAACATGATATGATAGTTTTCATGCGTTTATTAATAATTTTCTTCTTAAACTGCTAGAAAAATTGACAAAATAAATGAAACAACTGTTTTCAGACATTAAACAACAGGACGCATAAGACTATGATCGCTAAGAGAAAAACAAACTAGGTGAGCCTGATGACAGCAATGGCTTTTTGGCCAGAGGCGCATTCTTGAATGTGTAGCAGGGAAGGACATTCCAAGCAGATCATAGTGGTCTTCCGTGATAAGATAAAGATCAGAGTTCAAGAAGTTTGAAGAAGCTGGAAATTTTAGAGTAGAGTTCCAGAGAGAAAGAAATTATACCAGAAAAGAGCTCCATAAATCTGCAAAGGGGTTTTTATGAATTTTTGTTGAATATGCGTGAAAATCCATGAAATTGAAAATAAAATGGATAAGAAATTGTGAGCTGATTGGTACTCCAAACTCAAGTAGGAATGGAAATCGTTTGATTTTCCACTAGTCCAAGGAAAGTTATTGTTGATTACTTGCAGGTATTCAATAAAGATTCCAGAAAAAACCTGCTTCAATACTGTCCCTACTACTACTAATCTATCCCTAAAGCAAAAGATACCCTTGAACCATCCTAACAAAGCTTAAAAAAATCCTTAGACAATCATACTAAACTACAAATAACTTTACTACCTATCTAAAATTCTTTAAATGAAAGCAACATAACCCATATAATAATAACATAAACTATATGGTGCCCAGCACCTAATAAAAATATCAGTACATATAGTAAAAATGCAGAGAAAAGTGACCCCAATTGGGAGAAAAATCAGTTAATAAAAACAGATTCAGAAATAATACAGATAATGGAATTAGTGGACAAAGATATTAAAAGAGCAATTGCATATATTTTCAATGGTTTAAAAAATATGAATATGGTGGGGATAATAAAGGCATACACACACATACACATCATATCAAATAAAAAATTAACAGCATATTAGACACTTCAAAATAAAACATCAGTAAACTTGAAGACATATTGATAGAAACTTTTCAAAATGAAGCACAGAGAGTAAGAGACTAAAAGAGATGAACAGAGTATTAATGACCCGTGAGATAAACAATCTAAAATATATGTATTTGGAGTCCATAAATTATATAAGAGAGAGAAAGGGACATAAAAATAATTGAAGAAATAATAACTACAAAACAAAAACTTTTCCAAGTTTGATGAAAACTATAAACTCACAGATCCAGGAGGATCAACAAACCTCAAGAAGGATAAATATAAAGAAAATCACAGCTAGAGATATCATGAGAAAATTTCCAAAACCATTGATAAAATGAAAATCTTAAAAAATAACCAAAGGATAAAAAAGACACATTAGATACGAAGGAACAAAGATAAGAATATCACAGACATCATATAAGAAACTGTAAATCAGAAGACAATGAAATAACATTTTTAAAGTACTGAAGAATATAATCTAGAATTATAAACCTAGCAAAAATGTCTTTAAAAATAGCAAAATAATTTTTCGATCTACTAGAATTAATTTCCAGCAAAATTACATTAAAAATTGTTAAGGTCAGGGACAGTAGCTCACGCCTATAATACTAGCATTCTGGGAAGCTGAGGCAGAAGGATCGCTTGAGGCCAGGAGTTTGAGACCAGCCTGAGCAAGAGTGAGACCCCCATCGCTATAAAACATAGAAAAATTAGCGAGGCATGGTGGCATGCACCTGTAGTCCCCACTACTTGGGAGGCTGAGGCAGGAGGATTGCTTGAGTCCAGGAGTTTGAGGTTTCAGTGAGCTATGGTAAGATACCACTGCACTCTAGTCTGGGTGACAGAGCAAGACCCTGTCTCAAAAAAAAATTGTTAAAGAAAGTTTTCTAAGTGCAAGAAATATTATAACAAATGAAAACTTAGATCTGTACAAAGAAGTGAAAAGGATCAGAAATGGTAAATGTATTGGTAAAATACGTCCCCTAGTTTTTATATTTAACATCATAATATCAATGGACTGTTAGCTTCATAACACATGTAGAGTTAAAATGTGTGATAGCAATAACACAAACAATGGAAGGGGAGAAACTAAGGTATATTGTTTAATGTGGATACGTTATATGTGAAGTGGTATAATTTCACTTGAATGCAGACTATAATAATTTAAAGATGCATATTGTAAATTCGATAAGAACCTCTAAGAATTAAAACAAATGGTTAGGACTTTCGGCAAGATGGCTGACTAGAGACATTGATCACCAAATCATCTAAGAAAGAAGGAAATGTTTTAGTTGAAAAAAAAAAGTTAGCTCAGATGTAATTCTGAGGGAGAAGTGCCAGAACCTACCAGAGATTCCAAAGGAAAAAGTTGTGGAGCAGAACAAGAAGGAGCAAGATTTCCCTAAAAATCAACTGCCGAGAGGCTTGGAGCCTGGAAGAAAGGCTGCCACCAGCATCTCAGAGGCTCCAGGCTGCAGAGTGGATGCAGCACTGAGCAGCCCACCATGGAGCTGTTCAAGGCCATCTGTACCTGAGCCCTGCAGAGAGAAGGGAATGCTTATACACTGTTGGTGGGACTGAAAATTAGTACAACCTCCATGGAAAACATCATGGAGATTCTTCAAAGAACTAAAAGTAGACCTACCATTTGATCCAGCAATCCCATTACTGGGTATTTACTCAAAGGAAAAGAAGTCATTTAGTCAAAACGACACCTGCACTTGAATGTTTATTGAAGCACAGTTCACAATTGCAAAGATGTGGAATCAATCCAAGTGCCTATCAATTCATGAGCAGATTAACAAAATGTGGTATATGTGTGCCATGGAATACTACTTAGCCATGATAAAGGATCAAGAAGGTTGATTAAGGCCTCTTGAAACAATTTGGATGGAACTGGAGACCATTATCCTATGTGATACCTTAAAGAGATACAAGTAGAACTACCATTTGATCCAGTAATCCCATTACTGGGCATCTACCCAAAAGAACAAAAGTAGCTCTATGAAAAAGACACCTGCACTCGAATGTTCATAGCAGCACAATTCACAATTGCAAAGATGTGGAAACAACCCAAATGTCCATCAATACATGAGTGGATTAATAAACTGTGGTATATGTATACTATGGAGTACTATTCAGCTTTAAGAAACAATGGTGATTGTTTCTTGTTTCAGCACCTCTTGTATTCTCCTGGAAAGCACTGGAACACATTCTATTAAGTGAGGTATCCCAAGAATGGAAAAACAAGCACCACATGTACTCACCATCAAATTGGTATTAACTGATCAACACTTAAGTGTACATATAAGAATAACATTTATTGGATGTTGGGCAGGGGGAGGGAGGAGGCGGGAGGAGGAGGGAGTAGGGGACAGGTATATGCACAAACAATGAGTGCAATGCGCACCATCCGGGGGATGGACATGCTTGAAGCTCGGACTTGGAGGGGAGGGGGGACAAGGGCAACATATGTAACCTAAACATTTGTACCCCCAAAATATGCTGAAATAAAAAAAAAAGAATAGAAAAACAAACGCCACATGTAATTGCTTTTAAACTGGAACTGACTGATGAGCACACATGTGCACAGAGGGAAGTAAAACTCAGTGGAAATCAAGCAGTGGGGAGAGCATAGGAAGGATGGACGAAAACCTACCTCATGGGTACATTGAACACTATCTGGGTGATGGGCACACTTATAACCTTGACTCAAGCATAGCAAAGTTGATACATGTAAACAAAAACATTCATACCCCCATACTATTTTGAAATAAAAAAGAAAAGGTATCAAACTATAGGTAGAATCTCACAAATTAGAATAATTTTTTTTTTAAGTTAATGAGAGTACTTCTGCTCCCAGTAATGGCAGGCTAGACTATTCAGACCAATTCTGCCACCAAGAACAACTGGAAGATTTGGAGAAAATATTTTAAAATTCTTGGTACACTGGGAATAACAAAGGAGACAAAAATGACAGTGGAACTAACCAGTGGGCACACAAGGAACCTAACATGTTGGTGGGCACATTTATAGTCCTGACTCAAGCCATGTAACAAAAACATTTGTACCCCCTTAATATATTTTTTTAATTTTGGAATATTATGGGGGTACAAACACTCTGGTTACATAAATTGCCTTTGTACTACTGGAGTCAGAGCTCCAGACAGCATGCACTGCACCCATTAGATGTGAATTTAAAGAGTTAATGCTAATAACTGAACATTGGATCTAAGTTAATATCACAAAAATAATTTGTCTAAGAAAATGCAAGAAAAGAGGAAAATAGAAATAAAAACAAGTAGGACAAATAGAAAACATATAGCAGAGTGTTAGAATTCAATTCAGTCTAATAATACTCAATGTAAATGTCTATATACTCCAATTAAAAGGCAGAGATTGTGAGTTGTATAAAAAAGTGATCTAAATCTGTATGTGCCTTAAATATAGCAATATAAAGCTATATTGTATTTTATATTTAAGACAGTAAAGCCTAGTAAAAACTGACTGATAGCTTATCTTATTCAACAATACCATCATGCACCCAAGCCACAAACCTGGTTATCTAACTTGACTCCTTTTTCTTTCTTACAGTTTCCCCACCTGTGCTTCAAAGCTACTCAATCCAGTCTTACTTCTTTCTAGAGTTTAAATTTCAACTTATTCTCTATTCTAGTGATAGTAATCATATATCTATCATGGTTATAATGTAAAAAGTGACTACTTTGCCTTCAGAATTAAGTATAAACCCCCTCAGATTGACTTACAAGTCGTCTTTCTCTTTTGTCCTTAGCTCTCCAGTCTAAACTCTTTCCATTTTCTTCTGACTCTTTTGTGTCCTAAGTTCCACCATATTTTATGAAATGCATTCATCTTTTATTTCTTTTGTGCTCTCTGCTTTGAACATCTGTCCCACCGTTTCCCCATATCACCACACTTCACTAACATGAGATTGACTCTACTCTCTCCCCTCTAGGAGTCATTTGAAATGTCACCTTTTCTGGGACCCCTTTCTTGACCTATTAAAGCTAAGTTTCCTACTCAATTTCTGATATGGCAAAATCTCTCTATGCTTACTTCATCTCCATGGTAACACTCAAATTATGTGCTTTAACTGAGTTTTCTGATTGTCTCTACTCTTGACTATAAACTCCTTGATCTCAAGGACTTCAATTATAATTGTATTTGCCAACACCTAGTACTGACTTGGCTTCATAAATATTTGCCGGATGAATAAGTTATCAGATGGAATTTTGCTAGGGAAAGATATACCTGAGACAGGAGGAATCAAACATTTACCTTCTTTTGATATATTAAAATTTTAATTTCATCCTCTATGTATGAATTATTCACTTTATGAATACACTGCAACAAAAAATGTAAATCTAGGTTAACTTTATACCATCACCTAGCATGCTTGGGTGACACCTTCTCTCATTGTCATTGTGCATTCAAGTATCATAGAGGTGACAGAGACCTTAGAGGGACTACTGAGTATATAATATTCCCATTTTTCAGATGACAAAACTGTTAATACAGTCAGTTAATTGCTAAAGTAAGATGAAAATGCTTTGCTCTATACTATGATGTCTTTAAAATATCACATTGTCAAATGCAAAATTACTTTGTATTAGATGAATTCCAAAATCATAGATTAAACAAATTTGGATTATATGAACCATATTTCCATCTATTCTTACAGATAATTGATAATAATGAAGTCTTCCTACACTTGCACAGAATTCACAGTTTATGGGGGACGTTCATGTACATTAGCTCACACAACGACTGTGTGCAATAGGCAAGGATTGTTACACATGAGAAAATTTAGGCCCAGAGAGAAAGAATGGCTTATCCAAAACAGAATTTTAGTAGATGATGACGTAGGAAAAACGTCTTGGGTTGTCTTCTACTTAATCCCAGCCTCCTTTACTATATCCCTAAGCACCTCTATAATGACAAGTTGGCTCCTTGATAAAAGTTGTAAAAAGTATGTATTGAAGTCCATTGCTTAAATGGTTCATATAAGTTGTGAGATTTCTGTTAACAGTGCAGCTTATTAAGATATTGAGTCAGAAGTTCTAACGTGTTCAACCATTCCCGAACTGATCATGTTGTGCCAACTCAGGGACCTATGTTTGCTTTGCTTATATAGGGGGAAATGTAAGACTTCTTAGTAAATAATACCACTGCTTCTTTCTGCTTTATACTTTTAAGATATTACTGAAATATCCATTCTTTTTTTAAACTCTGTTTAAACTTCTATCCTAAATGGTTACTCATATGAATAAAAGATGATTTGAATGTCCCTAACACACTTGCCAATGCTTATCATGTATATAACGTGGTGCTAGACAATCAGCATTTTACTCTAGATTTGAGTGGCCCTGGAAGCTCTTTAGAGATAACATAGTAAACACCACATCAACACACACACACACACACACACACACACACACACACACACAGGCGGGGGGGGCGGGGGAGAGAGAAGTTTAGTTATCATACTGGCTTCCTTTCAGTGAGGAACTAAGAGAGTAAGATTATATCATAAGTTGCATAAGGAAAGGTATAGTGTCTGTTTCGTTCTCAGCTCCAATGTGCCTTCCTAAATAGCCATGTTGATCAATGCAAATTTATAAAACTCGGGTTATTCCCTATTATCAGTACAAATCCCATAAGGCTTTCTTAGGGAAGAGAGGAGCAAAACATGACAAATCTCCTGAATGAGTTGACTGTTATAAGGATTATGTGTATGCAAAATACTTAGTGTAGTGCTTAGTGTATATGCAGGGTTGCCACATTTAACAAATAAAAATACAGGATACCTAGTTAAATTTAAATTTCAGATAGTTTATCTGAAATTGAATATACATATACTAAAAATTATTCGTTGTTTATCTAAAATGGGGTATACACTAATATTCATTATTTGCCTAAAATTCAAATATGAATGAGCATCCAGTATTTTATCTGGCAACCCTGGGCTTACCTTAATTGCTTAATACATGTTAGACAGCAGTACTACTGCGGCGACCACCACCTCGCAACCTGAATTTATTCCCAACACACTGCACAGCTAACGTGGTAAGAAAGTCATGCCTTTTTGCAGACCTTTTGAGGCAATTATCCTTGACCTACTTTGGGCCTCTGATATTACTGACCACTGTCACTTGAAGTTCTCTCTTGCTGTGCCTTTTGTGACAACACATAGTTTTGATTCTCTTTTGATTCTCTTCCAATCTCTGCAATGCTTAGGCTCCTTCTGTGTTATTATTTTTTCTCTTTCTCCTACCTAGTGCTCACTGGAGGCATTACCTTAGGCTCAATCTTTGTTCTTTCCTTATTTCCCTTCTCTTTGAAGAGCACAGCTTTTCTCGTTGCGGTTGTGTTAGTCACCACTTTTATGTTGATCTCCAAGTCCTCCAAGTTCCAGTCCTGACTTGGTCCTTCTGCTCTGAGCCTGGCTGTCCAGATCCCAACCCAAGATGCCTGTGTAGTCCAGACAAGGGACGTCAGATCCAATGTATACAAAACCAAGCACTGCATCCTGTTTCCCAACTGCCTCTTCTTCCAATTTCCTAAGTTTTGTGCAAATATTATTTTTGATTTCTTTCTTCTTTAACCTTCGTAGGTAATCAGTCTCAATCTTTGTTGTTACTTTGAATAGTGGGCTGAAAAAAATGCAATTTAAGTCAAAATGAATGGTAACTACTTCTGCCTTCCAGGTTTATGTGTGAGTTTGGGAAGGAACTGTGGGGAGAGTTGGCACTATTTATTTCACGGGGATTATAAATATCTATACGTTCCCTTTTATTTACAGAGGCTTATGGCTATGAAGAGAGAGAAACAGCTGAAATTTCACCCTTTGACAGTTTATTTATGCTACAGAATGGTAAGACTCAGAATGGATGGACCTTGATTTTAATATACTTTACTAATGAATGTTTGGTTATGCAAACACAAGTCCAGGGCTGAGGCCGGAGTGGGAAACTGACATTTTCTGTAAAATAAAGTGAGGCAATTAGGAGTTAATAAAGACTCAAGGGAGAAAGGGGTCCAGGCAACACAGTGGGTAGCTGGAGTCTCCAGAGAGTCTCCTAAACAAGCATTGCAAGTGTCAGGCTACTGGAAAGCTTAGAGCATGGATGTCTAATATTCAATTTAAATGGCTTTCTGAGAAGCACTATATAACATCATTACTTCAAACTTCAGCAGAGTTTTTTAAACACAAAAATATTCTGTGTTGAGCTGAGTCTACATTTAGGTTTGTACGGAGCAGAGCTAGAAAGAAGCTGTGGGTTAGGAGATGGGAAAGAGATTTCACCCAAAACAGAAAGGAGCCAAACGTGACCATGTAGGCCCCTGGAAATGTACAGAAACTTTAAGAAAGGTATTGGATTTCCTATACGTTAAGGGCTTAAGCCAACTTTATGTAAATCTCAAAGGACAAGTGACTTTAGCTGACATTTGGGTCATATTCTGTAATGACACCTTAGAATCTGTCTTTTCCTACTGCCACCACTCTTAGCAATTCACACCCTGGTGACAGCCACTGCCTCCTGAGGGGTCTCCTGGTCTCTGTTACGTCCATCCATGCCTATCCACTCATTCTACCAATCATCTGTTTGGTTTTGTGGAGTCCAAGTTGGAAGTCCTGTACTAGTTAGCTGTGTGATTCTGAGTTGAGCCATTAGTTTCCCTCACTATAGCACAAGGAGATCCATAGCTAATTCCTGCTTTTCAATATTATGAATTTCTGTAAATGATGTTGGGCCACAGAATACTTACATACTGAAAGCTCTGTGTTTTGCTCAGTTATAAACCTGACTTTACTCTGTATCTCCAGCAGATGGGGCCAGGGAAAGGATTTTGCCAGGTTCCAAATGCTTAGTGAGGTTTCTCTGAGGCAGCTGCTTCATCCCAGGTTCTTACACAATCCTCACAACAGTCTTATTAAGTAGACATTATAATCTCTGTTTTATAGATGAAAAATTGAGGCTGAGAGGGTTAAGTAAGTTGACCAAGGCTGCATGAGTTTGTAAGTGGCAGAGGCAAGATTCGATCAGAAGTCTGTCTCACTCCAAACCCATGCTCTTTCTATACTGTTTCCTCTGAGGAGAAGAAAAATGCTTATATCAGCTATGTTCCCCGGATAGCAAAACACTGAGCTGTTTTTGAGATTGCAGGTGAACTGATGTTTAAGCAAATTAATCAAGAAAAAATGAAGTGTAAGGATTTTAGCAAAGTTGTAGGAGTGAATCAGTGAAATGCAAAGTGGCAAAAATCAGGGACTCTCTGTACTTGCCTTTCTTAACTATGAAGTTAATGTAAGAACCAAAAGAGAAAATGGACAAAAAAAAGCACAACAAAAAGTATAAAGTCTTCTCCAGGTATGGAGGGTTTATGATTTTGGTTATTATTGTTTTTGAAATTATCCTTTAGATTCTCATTTATGCAGTGATTTCTTTTATAACTGATTTTTTTTTTTTTTTTTTGACAGCATGTCAGCTTTCCCCAGGGAAGCACTTGCTAGCTAACTTCATAAACCTGACAGTTGCAGGCAAGTGCAATGCATAGCAGCGGCAGCCGCTTTGCACTTCTGGGAACAGCTAGAAGTCTGGGAGGAGGTTCTATGGATATTGGAACCGCTGAAATACAGACGGAGAATCCGACAAGTTCCCAGTGGAAAGTACATGCATTTAGGTTTCACTTTTAGGCAGCGATTTTTGAGGTAATGACATTTTATGGTAATAGATGAGGAAGTAATCACCACAGAACTTGATTCTTGTCGAAATTCTGCAGTATATCAATAATAGGCAGAATAAAGATTGGATAGCCTTGGGGATAATTGGATATAGTGCAGATGGAAGCAATTTGAAAGTATTATTATTTTTTCTTTGCAAAAGTAGTACACATTTATTTTTAAAAAAGAAGGAAATTTATATCAATCAAGCAAATGTCCCATTTCCCAATTTTTATTTTTCCTACAATCCTATTAAAAGTTTGATATGTGTTTTTCTATTATCATTTTAATCTATTTTCTCTTTCTCTCAATATATGTATTTGCTCTCTTTCCAAATGCACACACATTTACGTCTATGTATTATAAATACATATGTTTATGTATTATCTTATTTATTAATATTATATATTCTTTATACTTAATATATGTATTTAAACAAAAATTGGATTCATGCTCTAACCTTACTCTGATCTCCTTCCTCATTTACTCTATCGTGAACATTTTTCTGTGTTAGTATTTTCAGCCCTACCTCACGAGAAAAGCAATTTCAAAGCTAATTTAGAAATAGTGACAGGGAGAATATAAAGTAATACTTTGCAAGTCTTGGGGAAATAAAGAAGGGAAAGAAAATGAGTAGGAGAAATGGCAATTAATGAACAGAATAAGTTGAACAATTGTTTCTATCTCTTTCTCTCTCTCTCTGCTTCTGATTATATGCTCAGATAGTTTTTTATTTATAGTGTGCAATGTCTCTAGAATAAATGTTTGATTCTAATAATTTTTTAGATGTAATTGTTTTATGGTTAAAGAAATCCTCGCATAAATGAGCTTAGAGAACAAGTGGAAAGAACACACGGAAACTAAAAGACAGAGATTTCTTTTGCTATATGAGGCCTGTTGTTAGGATCGACCAATCTGTACTGATAGCACTTTAGAAATGCGATTTATTTATTTCTTCCTATTGTTTTGCTCCCAGTTGAATGGAAAAGCATACTGTGAGTTTTGCTATTGAAAAAAAAACAAAACAAGTAACACTGTTGGAAAATATTTAACGTATCTGTTTCTGCAAAAGAAAACCTGGAATAATAGTTTTCTTAGAAGGAAGACTAAAATTCCCAGAGATATTCTTGATGGAGTTGAATTTAGAATCTCTAAAAGGTCTAAGAACTAAGATAATGTTAAAACGGTTCTTAAAATAAGGTTTCTGCGTTGGGCAACTGAAACAGTAAATTCAAATGCTTTTTCACTTTCTACTCCTGAAAATAACTCTGCAGATAAGATTAATGAGGTGTTGGAATTAGCAGTGTGATATAAGCAGTGCTGTTGGCCCCTCTAAATATAGCTTCTTTGATTTGAAGTACAGGGCCAATTTTCTCCCACTCGTCTGCCTTCCAGAGATTTCTTTCTAAGGCACTTTCTTAATATTTAACACAGCTCTCAAAACGAGATAGGGATAATGAAGAAAGGCATTTGGCTAAGAGTTTTCAGACCTTCTATTGAACTAGGTCGGGGTAGAATGGGAATGGGATGTAGGTTACAAACAAGACTCAACCAACAAACCGATAGGCAATCGAATCATCACTGCCCAAGACACACTCCTAATCCAGCTGTAGAGAGCAAGCTAGCAGGGCATGAATATTTAAATAGAGAAGTCAAACAACTGCTTGAGGATCAATGTTAAGATTTGGAATTAGAGAATATTAAATCTTTATCTTTGTGTTGCTGAGTGGTGAACAGATTCTAAAGTGGCCTCTAGGATCCCACCTCCTGGCATTCACACCTCCGTGTATTTCTCCTCTTCCCTCCGTCCCCCCATGTGTGGGAGAAACCCATGACTTGCTTCTAACTAATAGAATATGGCAAAGGGGATGGCATAGATGGGATTATGCATAGTGATTATATTAAATAAGGTCATCACTTCCAATTTGCAAGGGGAATTTTTCCTCCTTGCTGTCTGTGAAGGCACAAGCTTCCACGTTGTTCACTTCCCTATTGAGAGGGCCACATGGCAAGAAAATGCGAGCAGCCTCCTGCCAACAAGAAACCAAGACCCTCAGTTTGGCAGCTTGCAAGGAATTGAGTGCTGCCAATAAACGTATAAGCTTGGAAGTGGATCCCTCCCCACGAGAGCCTCAGATGAGAACACAGTCCGACCAACACTTTCATCATAGAGGACTCATCTAAGCAATGCCTGAACTCTCGACCCATAGAAACTGTGAGACAATGAATGTGTGTTGTTTTAAGGTGCTAAATTTGTACAGTAGTGTTACACAGCAATAGCTAACTAATACATTGAAGCATAAAAATTATAGTTTGCTACCTGGTATCACCTAATCGTATCTTACGAGTCTTTACTCACTGTAAAGGGGAAGGGAAAATAACTCTAGGGTCCATACTAAATCTCCCCATTGTCAGCTTAACTTATTTTCACCCTTCTTGTTTAGAGATGCTCATTATTTCTTCCTCTTGTGGGATAAGGAGCCCTACCCATAGCACTGATGAAGAGTTCCATGATGCCGCCATCCGTGACTTGTTTGGCTAGGGGTGATGTTTGCCAGGGAAGTTAGATATTCTTTCCTAGGCATATGGGGTTAAGGTGTAAAGGCAGAGTCCATAAGAAAGGGTGAGAATCTGGAGCTGAAAGGTCATGTAGAATCGAGGCCAGTGTTGGTGCCATGATGATAAACACTCTCAAATGAGCCTAAATTAGTGGAGAACAGAACTAGGAGCTGTTTAGGGGCAGCTGGCCTTCAGAGAGGAGATTGGTGCAAGACAGAGTAGGAAACAGAGGTGAGAACCTCTCGGGGAGAGAGATGAAGACAAAGTAGGGCTTGATAATTTTCCAGTTTTCATAAAGTTTGGTTTCATTTTCTACAAAAGGGGAAAAAAAGGGAATAGAGAGATTTCCTTTTTCTTTGCAACAACTCTTCCTTTCCTTAACCTTACATAATTAAATGATGCTGTGTTTAGCTTTTAAATTTACATTTTATTTATATGTGGTTTGAATAGGTAACAGTTATTGTTTAAAACGCAAAAAGCACAAAAGTCTCCCTAATAACTCTGCCTTCCATCTGTGCAGTTTCCACACCCTCCTGAAGACTATCAATGTTACCAGTCTAGTGTTTATCCTCTCAGATATTTATGCATATTCAAGCAAAAAAGTCCTTACTTCCTCCTTTTTCTGAATGTTCATAATTTATGGAGCTGGTCTCTTATTGTCTTTTTTCTCTGCTTGCTTATATAATTTTCTTTCTACCCTTAATTTTCCCTGTGATGTACCTAGGAGTGGATTTCTTAGTTTATTCTGCTTAAGGTTTGCTAAGCTTGAATGTGTGGTTAATATCTTTGATCCACTTTGAGGAATTCCCCACCATTATTTCTCCCTATTTCTTTGAGAATCTAAGCATTGCAAGTCTAAAAGATCTCTCTCTCTCTTCCAGACCCACCCCCTGCCAGCCATGCCTACTTAGGCAAAGCCTTGTGGAGGAAAATTGGTGTACAGGAAAAACTAGCCCTGTGTTTGGAGTTCTACAGATTCTAACCCACTGTGCCAAACAACATACAGGCAGCAAAAGTTCAGTTGGTTTCTACTTGTCTCAGAAAAGGTCCAAGGCCTATTTTAAGGTTGCCCCTCCACTTGTCCATGGTCCCAGACTTGGCAAAAATGCCCCTGCAGATAAAAGTGACGATGAACTTTTGCTCACCTACAAATGTTTTTTTTCCCTTTCTTTGATTTAATTTATCTAAGACTTCTTTGTTTCCACAGATTTTCAATGACTTTAAAGAAAAAAAAATTGCCCCCTCCCCCCATTTCTCTGGTGTTTTCTCACTGTTATCACAAGGATGGTAAAAGATCTTTGGCAACCTTTCACATCCTAAGCGGTCATGGATCTCCTGATTTTTTCCAATATATTTTTCATTTGCATTTAATTTTGCTTGTTGTTAGCTTTCTGTGCTCTATGCCTTCTACTTTGCTTTAATTACTGTTTTCCTTCCTTGCGTCTCTCCCAAGGTTTGTCTTCATTTCTGTGATGGACTCATTTTTCTCCTGAGCTTTGTTAGTTCATATTTTATTTCCCATTCCTTACTTTCTCTTGGTCTTTCCTATGCTTTTCCTCCTATTTCTCTTAGCTCTTAAATCTTGGATTTTTACTTTAGATAGGCTATTACTTTACTAAACACATATTGTGAAAGATATGTTCAAATTTTCAACTGTGTTATGATGACATTTTTCCCCGTGTCGCGTCTTTTATCTGGCTCTTGTTTTTCCTTTTATTTCTGTCCTCTTGCATGGTGGGTTTGAACAGACCCCATACTGGTTCCTTTTTGATCACTAATTTTTGAAATGAGTGAACTTTTACGTATTTGTCTGAAGTTCATATTGAAGAGGACCAAGACTATGTCCCAGGTTAGTCGAAGTAATTTTTTAAACGATTTCGTGTGTGAGCATGTTCGTCCTTTAATTCTTCGCAGTCAATCATATAGGGTCTGTGAGATTTTTTTCCACGTTGAAAAGTCTTTTTTTCACCTCTGCCTGTGAAACAGATGGGTTCCTACAAATATGGCATATTTATATACGATTCTTTCTGTAGTCTCACCTCCTCTGCTTCTTGGAACTAAATGAGTGCGGGGAAGCTTCTGCTGTCCGTTGTTCATCTTGTTTCTCTCACCACCAGCAAGAGGTTAGGTTTCACACCTCCGGGTACGCGCCTTTCCTTTCCTTTTCTGTCCTTGAGAAGCTTATTTTACTTGTTCTTTTTCTGCCTTTATGGTTTTCCCTCTCTCCTTCCTCCCACTCCCATTTCAGCTCGGTCTTTGCTGTTTTTGACAGCTCATACACCTATGTTGTGTTTGGGGGTTTTAGCTTTTTCTGTTTTCACAAAAATTGGGTTATTGATTTCGGTTTTTGTTGCCCTTATTGGTTTTGAATGATTTCCAAAAAAGACCAGGGGAAGATACAGATTTTAAATTTCCGTCTTCAAACTTGTAGGGATTTCTTTACGCACTGAATGTCTTCTACATGTCAGGTTCTGTTAGGGTGGCAATTGCACGCAAGTTGCCTGTTATTTGTAATGGAGAAATCTGACCTTGGAGGGCTCCTTACAGAGGACAGCATTTTGAATAACAAGACCAAATTTCTTTAAATAATGATACAAGTTTATCTTATTGTGCATAGATTTTTATCAGCATTGACAATCTCTAGATTTAGTTCCATAACTTACATCAGTAAACCCTTTGTGACACTTCATATTTTAGGTAATGATCGCCATTAATTAATTTAGAAGTTCCATATAAAAGCTTTAGCATAAACCCTGGCAAACAGTTAGTGCTCAATAAATGTTAGCTTTGTTTTCTCTGTTCTCTGTGCTTGTCATCCATTGACCCCTCACAATAGCCTGTTGTTATCTCTATTATCAGATGAAGACACTGAGGATCAGAGAAGTTAAATAACTCACCCAACATGAGTGGCAGGAACAGTTAGCTGTACACACAGGTCTGCTCCTTACCCAGCCTGCGCCCTTAGGCTCTTTCTCTTAATGCCTACGTCATGCTGCTTGCTTAAGAATCACTCAAATTGCCTTCAGTTTTCTCTTTTAAAATGAAACCGTCCTTGTTTCTTCGTGTCTTTGTTGGTTTCCTTTTCCCAGTCCTTTCAAACAACTCTGTGGTGGAGTCACTTAGTAAGGGCCTGATTAGTGCTTATGCCAATGGAAAGATTGCTTTTGTTTTCTAGGGCTATGTTCCTACATGTACACATCCTCCGACACTTAGGACCTACATTTTTTACAGCAGTGTGGCTTCGTAATCACTTTTCTTGTCTCCTTTCCGTGGACCGCACACCCCTCCTTTTTTCTATACCTGTGATCCCTTTCAGCCTTTCAGGCCCTTGCAGAGGCAATGCCACGTTCTTAAGCACTGTGTGGAGCTGTGGTCCTCTGTAGTCTTCAAAACAAATTATCCTCAAGGCAAACAGATCTTTCTCTTGCTTTTCCTCATCAGAATATAATATTGATGGGTTATTACAGTAGCAAAATCACTTCTTACTGTGGAAAAAAAAGAAAAAAAAAACTTTCTATCTTAGGGATAGGAGCCCCTTTCAAATTATCAGGCCCAGAAAGAGGCATTGGAATGAAACGGCAGTCACATCACTCCCCCTGGAGCTAAATAATTACCTCTTGAAGCCACTTGCTGTGCGGGCTCTAGATTAACTGATGCGCCAAATAACCATAAAATGGCATACACCCTGTAGTTCAACAATGTATCACTAACTGATGTTATTTCTGCCAACCAGTGAGAATTCTTGAAGAATGACTTTTGTTATCACCCTCACCTCCTGATTTGTTTTTTGTTCTTTAAACACTCAAGCCTCTCATTTGCTCTTTAGAGCACTGTCCAAGGCAAACTGGACATGTGTCCAAGGCTGCAGCCATCAACCTTGGCCCAGATAAACTCTCTATATTAATTTTGCCTCAGCTTCTTCATTTTAGGTCACCATTTCTAGTGCTGAGAGCAGGATTCGGAGTGGCCTGGCCAGCTCCGAACCCCTTATGTTCTTCTGATTCTGAGAGAAATCGTTGGATATAAAGTGATAAGTCCTACTGAAAATCTAGACCTATTCCACTCTTTGATTGAATGTCTAGACTTTATTTGGGCTGCTCTTTCAAACCCTCCATTTCTAGAATGGAGATTTTTCTTACACTATGGGTAAGAAATTTGGGATACGGGAAAAAAAAAACCTGCCCTTTTCACCTCTGACAGAAAGTTTGGGTCACAGTTGGGCAAAGAGCTCTTCAAAGAACTTCTACGTTTTCTCCTCTGCCCCATGGCAGTAAGGTCCAGGTCAAGGTGTTGGCAGTTAGGCACCGCTGGTTTCATTTTAATAGCATGCTTTTAAGATAGTAGCTGTCTTTTATTGCTTGAAAATTCAAACTTGACTTTTCATTTGTGACCAATTCCTGTTAGATCCTAACTGAAAAGTACATGAGGGTGAGTTTTCTCTCATTGGAGAAAAGAGGTGATTTGCTCCCTCTGACCTATTTGGGTGCTCCAGGTGACTGGGGACTTCGCAGGGTGTGAGGGCTGTGGTCCAGGATGTGAAGTGGCCTCATAGGGCATTCCACTCCAGAAGAACATTTGAGGCACCCCCTTTTCATTCTCAAGATGGGTATAATATGAGGGTCTGGTCCCAGATACCCTGAGCACTCTGCTGGCACCTGGCAATTAGAGACGATACAAGACAGGTAAGAGAGCGATTCGTGACTCCTGGGTGACACCTAGAGGAGTGACGCTCACCAGCACACTTCGACCCAAAGCACATTCCTAGCCTTGGTCACTTTTGAGAAGTTCTTAAATTATGGAAAATCAAGCTTCAAAATCTGAATGCTGTTTTTAGAAACACCAGCTGGGGTTTACGTCTAACAGATAGAAGGCATCCTCTTGTAGATATCTAGGAAAGTGGACCCCCCTAACCTGGGATGGTCATGAGCAATAATGGCCAAAATGGGGATCTTTTAAAGTGCCTAAAATACGTTACTTGTGCACACAATTAGAAAAGAATTGAAGTTAGAACCAGACAAATCGAATGGGAGATTTACTTTCGATAGCACGTAGAAGCTTGTAGAAGAAATTCTGAGAAAATTGCCTCCATTCAAGAGGTAAGCAAAAGGACATCTGAAATTATTTCTGAATTTTAAAAAATGATTTAGGAGACTTTTTTCATTTCACCTCCAACTACTCCTTCTCCTTCTACCCTTGTGCTTCTCTGAACCCCCTGTCCTGACTTGCCTCTCCTTTTATCACCACCACCTGAGGAAACTCCCCAGGTCTTTCCAAACTGTAGATTAGAGGAGCATTTAACAAGGCACTTAAAGGCCAGATGAATCTGTACTTGATTG
The DNA here is from genome assembly GCF_000956105.1 of Propithecus coquereli. Taxonomy (NCBI): domain Eukaryota; kingdom Metazoa; phylum Chordata; class Mammalia; order Primates; family Indriidae; genus Propithecus; species Propithecus coquereli. The sequence continues at coordinate 5,693,278 of NW_012151951.1, forward strand.
TGTTAAAGGATTTGAAGAAATCTTTAAACAATATCCCAGAATGGCTGATGTTTGACTCTAAGATCACCAGAATGATTCCTTTATAAATTCTACTTTCCTCAGTTGCTAAAATGAGGACTTGGTTACCTTTATCAAAAGGCCAATATATGAACCCATAAATTAGTCAACTTGTTAGATCAACTTTTTAAAACTATTCAGAAAGAAGAAAAAACTAAGGCATTAAAGATTATAAATTTGCAGCTACAACAACTAATTAGTCAAATCAGGCCTTTTCAGAAAAGATAGATGCCTCCTTGTAATGATCAAAAAGGTGTTTGCTTCTGTTGCAAAAAGCCTGACCATTTCCAAAAGATTGTAGAAAACTTAAAAAACAGCAGGAACGACAAAAAGACAGGACCTCACAAAATGAATAGAGATTTTCTGAGGACCAAAAAGATGTTTTCCCATTTTTCCTGGCTAATGCCTTAGGAGAAATAGAAATTTTCATAAATGGAGAACAGACACGAGTCCTCATAGACACTGGACCTACACTTTCTGTCCTCAATCTTACCACCTTAAACTGTCTTCTTCTTCAGAGTAATGAAACTATGCAAATGGTAGGGGTATGTAATCAACCTATGACTGTATATAAGTCCAGAATCTTAGAGTTCCAGGTAGGCTCACTCAATGACCATTCTTGCTTTCTGCTACTTCCCTCAGATCCCATCAATCTCTTAGGCAGAGAATTTTTCTTTTGGAATTTCACAATGCACATGTTTCCTTCTACCAAAAGGGAGGGGGGGAGATGTATCTAAATTTGGAACAAAGGACCAAATAGAATAACTACAGAATGAGAATGAAACCACTGAGGTTATAAAAATACAGATCCAACAAATGTTTTCTAAACCAGGACTACTGAATAACACTAATAAGTTATTGCAAGCTTTGCCAGGCCATTTATGATCCCAACAATCTTCCACCCACATTGGTAAAATATATTCAGCCACCCCCATTAAAGTGGAAGTAAACCCAATTAAACCTTTGTCCAATATCAGACAACCCTTTAAATGCCCTACTGGACTTACAGATGTAATAATTCTTATCATGTCTGTGAAATGTTAACATCCAGGGAATTAGCAAAGCAGCATTCCAGTTGAGATTGAACCTGAAATAGAGTTAAAATTCTTTAGACCACCATAACATTTCTTTTCTCAGTAGGTACTTCAGCTCAGGAGAGAAAAGATTTTTTTAAGAGCTCTATGATCAGAAGTCAGCTTAATTACAAGCTGATATTCAGTCTATAATTTTTTTTTTTTGGAAAAAAATTATGTCTATCTTTTCTGCTTTTGGATTCTGTTTCGAAAAAAAAAAAATTTTTTTTTCAGTCAACTGAAACCCCTTTTTAATTATGTGCTTGGTCCCTCTGTTCACTTCCTTCCTTGCTGGCATAATTTTTTGCCAAGGATAGTGTAAAACTTCATTGGCCTTTTAAAAAGCTTAAATTCTGTCTCTATGCTTTGAGATGTAAATTTGCTACCTTATTATTTAAACTCAGTAAGGACTTCAGCCAGGTGAGCGGGATAAACTTTAACTTAAACCATTTACAAAGTCTGAATCCAACTGTCCTTTAAACTAGTGAGTTTACCTGTTTCATGGCTAAAATTTTAAAAGCAAAACTACAAAATCATTGTACTTTTATGTGTGTCTGTGTACATGACTGTATATTTTCCATATAATACTAAGTTGGCTTATAAATAAGTGTTCACAAGTTAGTATTTTTCAAGTTCTTGTAACGTTAGAAAACTTTGAAACTAGCTTTAAAATTGCTGGTAAAATAAAATAGGAACGGCTTCAGAATTTTCAATTAAATATAATACAGACATTTTTCCCTGGTCTACTGGCCACACAGGTTTATGCTGTCCCTAGTACATGTTTTAAGGTCATAAAATGGCTGCTTCTGAGATATTTTTGAAACTTCCTTGATTTGTCTGTGGGCTAAAGCCATAAGGGCTGGCTTTTGGGCTTCCCTGAAGCCTTGCACACATCTCATTGTGAGCTTGTGTTTGGCTTTGAGCCTCTAGACTCTGGGCTCTGGACAAGTGGCCATGGTGAAGCCTGGGACATGTCCTAGGCACCTGGACCTCAGCTGCAAGGCAGAGCCAAATCCAATATGGCCCCATCCTCCCTTGCCCAGCTTTGCCTCCAGGCCACGCTAGGAGGGGTTGGATCCTCCAGGCATCACCTCCATAGATCTGTGCTCTGTCCATCTGGTGTGTAAATTGAGGGCCCAGACAAACCCTGGCCTTCATAATTGTCCTTAGGTACCATGTGGGCACTTGGGACCCAGGATGACTAGGGAAGACATTAGGAAGAGTACCTGTGTCATAGTTTTAAATATTTAAATCTGTTAATAAATGAAAAAAAATTGACAAAACATATCTTTCTAAAAAATTATAAAATGGTTTTCATCTGTAAATACAGACATAAAACAGTTCAAAATTATTTACTTTCTAGGTTTTTCACTGAAAATAAGGATTACTAAGATTTAACATTATAGTTAATATATGTAATTAAAACTACTAGATACAAGAGAAACACTTCCATATGCCATTGTATAAGAAAAGTAGGGGCCGGGCGCGGTGGCTCACGCCTGTAATCCTAGCTCTCTGGGAGGCTGAGGCGGGCGGATTGTTTGAGCTCAGGAGTTCAAAACCAGCCTGAGCAAGAGCGAGACCCCGTCTCTACTAAAAATAGAAAGAAATTAATTGGACAACTAAAAATATATAGAAAAAAATTAGCCGGGCATGGTGGCGCATGCCTGTAGTCCCAGCTACTCAGGAGGCTGAGGCAGGAGGATCGCTTGAGCCCAGGAGTTTGAGGTTGCTGTGAGCTAGGATGACGCCATGGCACTCTAGCCCGGGCAACACATGGAGACTCTGTCTCAAAAAAAAAAAAAAAAAAAAAAATAGGATGTGTTTTTGGTAGATGAAGTTATAAAGAAGATGTGAGGATGTGGTTTTTATTAAAGGAAAAGTAATTTTGTCTAGTTTAGAGGTTATTTAATGATAGTTTCAAAATGAAGAAAAAATGCTATAGATAAAGCTAAATGGATCTAAAAAGTTGGAAAAAGAAAAAATAAGAAAAATTTGTATTAAAAAGAGGTTATAAAAGGTTTATGGAAATCTTACCTTATGTGGTCAAAACTGATTGAGATTGGATAGATTTTTTTAAATTAAATTTTGTTAAAATTAGCTTAAGCATTAAAAATATACAGACACAGAGGTAGAATTTGGTTTTCTCTTTTGAACAAGATTTTCAAGTAGTATTAGTAAGGGATACTAAAATATTTTTGTTCACCTTTTGAGCAAACTACAAAAAGAATAAAAAAGAAGGAAGAGAGAGGGAGAGACAGATTCTGCTGATCTCATGCTGTCTTTATTGGGTCTTTTGATTGTTTGGGAAACTGAATCTCCACTCTGTCAAAGACTAAAAATTTTTACCTTTTGAAATCTTTGAATGACCACTGTGGCTAAATGAATAACTAGTATTTTATAGTGACCTGTGATTCTATTTTAATATCAAGTATTTTAAATCTTTGATTATTTGATGAATTTCCCCAAATCAAATTTCAAATTCTAAGTCTTTTTCACCTCAAACTAACGTTTGGACTTTGGTATGTTAAATCATATGGGAAGCATTGTCAAATAAGACATAGTGTTTCACTTTTTTTGAGTTATATTTGTATAAATGTGTTATTAATATATGATCCAAAATTGTATGATATTCCTAAATTTTGATATGCCTTGGTATATGTTATCAGTCATAATTATTATTATTATGTTAAACTACTGTATGCCACAGAAATAACCAAATTTCCTTGTGAATTGTGTCTTTAATCATAGCTACTCCTAGTTTTTGTCATCCACAGTTATTGTTTGATTCTTCTCATAAAGGGGTTTGCAATCACCTACCATCCATTATTTGCTTTTTCTTTTCTTTTCTTTTTTTTTTTTTTTGAGACAGAGTCTCATTTTGTTGCCCAGGCTAGAGTGTAGTAGAGTCATCATAGCTCACAGCTCACTGCAACCTCTAACTTCTGGGTTCAAGTGATCCTCCTGCCTCAACCTCCTGAGTAGCTGGTACTACAGGCGTGCGCCACCACGCCTGGCTAAATTTTTTGATTTTTTGTACAGACAGGTTCTCACTCTTTGCTCAGGCTGGTCTCAAACTCCTGACCTCAAGCAATCCTCCCACCTTGACCTCCCAGAGTGCTAGGATTACCAGCATGATCCACTGCACCTGACCTTCTTCATGATGTTTTTAGTCAGCCTTCTAATAGAATACGGTTTTATTGTTGTTGTAGTTGTGGCATAAAAGTTCTCTTTTGATTGTAATCTTTATGTGTTACCTCTTGCAAGAAAACTAAAATTATGGAATTCCAAAGACTAGAGATGATCCAATGGGTGACAGCAGCTACATAAATCAATGACTTGACTGAGGTCTCGTTTTATTTTCCAATCTGTGATGTCATCCCAAGTCAGCTCGTGCTCTTAAACAATTCTTCACCAAGATGTCTCTTTTTTTCCTCCTCAATGTGGAGCAGGACTATCTGGGAATGAGCCTTCCTGGAGATGAGGGACACCTTGACATTCAGATTTTGATCATCAATGCTTTCAAGAAGAAAGATTTTTTGATCAAAAGGGGGAAATGTGGGGAAAAAAGAAGAAAAGAAACTTTTCATATGAGAAATATGAGGCTCTTTTAAATTATCAGGCCCAGTAGGGGTCATTAGAATGAAAGAGCAGTCACATCACTCCCCCTATAGCTAAATAATTACCGCTTGAAGCCACTTGCTATGCTGGCTCTAGACTAACTGATGCACCAAGTGACCACAAAATGCCATGTACCCTATAGTTCAATAGTGTATCACTAACGAATGTTATTTTTGTAAATCAATGAGAATTCTTGAGGGACAACTTTCGTAATCACCTGATTTGCTTTTTTTTATACACTTGAGCCTCTCTTTTGTTCTTAAGAGCACTCTCTCAGGCAAACTGAAAGTGTGTCCCAGGCTGCAATCACCAACCTTGGTTCAAATAAACTCTCTATATTAATTTTGCCTCAGCTTCTTTCTTTTAGGTCAGCATTATTCACATCCTTCAGAGAAGCAGATGTGCCTAGATGGGATTAGATATGCAGAAGATTTATTGAGGAAATTCTTTTGAAGGATAAAGAAGGAAGGAGGAAAAGTAGGCAAAGAGAGTCTTCAGGCCATAATCCAAGTCTGAAATCTGTGAAAGGGAGAGAAAAAAATTGAGTAGGGAAGTCTCAGTCTGTAGTGTCTTCCTGAGAAAGTTTTGGCCATGTTGGTAGAGATTTCCTGAATTGAAGTTGCTGATGAAAAGCGTATCATGTTGGGCAGGAAGGGGACAGAACTAGCTACCCTCTCATGAGCTGTATTGGCTGCAAAATCCTGATATAAATGTGGCTTCAAGGTTCACAGGAAGCAGCTCTGAGCAGTCAATCAATTATGCTCCTTTCAACAGACTCTCTTGAAGAAGATCTGACCAGTGTTATCTCCACAGTGGTCATGCCACTTTATTCCTTTGTGGCAAAGAGATGCTCATAGAAATAGACTAAGAGAGGAATAAAAGAAAACTCAATCTTGTTCTATTTGTTTAATTGACATGTATACATTTTCAAAGTGGACAATTAGATTTAAATTCAGAAACTTGGACAAAGATGACTCTGTGTGTGTGTATGTACCTGAGAAACAGGAGATCAGAAATTCAGCCTTGTCTTCAGGAAGGCATTGGCCCAGTTCTCCAGCCTAGGAAGAGATGGAGGGCAGAGGGCACAATTCCTTCTGCTGTTTGAGAGATAAAGCATCTGTAACTCGTGGCAACTTTGATTCTTGCTTTCTTGTTCTTTTTGTGCTCAATTATTTGCCTGGAATATATTGAAAAGTTGGGACCGTAAAGCGGCTTGCATATGAGTGTTTCTCACTGTAGAACTCTCAAGATTAGAATCTGTAGTTTGGGAAAGATCAGCTTTTAAAATAGAAAGGATATATATGGTTTTTAAGGACACCTTCCTTTATTTTTTCTACTTTTAAAGTATAAAATAATAAAAACTAAAGATATTTTAAAATCTGATTGCCTCAGGAAAGGTGTCTTCTGCAGTGGCAGGAATTCCTTACAGCTGCCACCTAAAATAGGTCTAAGCAAGATGGCCTCAAGGCCTTTTTTATTTTTTGTGTTTCAATTTAGAATCTTAGGAAAAAGAACAGCAAATGCAGAAGGATCCAATTTACTTTAAAGTTCATCCCTTCTGCCTCTCTGTGTGCTTCACCATGAATTCCATGAAAAATTACCAAGTTCGTTTTGTTAGTGTGGCCAGATAAGTGGTATTAACAACAACAAAAAACCCCAAACTCTGTAAAATAATTTAAAGGGGTTTATTGTGAGCTGAGTGTGTGACTCCAGTCCCAGGAAACATGCCCTCAAGAGGTCCTGAGAAAATGCGCCCAAGATAGCCAGGTTACAGTTTGGTTTTATACATTCATGGAGACAGGAATTACATGTAAAATCGTAAATCAGTATGTGGAAAGTGTTTATATATTTGGCCTGAAAAGGTGGGACACTGTGAAGTGGGGGCTTATGGGCTATAGGTGGGTTTAAAGATTCTTTAATTTATAGTTGTTGAAAGAAATGAAGCTTTGCCTAAAGTCCAGGAATGTTTTAAGTTAAGATAAATATTAAGATGTTAATCTGAGACAAGACACCAGACATATAGACATATATCCATATACCGAGACTCAAGTAGTCTGTTAATTAAAATGATGGCCTATAGGTGTGGTTTAACCTTTGTCTTGCATGGCCTTAGTCCTGTTAATGATTTAGTGTCTTATCATTACAAAGAATAGCTCTAAAAGAAAGGGGGTATAACAAGGCATGTCTGACTTTCCTTCTCCTCATGACAGACAACTCAGCTTTAAGGTTTTTCTGGGGTCTCCTTGGCCAAGAGGGGGCTCTATTCAGTCAGCTAGGAGGGATTAAAATTTTATTTTAGTTCATAGTGGAAACCAATGTTGCCGCCCCACCAGGTTCATTTGCCCACTGCCCAAGAAGAAGCCAATAGGCAGAGAAAGAATTTATTCTGCATAGCACTAAGTTGGAGATGGGAGAAATTTCTTAGATCTGCATCCCTGAGAATTTGGGAGACAGGGTTTTTAAGGATAGTTTGGCAGGCAAGAGATTAGGCAATTAGGTTCATTAGTAGGGGCAAAATTATAGGGGTGTAGAAGTCATCTTCTTGTTTTGTTTCAGTCCCTGGGGTCACAATTCCAGTTGAGTCGATTTCTTGGTAGGGGCTTCTGGTCTGGGAGGGTCAATCAATCCACTGGAACATGGAGCCTGGAAGACAAACGTAAAAAGTACCTTTAGGTTTCAAAAAGGTGATGTTATCTATGGAGAAAGTTAAGAATCTTTATGGACACCAGCTATGAGGAGAAGAATCTTTATGACCACCAGCCTGTGTGGCTCCAGAGTGGCAATTATAGAGAAGGAGACAGGGGACAGCGACTAATTATTATTATTGATTTTAGCTAGGCCTTTCCCATAGTTCTCGCCTTGTACCCTGTTCATTATTGAAGGGCGGTTTCACCAACCGTCACCAACCCTCTGGGCTTGAGAGACATATGAGAGAAATAAGGCAAACAATGGACTAAATTATTAAGAAAGGAGCAAGACTAAGTTTACACACTAAAATTGGCAAGAGTTTTTATTTTCAGTTTTTTCTCTTAATTACAGTTATTAATAACTATTTCAGTGATTTAGATTATTCAGTTTGTCCTTTTCCCCCAAATATTCATAAAATGCTACCCACATGTGATAACGGCAAAAAACACACAACCAAAAACCCCTTTCAAATCTATATTTTCACCTGCGTGCTATTCTATTTTATGAATGAGAATTGATTTATTAAATTATCGAGAATCAACAAAGAGGCATATTTGACCTATTGGACACAAACAGTGAATAAAAAGAGTCTTGCCAGTGTGGGTAATTAATAGTGTAGGGGCCAAGGGAAATCTTCCCTTTTGCCCTCAGAAGTTTTGCTGAAAAATCAACTGACAAAAGGCAGATTAATAGGAAAAATGGCATAAAAATTTATTAACGTGCATACAGAGGAGAACTACAGAGTGATTATCTTAACCCTCCAGAGGGTACAGAGCTTATATACCATCTTGACGTTACAGAAAAATGGAGGCTCTGAGCATGGCTTAAAACAGGTTATGGTGGTAAATCAGGCTATAGTGGCCAGTTACAGGAGGGAGAGAAGAGGAGGCTTGGTTAGCAAAGGTGGTTTTACTATGCAGATGAAACCTCCCAGGCAGCAGTCCTCAGAGAGAATAGATGGTAAATGTTTCTTTCAGATTTTTAAAGGTGTCAGACTCTCAGTGACTCTTTCCTAGATCAGGAGAAGAGCTGGCTTCAGAGAAAGCCTGGTTATACCAATGCACATTCTCGACAGACACAAATCTCCACAGAAGACAACTTTGCAGGGCTACTTCGGTTAGCCGGCTCTCTGAGCAGCCATCTCAAACATGCCAAAGAAGTATATTTTAGGGTGAAATATTTTGATTTCCTTCAAAAGTAAAATGTCCTGTAAAAGTATTTGCCATGAAGAATCTTCAAATAGCTCTTGGTGAGACAACTCATATTAGCACCTAAGCACACATTTTCCTCCTACAAAAATAAATACTGTAATTTTATCCGATTTATCTAACAGTGGGAGTTTCCTTCCTATGATATTTCATTTTGTTAATATTCTTAATTGTTTAAGAATTATTTCTCTGGCTTCTTGATATTTCTTTCCATTTCCACTTGTATGATTCTATAGAATTTTGTGGGTTGTTTTAACTTGATTGTCATCTCTCTTGACTTTTTTGCACTTTTTTGACGGGACTCATGTCCCATTCATCTTGCATTGTACTGCTAGCAAAGCACATGGCACATTAAGTGTGTGCAATAAATGTCTGTAGAATGGGACTTCGGTTTCCTCTGCTCCCTTTGGTTTTGGATATTTGTGCCCCTGATGTTCCAGACATTTGCATTTTTCAGTGTAGAGTGTGTTAGGAATTCAGGCTAGCTTGGGCATATTATTCTAATTCTGTAGAGTGGTTCATGCAGTCATTTTACTTACCATTTTTCTTTTAGTGGTGTCTCTCTGAGTCAAACACAGCAAGGCCTTTAGACTTGCAAGTTATTGAACACTATATGGTAAGTTCTACATATGAAAGAAGAAGACTTGATGTCGCTCCATGAGTTAGTATTAAACGTGTTTGGGGACAGAATTTGTCTTAGGAGTTTTTTAGAGCTTTGCCCTGAAGGAATATGTGAACGTGTTGGTTTGGTTTGTATTTCGAATGCTGTTATACTCGGAAGGGCGTCTCTGAAAGGCAGTAGCAGCTGTATCCCATGAGGCGCCACATTTCTCAGACCTAAAGGTTTGGATTTGCTTTGTAAAGCACAAGTGAATCTGTTAAAAACTATAGGCTGAGAGCTGACAATGGAGTGCCCTCTGGAACAAACAGCTTCCCGGAAACAACAGCTTCCCGAATGGCTAAAAGCAAAGCTTTTGTTTAAACCACTCTAGACTACCTGTCTCCATTCACAATTACCTAATAAACATGGAACCAACATATCTCTGTTTAACCCCTCTGTTTAAATGATAAACTTACCTTAGAATTTAGAAATTAACCTTTGAAAGACTTTGTAACCGTTTGCTCACGTAAATAGAATTAGTTAAAGAATCTGTAGAAGCCTTCTGTAAAAGCCTTTTGAAAATCTGTTAACCTGAGAGGAACTACCTGCTGTTATGTAAATCTGTTACCCCTGACAATTGTTCACTATTTCCTATAAGTTACCATGTAAGACCTCATTGCAGCTTTTTGAGACCCACGGAGAGGTCTAAGCCCCCTGAGCTCCCGCTTTGCCTATAATCTTTATAAACTTATAAAACTATATCTTTGTCTCAGTGTATTCTTTCATTTCTTCCATTTTCCACTTTTCTCTATTATTTTCTTATCCCTTGCAACTCTACCAAAGGGACCCGTTTTTTTGTGGGGAACACTGGCCACGTTCCCAGCAACCTGACAGTACAATAACATGAAAAGCAACATGGATTAGTGGCTAAAGTGAGACAGCCTTTGATTTAAATCCTTTTTCTGCTGATGACTGCAGCGCAACTTTAAGGGAATCACTGGGTCCCTTCCATCCCTTCTATGTAAAGGGAAAAGTCCAGCAACACACTCCACAAAGTTATCATGATGACCAGCAACTCAAAAGCCTCCAGCAAGTATATACTTCCTTAGAAATTCTTAACATAAATGTAATAGAAGTTTTTTTTCCTACTGATACCCATTGATTCTGAACTGTACCAGAAGCAGTATAATCAGTGTATGGATATTTGTTGAACATTACACTAGAGGGAACTAAGTTAAAACAATTGGCTGGAGTGGCAGCCCTAGAAACAGTTTTCACTCAGGTTGAAAAAAAGCATGAGTTTTGGATATTAGGATGTGGCTATGTCCCTTGGAGGGCCCCTATCTGGCCCACTGCCTATGGCCAGGCTGCAGTGACTCTCCTACGTGGGCCCATGGAAGATGTTGCTGATTATTTACTGAGCTCAAATAAAGCCCAGACTTCTCCATTTCTCAGCACTGCATTCTTGGCAGCCACTATCAATTGCCTTTGGAGATAAAATCAGTTTCCTATTTATAGGATGATATATAAGGCACCTTGCAGCCCTTACCTTTGGTGTCTGCTACTTTATGCAAACTGACAGCCAAGGCCAGGTTTATATATATTAGGAGGGATCGAAGTGCATTACTTCCCTTGGATATTGGTGGGGAGATAAAAATGATGTAAAGATTTAATCATCATTGAGGAAAAAAAATATTTTTGCATGTTTCTAGAAAGCTACTTTACTGAATTTATTTAAAGACTAATGCTATCTTCTCTAGCATATTCCCTGCTATTGCCCTTGGTTTTCAAGTTATCAGAATCTTAAAATCTGCCCAATGTTATATTCACTCTATATGCATAATCTGGACATTTTTGTGAAAACAGAATCGAAAGCTATTGGAGAACATAACTCATGAATTTAAAAAAATTATTTTGTATAGTTCCTTTTGGACACTCATTTATGTAATTTTCTTTTTAGTCTCTTCACTTATTTATGTGGTATTATTTTAGTTTCTTGCTTCTAGTTAAAAAAATTCTCATACACAATTTTTGATATTCGGTAAATTCTGTGCGTGGGGGAGAAGTATGTAGTGTGATAGTTTGGTATTCAGGTAGTTTTGATTCAAATTTTGACCCTGCAATTTCCAGACTGAATGACTTTGAGCGAATGGAAATTATCACCTGCTCTGTTGGGTGTGGTGAGAGCCAGAAATGACATAAATAAACCCCTTGAATACAATTTACTGCATTTATGAATGAACATTCTCTAGATGCTTTAGAGGTAGATGAAAGATAAAAATTTCCTTTGACTTAGTAGGGCTGAGTGTTTTGAAAATAGGAACATCTACATTTCAATGCTGGGGTAGAAAGTTAATATAGGCTAAAGCCTCACTACCAACCAAATGCCTTTTGAGCACCAACAAAGCCCACTTCAGCTCGGGTAGCTGTGCCCTGTGATTATGCAGTGACATCACTGGCGAGGAATAATGCTGAGGATGATCGTATTCTATGTTGAGATATTTTTAAAAACAGAAATGATAGAAAACCCATTCAGTTAAAATAACTTTATTGCTATAGGAATTTCACTGGGGATAAAACAATTTTGCTCTGTGAATAAGTGTTTGGCATGCTGAGTTTTGCTAAAGCGTTACAATTCACGTGTTGATTGGCTTAGAACTAGAACACTTGCATATTTAAGGTGATCAGAAAAAAGTCTTAATACATATGTACAAATCTGTGCACCTTGAAAAGGCAAACAAGGACCTTCGAACATAATTGCTTTTCTTCTGAACTCTCATTGTCGTATTTCCTCATTCCTAAGTTTAAATTGTATCATATTATTTCTACTCCTATCTTCATACCCATTTATTATATTGTGTGGTGTGTGTGCTGTTGGAAGGAGGCTCACAGGAAGAGCAGAGCTGCATATCCATTTTACTAAACCTCTGCACAGAACTGCTTTAAATCTATGGGTTGACATATGAGATACTGCAGGGAGCAAGGCCCTTAGCTCCATAAAGTTTTGCTGAAAAACCACTGACATGAAGCAGGTTGATTAATTAGAGAAAAAGACATACAAATTTATTTAATGTGTATACATGGGAGTCTTAGAATGAAGACCCAAAAATATAGGGAAAATTGTCCATTTTAATGCTTAGGTCCAGCAAAGTACAGACAGCCATGTAGATTGGACAAAAGGGTATGATCTAAGGCTAATAGACTGAGTGGGGAAACCCAGCAAGGCCTGTCTGTCTAGATTCTTCTTGGCCTCTCGGAGCATGCATTCCTTCCTCTGGATGTGGGCCAGGACCCTCTCTGGAATGGGGGTCTGATGACCTACAGTCAAACAAGGTAGGGTCAGGTAACTTCTTTATGGCCCGTTTTTTATGCAGAATAATGTTAGGCTTTATGGTTGCCTTTCAGGAAAAGGAGTTCTGGATTTTATGACCCACGTTGGGAAAGAGGGATTCTAGTTTGTACGTCAGCCTCAGGGAAGAATGGGACTGAGAGATGGGTGGACAGGAGAAAGTCAGAGAAAAATTTTTGCTTCTGAGGCGTTCATTGTAGGGTCCTGTTTTCTGAGACCCATCAATATTAACTCCAATGCTGAGCACACTGCTGTGCTCCTCAAATGGGAGATAAAAACTAGCCGTGCCTGAGAGGAAACGCTGAGCAATCTTCAGAAAGACCACAGCCCTGGATTCAAACCTTAGCTCCACCAGTTAAGCTGCTTTCTAAACTTGAGCAAAACACCCAACATCCGAATCTCTCGTTTTTTCTTTATTTTAAAAATGATTACAATAACATATTATTTAAGGAGGAGTTGTTTTGGAAGGAGCCAAGTGGCTTTGTGTTTGGCTCACAGCAGATGCGTATTATCTAAATTGTCTTCTTTCTCCTTTTGAATGAAAAACAAATAAAAACAAAACAATAACACACATATTCCTAAAACAAATAAAATCAAACAAAACCAATAGATCCTGTATGGATAGTCGGATCTTACTACTTACTTTCCAGTGATTCTTAGAAATTTTTTAAACCAATTTTCTTTCATAATAGAAAAAAAAATCAGGACAAGAACTAATCATTTGATCTGGTGTCAAGATTGCTTGGTATTATTCTTCAGTGGGACATCATGCTTTTTAAAATGCCTGCTCTGCTTGTAGCATCTTAGTTCGGTTTGCTTTGTGGGAATTGTTTGAATAATCTTGTATGCAAGTGATATATTGACTATGCTTTAGCCATATGATGGGATCATTCATTCAACACATACTTAAAATATTTATTAAATGGATAAAATTGTTGAAACAGACCTTAGGTGAACAATTCTGAAAGCAGGTGGACTAACAAAATTTCAGTCTTCTATTTCCACACTCCTTTGTGCTTTCATTCATTCAGGCCCATTTGTTTAAACTGACTCATTTACTTAATAAATATTTATTGTATACCTACAATGTGCTAGTCACTGGCTGAAATGGTATAGAAGACTGTTCCTGTTCTCAAGTTGCTTATAGATACTGAGGAGATTGCACAAGTAAATAGAAATCATACACACACACATACACACACACACACACACACACACACACACACACACACACACATATCCTTTTCAAATGTCCAGCCCATTTTGAGGAGGATTTACAATGGCTTGCAGAAGCTGAGACTACAAAGAAAATAGTTGAACTGTCTAGTATAGAAGTAAGGAGTTTGTCCCTCGAGTTAGACAGGTCTAGGTTTTTGATTCCTGGCTGTGCCAATTCTGACAAAGGTCAAAAATCTATTTGTAGCCTCAGTCAAGCTACATGGAAGATGCATATGCTTGAGTGTGTGTGCATGTGTGCCTGAGTATATGCACATGCTTGTATTTCTTATATTTAAATTTTGGAAATAGAAAAGGAAAATTTGCATTAATAGTTTGTTCTCAGTTGTAGGAACTAGTGGTATCCGTACTTGCAACTAGACCTTGAACCTCCTGCCTGTTCACTGTGGCAGCCTCTTTACTGAGCTAATTTTTCTTAATTGAAACTAGAGATGTTGTAAACGTGCCCTTTGCTTTGTTCTTATTCTCACTGGTTCCTCTATGCTGATGTTCCAGCATACATTTGGCAAATATTACATTATATCATGAAAATCTGAAAGTTGGGCTGTATTCCAGGCCAGATGAAGGGCTGGTCAATTTGGGTGAATGGGCCGCAGAGCTATATTTTAGAGGGAGGATGTCTTGCCTGAATGATAGCTTAAGATCTATTGTTCAAGTTGTGGATAAGAATAATAAGGAATTGGATTGAGAACTCAGTTCTTCATCTATTTCATCATGTAGTAACTTTGCTCTAAAAGAGTGGATCTTAAGAGTTTAAGAGTTTAAGAGTGGATCTTATCAATTGAACACTTTAACCATAATAATATCTGAATTGGAGATCTATCGGAAAAAGTTAGAGAAAAGGTTGTTTTCAAAAACATCGAGATTTTAAAAAAAATTGGTATTGTCCATTAAGGAATTATGAAAGCAACTCAATTCAATTCAACAAACATTTACTAAGCAACTGCTATGTGACAGATATCTTAAAAGAATCGTAAAAGAACTGGAAAACAAATAGTTTAATACCTAAACTCATTATTTTGAAAACCGATAATATAGGGAAGAATCTCTGCCTTTCCTACGTGAACTGTTTTTCAGGGTGTTGAAATAGTTAATGAGGGAAAATTCTCTTTATAGGGGTGTTTAGGCTAATGAATGAAGAATAAATGATAGAATGAGAAGACCACATTTTGCAATGCCTAGTGAGATAATGTCCCTAAGCAATGGTCATCAATGACTACTAATGTAACAGAAAGAGACAGAATGAGAAAATCCATGTGTCATGATAGAGATAGATAATACTTCTTTAATGTAGTATTGCCAAAAATTCTAACCAAAATCTATAAAGCCTCTAGACCTATCAGTTTACAGGAAATACAAGGAATCAAAGGATGTTTTATATGGCAACATGGTGATATAATCAGCAAAAGCTTGTCTGTGGGAAACTATTATATAAGACAGAGGAACCAGTTTCTTCAACACATAAATTGTAAGGGGGAAAAAAAGTATGAGGGAAGAGGAACTCTATGAATTAAAAAAAGAAACTTATTAACTGGGCATGGTGGAGGGTTCTTGTAGCTCCAGCTATTCGGGAGGCTGAGGCAGGAGGATGGCTTGAGCCCGGAAATTCTAGACCACATAGTGAGACCCCGTCTCAAAAAAAAAAGAAGAAAATAAAAGAAAAAGAAGTGTATCTGTACCAATGGCAGTTTGTGGGCTTTATTACAATCTGGTTTCAAATGAATAGACAGTTAAACATATTTTTGAAACAATTGAAGAGATGTGAACTCTAACTGGGCATGAAATGATATTAATGAATTATATATTAATGGTTTTTTTAGCAGGACTAATGGCATTGTGATTATATTTTACAAAGATAATTATCTCTTAGAGATACATGTTGAAATATAAATGGATGAGATACCGGTGTCCAGGAATTGTTTCAGAATAACCTGGAGAAGGGGGAAAGTAGGTAGGAAAATGGTTGAAACAAGATGGGCCATGAATTAATTGTTTAACGTGGGTGATGGGTAAGTTAAGTAGGGGTTCATTATACTATTCTCTCTATTCATGCAAATGTTTGAAATTTGCCATAATACATGCCCTAATAGAAAGTTTTAAAATGAGTAAAACCCCAATCCTGCCCTGAAGTATTTCAGAATCTAATCAGATAGGCATGCAGGGATGCAGGTAATTGTGGTACAGTGTCATATTGGCTTTAATGAGAGTGTGAACAGTGCGGAGAGGTACAGAGGAGGAAGGGGCCACACCACATGATAAGAATTTCACCCTTAGAGGATGTGAAAGTGTATCAGTAACAGTTCTCCAGAGAAACGGAACCAGTATATATAATAAAACAATAACTCCGATGCTTAATAAAATCAGGCTGAGGATGAGACCATTAAGAATGAACCTGTATGCCATTGATTATCAATGAAACAAAAGATTCATATTCATCTGTCAATGAAAGAAAAGGTGTAGCTTGTTTATCCCAGTAAAGATATATATACCTTAAATGTAGCCCAACTTTCCCCTGAAATTTGCTGGATTCACACAGGGCTGCTACTTGAATCCATTCAGATGCTTACTAAGCTACGAAGGTGAGGAGTCTATACCTGAGGGAACTACTTATGAGGCCACAGGTGCGGGCTGGCAGAGGGCTAGCAGCTCTGCAAGAACAGGTCATTGGAAGTATTAGCCATCTGCTCATGCAATTTCATTTTACCTTCAGGACCTGCTCAAATTTTATTTTACATGTAGCAATTCCCCTTGATAATGGCATACTGCTGAGGTTAATTTGCTCACCCAGACTGTATTCCACCCTCTTTTAAGAGTGACTTCCCAACCTGCAGAAACTGTAAAGGTACAAATTTACATATTCCAGACTCCTTCACAACTAGCTTTTCGATGCAATCACACAGGGTTGAAAAGTAAGGCAAAGGCCATCTTTGGTCCTTTTTTGTCGTTTTCTGCTAGGAATCAACTTGGTGGTTCACAGCAAAATTGAGAGGAAGGTACAAAGATTCCCCTTATACCCCCTGTCCCCACACACGCACAGCTTCCCCACCATGAGTGTTCTTGATTTTAATTGTGTAAGTGGCAATTTCAGAGGAAGTTGCTAGCTTACTGATCAATTATATAGTATTCTAATACTTATTTTGGGAAGCATAAACTAGAACTCTTTCTTTCAACATTTCCAGTGATTTTGGAATAATGAATTTCCTGTATTAAATTCCATCCTGAATAAAATACCTAGAGGGGTTTCTGTTTGATTAAAACTTGACACAGAACAGCCTTTTTTATGGGTTGGAGTATCAGCCAATACTTCATGAAGCAACTCAGGGTTCTCCCCTGTTGTCTTAGGGCAGATATTTTGTCTCTAACTGGATCTGATATTAAGTCAAAGCTTTGTTTATTTCAAAACACTGGGAGCTTCTACTGTGATTCTATCAATGGGGCTTGCCACAGTCTTCATACTACACCTTGATCAGCTGCAGGCACTTAAAGTGTCTTTGAGTCCCCTGGCTCATAAGGGCCAAGTGGCAGAGCTGTTTGGACTGCAGTCTACACCATCTCTTGCTCTGGGCTTCACTCCAAGCCAGCGTCAATCTGGATTGCTTGTTAATTTTTGAGCAGTAATTCCACATTGTTGTATGTCAATTTCAAAATTTATAGAGGCTCAAAGTAGGTATACCCCTTTATTAATGGCAGCGGCTCCTTTACAGGGATATCATGTCATATTCTAGACCCTGGATGCCCAGAAACAAGGTTTGTATCTCTTTCTTATCGGCAGTGATTATTTTAAAATAGATATCCTGACACGTCTAGGCCCTGGACAGTATGCATTTTCATGGAATTTCTCTCCTGTCCACTGGGATAGGTATATTGTATCTAGGGCTTCTAGGGGATCTGATACTTCCTGTTTACCAGATTCTTTTTACTTTATGTCATTAATATAGTGGACTACTGTGGTATCCTGTGCATCGATGGGACACCATAGTAGTGATGGGACTGACGCTCCTGATCCTGACAAGTGAAAATAAAATGCTTTGGATATTGTTTCAATTACTGGGATAGAGAAAATGCATGTATCAGAATAATAGCACATTCTAGATGTTGAGAGAAGTATTAATTTGTTCTGGGAAAGAGGCCAAATCTGGTATTTGTAGATACTAATAAAAATGCAAGGGGAATTTAAAATTAGAGCTCCAAAATAGAGCCTATTTTCTGCTCGCTCTATCTACCTATCTATCTATCTATCTATCTATCTATCTATCTATCTATCTATATCTATCTATCTATGTATCTATCTGTATATCATCTATTTTAACACCTGGGCTTCACCTCTGGCTAAGAGCTGCAGTGAAAAGAACTCTAGTGAAAACTAAAAAATAAGGGCAGGAGTCTGGGAGAATCAAGAGCCTGGAGCCCTGTGCTACACCTGCCATCTCAGAGGTGTGAGCTTTCTAGCTCTTCTGTCAAACAAGCCAGGCTCTCAGGAATGGGGCAAAAAGAAGATTAAAAAAAAGAGGGGAAACAACTCTATTCTCTATAGAAATTCCTTATTTTTCTAATGACATGACTTAGAACTTTGTAAGTACATGCTCTGTCTCTCTATATGTGTATATATACGAAGATATATAAAATTCCTTGATAGAACTCGAGAGTTTGAGATATAGTAAAATTGTCTTTCCTTCTGCTGCAGAAGCAGAGCAAAAAGTTCAATCGATGTGTGCACTGATGCCTAGGGAAGAAACAGAAAAGCTGTGATCAAATAATTATAGGGTGAAATGAAGATAAAACGAGACAATAGAAATGAAAACAATGAAAAGTTAAGTTTGTTACATAAATATGTTGTGATTGCTGCTTGAATCTAGCCAATTCCCTTCTTAGCCCGTGTTTTGAGAAGATTGTAAATTTGAGGTCAGAAAGGGTAGAGGGAGCTTTGTTTCATGGGAGAGCCCTGGATTAGGAATCTGAGGATCCAAAATGTATAATAGTCCCAGTTCTCCTACTTATGAGTTAAAACAATTGCATGTGTAAAAATTTTAGTTTGCTGCCCATGGGCTTGTGAGCTAACTGATCTCAGCTTGGAGTGAAGAAATAAACAACCTAGGAACCAATGCACAGAGATCAACTTTGGCTCATTATGTAACTGTACCTATTTCATGGGATGTTTATGGGGATTAAATATGAATACACGTGAGGTGTTTAGCACAGTACTTGATGCATACTAAGTATGCCATGAATGCTACCGTTCTTATTATGATGCAATGCATTCTGCCCATATGGAGTTTATGAAAGAGAGATAGGAAGAGGGCAAACACCACAACTGAATGAAAAGTAGTCAGTTGGTAGTTCTTACTAATTATTGTAGGACAAATAAAGGAGGAACAACAAAGGAAGTATGCTGTTCATTGTTAGGATTTTATTTTTTTCAGGTGGGCTTTCATTGCCTAGAGGTAGTGTGGTTCTGGGTGTTTTGTGAATTTGCCACCTAGAGGCAAATTCATAGAGATAATGAATTTTCTCTGAAAAATTGACTATTTTCTGTGAGTTTCAGGCCTGAAGAACAGTGGCTGTTTTCCTCATTCCTCTCCAAGCCTTTGCTAGCATAATATGCTCATAAAGTGGCCACATGGTTTGGTGGTATCTCCATGAAATAGTTAAGCAGAATAATTGGCGTTACATTGTGAAATAACCATACTTCATTATACCAAATGAATTGTGGTTTTCCTCATCTCTTGCCCAGAAAACTGTAGCACTTTCTGGCTATTCTAGAAACAGATATCTTGCTAATTATTTTCTGCATCAAATTTTGAACATAAAAGTAGATTTCATGGCATATCAAAAGTAAATCTTAAGTATTAACATTGTTCTATTGTTGAGGAAGTTTGCTATTTAGAGTTTAAAAAAATACATTCAGAAAAAGCATTTTTTGAAAATTCAAAAAGATGTTATTTCTAATCCTTTGAGTTTGCCACACCTGTATTTATTGGATGACCCAAGCTTTTTTTTTTTTTTTTTTGAGACAGAGTCTCACTGTGTTGCCCGGGCTAGAGTGCCGTGGTGTCAGCCTACCTCACAGCAACCTCAGACTCCTGGGCTCAAGCGATCCTCCTGCCTCAGCCTCCCGAGTAGCTGGGACTACAGGCATGCGCCACCATGCCCGGCTAGTATTTTCTATATATATTTTTAGTTGTCCAGATCATTTCTTTCTATTTTTTAGTAGAGACGGGGTCTCGCTCTTGCTCAGGCTGGTCTCGAACTCCTGACCTTGAGCAATCCACCCGCCTCGGCCTCCCAGAGTGCTGGGATTACAGGCGTGAGCCACCGCACCTGGCCTGACCCATTCTTTTAAGGAGTTATCGGGTAGTAATGTGCTATACCCAGCTTAGCTCCTAATAACAAATTCTTCCTGTCCTCTTACAGAAAAGTTCTTAATCTTTCTTGATGATTCATTTTAATGTTCACAAATGAGCACACATTTCCCACGTTTTCCAACTTCTTGGAATCAGACATTCTGTTCTTCTAAGATTACATGGTTCAATGGTGACCCCCAGAGAAGAACAGATTCCCAATAAACCTTTGGGCTTATTAACTTCCATGAAAGGTCAAATGGTGTCTGAGATGCATACCTGCATGAAGCTTCTTTCCTGGAAAATAGAGAAAAGATCTAGGTTCCAAGATAATAGGATCTGATCTAAATCTGGATTTTTATCATTTAACCTTTTAAGCTTTAGTTTCCTCATCTACAAAATTAAAATGCTAATGATGTAAGAGTATCTAACATGGCATGACATATGTTCACTCCCCTGTCGCCATAAGGGTTGTTAGTTGCAAACAAAAAATACATTCTGGTTCTGTTTAGCAGAAAAAAGAGACTTTAAAAAAGACATTAAATAATCACGAAATAAATTGCAGGATTAGAGAAACAGGCTGAAACTAAGCTGAGCTTTCAGAATCAATACCCAGAAATATACCTCAGAACAGGTATGACACCAAAACTTCCCTGGCATGGCTACTGTCACTTATTCCATGGATGCCCGGAACCGGATTTTGCTGCAAATACAAGCCAGGATATCAACTTCACTATTCCTCCAAAACTATTCCTCTATGCTGCCACCTGTTTCAGTGAAATGATGTCCCACTCATGGTCTCTTTTTTTCAGGTCACTCACTTCTAAATTTGAAGTCCTACATGGGTATTTGTGACAGGTGGAGGGTAGGTCTCATGCCTGCATCCTGCAAGGGTGCTGGGGCGTGAAGTGTTCTGGATTCTACCTTATGAAGGTGGGGCTTTTAATGTGGGTAGTACCACAATGTAGGAAATGCAGTCGGAAAGTACTGGATTCTTTCATACTGCTTTTCCTATTATGTCTAATAACAGCAGTATCTTCTTTCTAAAATCTACGTTTACTAAGTACTTAGCAATGGGCTGAGTGAGACTACAACTATCCCGCTTTGCAGATGAGCACACTGAGGCATGAAGAGTTAGATGGTTTGCCGTCGATTGGTAAGAGGCAGAGCCAGAACTTGGATTGCTGCCTATTCGACTCCAAACTCTGGCTGGGAAATCCCTACATGATGCTGCCTCACAAGTCTAAAGGCTCTTCTACTGCACTTAAATCCTGTTTCCTTTTCTTACATCTCGCCCTAAGACTGCTGTATTTATTGAAAGCTAAACCCACCCAACAGCTCTGTCTGTCCTCTAACTCCGCAGAAGAGAAGAAAAAAATGGGTGGGTTTGGGAAATTGGGTGGGACAAGTACAAAGACTTCTTTGGAGCCCTAGTAGACGAAGGTGAGAAGAAAACCACTTTAGTGTCATAGACCTCAGTTTGAGATGCTTTGATGTAGAAGAATGTAAACAGCCTTCCTGTGTTTCCACACTTGTTTCCACGGGGCTGTGCAGTGTTGAGCACAGGCAATGAATGCAGTACAGTGAAAAGAAGGTGAGTGGCAGAGTCATTCTGACTTGATCTTGAACTCTGGCTTTGGGACTAACCGGTAGTGTCAACTCTGAGAAATGATCGAACCCTTCCAAGCCTCAGTTTTCTCACCTGTAAAATGGACCTAACTGGTGGTAAACACGGTACATGTTGTAATGTTTTGACCCCCTTGCTCTCCCATGTGTCTTAGCCTATTCCCTGGAACAGAATCTGAGACAAAGTTTATTGCTGCTGAATATTTGTGTTCCCCCAAAATTCCTAACCCTCAAGCTGCTAGTATCAGGAGGTAAGTCCTTTTGGGAGGTGAGGAGATTAGTACCCTTATATAATAATAGGCTCAAGGGAGCTAGTTGGCCCCTTCCACCATGTGAAGACATAGTGTGACCCATTTGTGAGTCAGAAAATGCACCCTCCGCAGATACCAAACCTGCTGGTGCCTTGATCTTGGAGCTCCCAGCATCAAGACCTGTGAGAAGTAAATTTCTTTGTTTATAAGCTATCCAGCCATGGTATCTTGTTATAGTAGCCCTAACTAAGCACCTGCCAACACTTTATTGGAATCTCAGGGATGCAAGAGTGAGCATAAAAGGGGAGTGAGGCAGGAAAGGAGGGAAACCAATACAAGGAGACGTGTTACCACACTCAAAAACACACTGCTAGTTGTTCTCGGCCTTGAAGAAAGCTTCCAGAGGGACCTCATAGAATCACTGAACCTCGGAACAGTTTGCCAGGAAAAGAACAGCAAGTAGTTTACTAGTTGGTTCTTTCCAGCTCCTATCACTTACTGGTCAAAGTCTGCCCAGGGAGACTGCCCTGTCCTTCTCGGATGTGGGACATGGTTCCTCTGGTTAGCCCCTGGAGAAGAAGGGGATGTGCAGAGACAGTGATGGAAGGAGGTGAGGTGACAGTGTCAGCATTGGGCTGTTTGATCACAGCAAGCATGTGAGCCATTATTAGGTTGCTCTGACAGGGAGATGGGGCACACGGCCAGGCCTAGTGAAAAAGCAGTGTGTGGTACAAACTGGGTCAAACACACTGTGTTTGGGGAATGAACCGTCTTAGGAGTCATGGAGGAAAGCAGCACTAACTCCCACCATTGAAGCAGAAAACCCTTTCCCAATCTTTTTTTAGGGAACAGCAAGGCTGCATTCTAGCCTATGCTATACACATCAGGTACACCCACTCTGGACTTTGACTCAGGAGCTACTGGGGTCAGGAAGCAGGGACTGCCATAAATCCATACTGGTGAGGAAGAGGCAGCAGGAGAAGCTATATCTGCTTTTAGGGACATAAGCCCAGAGGTCCAGTATCAATGGTGTCAGGGACATATGTGCATGTCTGTGCCCAGCAGTGGCAGTATCTTCATGGGATAAATTAATTTTGTTGTATAATTTTGGATGTCATTCATAACTTATTTCCATACTCCGAGTCTGGTTCTGCCAACCTTCCTGAGATCTTGTGAGCTACCTACATCATCTAATATACTGTCTTTATGTTTAAATTATCCAGGGTTCTTGTATCTAAGAACTCTGGCTGACACAATGATGACTGGAGGATGAATATGAGTGGCAGAGTGTTATCTTTGAAATAGTAACCATTTCCTGCCATTTGCTCTGTTCCTTATTCAAGCATCTATGTCATTGTATGCATATCTTTTCTGGGGAATTATTTGTTAGGATGACATAAGATAAAAAGAACAATTTCTGTCCTGCAAAAGTCTGGTAACCTTGGGGAGAGTAACAACAAAATTTCGGCAGACAAAATATTTGAGAAAGATACAAGAATGAGAGAATTGAACATCTCATTTCTTTCATGCTCCGAGACAGGAAAATTATTTCCCTAGGGTAGGGTGAGGAAGGAAATATGAGAAAATATCCAACTACCTGAGAAATTTTTGCCACTTCCAGAGAATGATGTCTCAAAGCAGATATTAACTTGAGTTACCTGGAAACAATGAAGATTTATTTGTACCTGAGTTTGTGGCCTGAAATCTATTCACATTACATGTATAATAACAAAATAAATTACACAAAAAATTCCATCAAACCTAGTATGCGACTGGCATAAAATGGGTGCTCAATGAATGGCATTATTTTTATTTTACCTATATCTAGTTAAATATAGACATGTGTATTCTACTCTGGCTAGTTAGCAAAAGCAAAGTTAGAAGGTTCCAGTGGCATTGTGTTTTGTTTAGGAAGAAGAACCTCAATGCTGCTCAGGAATCTCATATAGCCACTAATCTCACTAAGTACGTTCAATCAATAAAGTGCTTGGTTGTGGGAGAAACACTCTGATGAATACCCATTTTTTTTGTCTTGTGGGTTCATGCTAGATCAGCACAACAGGCATCTGCTGCTGCAACCAGTTTCACATTCACGCTAATCTGAAGTTAAGTGTTAATGGAGCCTTTAGAGTAAAGCCTATAGAGTTGTCCTGGGAAGCTGTTCATTCTCTGAGGAGCAGCACAGTCTGACCCCAAAGCGCATGTGGTTCAGGAATATATGTGCTCCTGAGATGGAGAAGGAAAGGTTCCGTTTTTTTCCTCACTGAAGACTTGACTTTATATTCAAATATTCATTTAGAGAAGGATGTCACAATATTGTTTGTAATTACAAAGGTAACATATGTCATGCTTTCAAATATTTCATCAAGAAAAAATGTATAGAAAGAAAAAAATAAAGTACATGTGGCAAATGATAATTCATGAATATGGGCAGAGGATATATGGCACTCATTGTACTATTCTTTCAAATTTGAAATTATTACTATATCAAAAACTTTTCTTTCTTTTTTTTCTTTTTTTAAAAATTTTGTGACAGTGTTACTTGCCAAACTTATTTAAAAATTTTTAAGATCATTTAATTGAAGTAAGAGAGGTTTTGTAGAATTACACAGAATTATCTTGAAATTTATCACTAAAGGTTTCTGAAACTTTTGGTCTTCTGATAGTATTAGGAGAACCAACTCTCCTACTCTTCTAGACATTGGCATAGACAAAGAGTTTATGATTAAGACCCCAAAAGCAAATACAGCAACAACAAAAATAAATAAATGGGATTTAATTAAACTGAACAGTTTCTGTACAGTAAGGGAAATAATCAACACAGTAAATAGACAACCTATAAAATGGGAGAAAATATTTGCAAACTATACATCTGACAAAGGACTAATATCCAGAGTCTACAAAGAAGTAGACTTATAAATCAGTAAGAAAGAGAAAAAGCCATCAAAAAGTGGGCAGAAGACATGAATAGATTTTTTCAGAAGGAAATATCCAACAAACATATGAAAATAATGCTCAACATCACTAATCATCAGGGAAATGCAAATTAAAACCACGATGAATGGTCAGAATGGTTACCCCTGTCAGAATGGTTATTATTAAAAAGTCAAAAAACAACAGATGTTGGCACAGATGTGATATAAAGCTAATACTCATGTGCTGTTGGTGGGAATGTAAACTAGTACAACCTCTATGAAAAAGCAGTATGGAGATTACTCAAAGAAATGAAAGTAGACTTGCCATTTGATCCAGCAAGCCCACCGCTGGGTATCTACCCAAATGAAAAGAAGTCATTTTATAAAAAAGACACCTATACCTGAATTTTTATTGCAGCACAATTCACAATTACAAAGTTAAGGAACCAACCTAAGTGCCCATCAACTGATGAGCGGATAAAGAAAATGTGGTGTATATATACCATGTAGTACTACTCAGCCATAAAATGGAATGAAATAATGTCTTTTGCAGCAACTTAGATGTAACTGGAGACCATTATCCTAAGTTAAAGTATCTCAGGAATATAAAAACAAATACCACATGTCCTCACTTATAAGTGGGAGCTAAATGAGGGAAATATATGGTCATAAAGTGGTGTCATGGACATTGAAATCTAAGAAAGGGGACATTGGGAGGGGGGTGAGGAATAAAAATTTACCTCTTAGGTACAATGCACAATATTCTGGTGACAGGTTCAGTGAAAGCTCTGACTTTAGCATTATACAATTTATCTATGTAAAAAAAAACACTTCCATGTCCTAAATCTATTGAAATAGAAAAAAAAAAAGGACCACAGAAAACCTTTGACCAGAGGGTATAGCTGTTGCAGAAATACATTTCCTACCACTCTAGAGAAGAAGAAACCTATTGGAAGCCCCTCAAGACAGAATCATGAGAGCCACCACTGCTTTCATGAATTCTGCCGGGACCAATGCTTGATGATTCACTCCCTGCTACAGGGAAAATAAAACCGGAAAGAAGGAAAGTCCTTTTCTTCTCCAGCGACCCCTACTGGCAGAGCCTGACATTGAGCTAGCTGGCTAAGAAATGTGTCCACTATCTGAGGTCCAGTATCACAAAGCATAACAAAAAAAGGTCATTTTTTTTTTTTAGCTGAGTGGCAATCACTTAACAGCTAGAACAGTTTACATTTAGTTGGAAGCCACACCTGCTTAGCCACCTACTCATTTCTGCAACCCTTCAATTCTGGACTGTTTGTGCAATCTGAGAATGAGAGGACTGTCAGTTATATAAGAAAACAACAACAGCAACAAAACAACAACAACGAATGGTGTCACAAGAGATCTGAAAGCTCTCTTGAGGGACACAACTTTGGAAACGGTGATCACTTGAGTGGGAATGACTCTTCTTCCACTCTCTAGAAAAAGAGAAGACATTAGGGATTTGCATGAGATTGGCAGCAGTATGAATGGGCACAGTGGTCTAGAAGAGGTTGTTAGTGGTTTGAGAAGATGCCTGTGGGCAGCACAGCAACACAGCTAATAGGGCAGAGACGGCACTGAAGAGCAGAAGGTCTGCAGGGCAGCAGGCAGCAGCTGTGGTCTGCAGTGAAACCACATCCCAAGGCACATGTCACCCTGGGTCACTCACACACCAAAGGTACTGATTTCACCCCACAGCATTGAGATGCAATAAAGGGGACGTTGCTTTCTTCCTCTACATGCAGTCTAACCTGGTCTGAAACCCCTCGTACTGGGCTATAGTAAATTCAATTCTGGTTACTTTTTTTAGTTTTCCTTTCAGTAGGGTCTTAAAATAGACCCAGGCTTATATGGTGTCACAAAAATGATGTCCACGCAAGTCACTTATCTTTCTGTTTCTCTTTTGCCACCTGACGCTGCTCTCAATCTCTGGTTCTTGTACTCCAGTGAAATACCCTGCTCTGGGAATACTCAGAGATACACTGTCACAAGAATACGCCACTGACTGCAGACTGACTCCTAGATTCCCTTGCTGCCAATCTCTAAAAATAGGGTCCAACCTCTGTAGTATCTAACAGTCATCCCTCGCCTAGCATGAAGGATGTAAATGCCAGTGGGTTCTACGTCTCCCCCTGGAATCTGGTGGTAAGGGCATAGGCCCCAGGAAACTTCAAACTCCACCTCAGGTCAGCTCGTCTTTCCGCTTAGGCTTTTCTCCACCATCAAAACAGTAGTTGGTGACAGGCAACTGCATGAACAATAGCTTCTGCTTTGGGTCCTGTGTGGCAGCCATGGAAGTGCACTATTCAGATCTCCCTTCAGGAAAGAATGTGCTGGAAGGAGTGTAGTTAGTGACGGCTTCCAGCTACTGCCCTATCAGGAGCCAATCCCATGTCCACCAATGTCTAACTTTCCTCAGGCTGCTCCTGGCCAGTGACTGAGCATGACTGAGCAAGGTACTAGAGCTGGGCCATTCCTGCCCAATGCTGGACTTCTTTAATGGACGGTCTTCATTCTGGGGTCCCCCACTGGCCTAGCAGGACTTTCTTAGAGCTGCACTATAGTCGGAGGCTCTTCTTACCCAATCCTCCTTCATTTGCTTCCCCCTGCCCACATATGTGAGACTTGCATCATAGTCTGAGGCTCTCCTCATGTACTCTTGTTGCCTCTCTCCTTTATCATTTACTTTTAAATTCACCCTGGTGTCTGCTTTCTAGAGAGTCTGAACTGACATTCCTGCAATACAAAATTTATTAGGAATAGTCCTCAGCCCTCACCTCTCCCTGCAACCATTCCTGAAAGATGCGAAGAATGCAAACTTAATATCGCAAAGTTTGACTACTGTCTTTTATTGGGAGAAGAAAGCATACTTACAGCAGTAAAAACAGAAACCAAATTGATATCACATTCAATAGTACTGCCAAAAAGGCAAATATGGTATGGACAAGAAAAACTGCCAATATATTATGTTAAGACATGTAAAACAAGGTAACTTACATCTTCATGTGAAAAATGGGAGAAAGAAAAGAAACAAAGGAGGTAAGAAAGTGTTGCTCACAGACAGCCATTGACTACATGGCCTTGGAAACTGTCTTTCTCTAGTGGAATTTAATTTTGAATCGAAGAGATGCAAAGAATAAAGATCAAAAGGGATGCAAATAGTTAATCTGAGTCCTTTTATAATTCCCAGATGATGTCATTCTGGCAATAACAGAGGAAGTGCCAACATTTGAAATATATAAAGATTATGCTTAGGACGGGAAACAATAAGATAAAGTACAAAGTCAAATAAAGTAGAGAAAATAGAAAAAAATGAATGGTGCTGAAGATTAATAAAAATGGAGAATGGGCTGGTGAGAGTGATTGGTGTTTACTTCAAAAGGTACAAAGCAATTGGGAAATAGGGAAAAAACTAAATGGGTATGTGTGGGAGTATATTCAACCTAGGAAAACAGACAAGGCTTATCAATCAGATTCTTTTGCCAATTTACTTACATAACAGTGATGCATGGCTCCTAGCAATAGAGACATCATTTCATCGATGGTGGTATTTTTCATGGCACTATAGAAAAATGTGAAAACCTGGATGGAGATCACTGTTCAGTCCCCAAGAAGGGAGCTAGGTATTACCCTCTGTCTAGCTATACTTTGTGTTTTTCATCTCTAACATATTCAGCAGATTAACAAAAAACAAATACAAAAAGCCGTTCAAATTCTGACTACTCCAATTGAAATGCCCCTAGAAAGGAAAAGATTTGTGAAAGCCAAAAAGGAAAACTTACAAAAGAATAGGAAGAAGGTGGCGAGAGTACAGGAGTAGGGCCAAGGGCCAATAACAGGAACAATGGAAGGGTGTTATCAAGGAAACCTGTACTTAGAAGAGGACAAACTTTGGCATGTGGACAGTGAAACGACCTTTAAGGACTGCAAGGAACTGATCCAGGATAAAGTGAGTGTGTCATGCAGAAGGTCTTACCTAAATGCTCTTAATAAAAGTCAAAATGAAAATCCAGGGCAGGGGAGAGACAGTCCTTCCCAAGAGAATGCCACGAGCAGAAGGAAACTCAGCAACACATACTCTGAATGATCCAAAACGATAAGATGGAACACATAGAGTTAGGTAAAGAGGCTTATGGGCCATAGAAAAAAGAATGAGGATGAGTAAAATTCCATCTTAGGTATTAAGGTTTTCTGGAAGAAGAGACATATGAAAGTCTACAAATAGATTTAAATAAAAGAAAAAGAAAATACAGTTGGCTCTCCATTTTCATGGATTCCACATCCATGGTTTCAACCAACCACGGATCAAAAATTTATTAATTAAAAAAATCGAGTCTGAAATGAACCTGTACAGACAATACAGTATAACAACTATTTACATAGTATTTACATTAGATTAGGTATTATAAGCAATCTAAAGATGATTTAATGTATATAGGAAGACGTGTGTAGGTTGTATGCAAATATAGCATCGCTTATGAGGGACTTGAACATTTTTGGATTTTGGTAGTGGCAGGAAGTTTTAGAACCAATCCCCCATGGATGATACCAAGGGATGATTAAACACAGCTCAAAAAGATAAAATACATAGAAAATATGGTGGTAAACTGAGTGCATTAGTCCATTTGCATTGCTATACAGTAAATGCCTGAGGCTGGGTATAAAGAAAAGAGGTTTATTTGGCTCACAGTTCTAAAGCCTGCACAAGAAACAGGGAGACAGAGCTCCACTTCTGTTAAGAACTTCAGGGAGCTTCCAATCAAGGTGGAAGGTGAAGGGAGAGCAAGTGTGTCACAAAGTGAGGGAAGGAACAAGAGAGAGAGGAGGAGGTGTCTCAACCAGCTCTTGCATGAACCAACAGAGCAAGAACTCGCTCATTATCATGGAGAGGGCACCAAGCCATTCATGACGGACCTGCACCCATGACCCAAACACCTTCCACCAGGTGCCACCTCCAACACTGGGATCCAATTTCAACATAAGATCTGGAGGGAACGAACATCCAAACCGTATTACTGAGTGAAGTGAGAACAAGGACAATTTGAGTGCTTGTAAGAAAATTGATGTTCAGTATTTGTAGACATTTAGTTGACATCAAATCTTTAAGGAATTCTAAAAATGTTATTCAATCTGCAACCTTAATTCTCCCTTGCCATGTAAAATAACATATTTCACCAGTTCTGGAAATATGATTAGGACATGGACATCTTTGGGGGCTGTTACTGTATCACATGAGACCATTTACAGGATATGGTGAGGTGGTTTATTTATTTATTCAACAACCATTTGTTGAATGCCTACTCTGTGCCCGGCATGTTTTAGGCACTTTTTTCTATAAACAATGAGAGCTTATTGAAAGATTGTATATAAGGTAAGAGTATGATCAGCTTTGTGTTTCAGAAATAAATTTTGGGTTCAATATACAAGATAGATTAGAAGCAGGGAATAGACTGGAGATAGAGATGCCACTTGGGAAATTACAGCAATGGCATAGATGAAAGATGAGGATTGCAAGCTACTGCAGAAGTCTAAAATATAAAAAGAAAGTAAAATTGAGTTCAGTTTTGCAAACCCGAGGATGCATGGAGTTTGACATACCAGTGTTCTGTCTAGTCAACAATGTTAGTTACCTTTGTTTACAAGTTTGGACTAGAAATACCATTTTACTTTAGGTTGATTTCTAACGGAGAGAAAAGATGGAGAATATCACTGCTGGCTTGTTTGGGTAGCCTTCCTAGCTTTCCCAGAGGCAGAATAGGGAGACTCTCCCCACTGTATGTAAATTAATCATATTGTATTGAAATGTGTTTTCATATATTGTCTCTCCCTGGAACTTGAGCTTTTCTAAGTCAGCTATTGTGTCTTATTTATCTTGGCATTTTCAGTACACAGCACAACATACAACCCTGAGTCGTTCTCTAGAAAACATTTTATTAAGTAAGAGAATGAATATATTGTCGTGGGGGCTCTGCCCAGTTTGCCCACCATTTAAAGGAGACATTGAGTAGAGAAAATGCCTGTTAGCTATAAAATTAAGAGAAAGTGAGTTATAAAATATCCTGAGTGAGGAAATATTACAAAGAAGTTGGGATTGAGTAGCTTCATTATCAACTTCTGTTGAAGCTTCTTCTGAAAAGAAACAAAGAAACACCTCTGATTTGTTTCAGAAGAGTGTCTTGAGTATCTGGATGTGTTTGTCAATATGTTAAAACTAAATTCTGTCTGCAACCTAATGTTTACCTGGAAATTAGAGAAGATTTGAGGGCTATACGTCAGCACAGAATTTGGACTCATGAGAAATCAATATTTGGAACATAGGGTGATCCTATAAGTAGGTTAAGTGGTTTAAACAGCTGTTTGTAGAATAAAATGAATATAATCATTAAATTAAGTTCATCTGGTGTTGTAGAACCCCAGATTCAGGCTCACATACCCCATGCGCAGCTAAAGCCAAACACTGTGACATGGGTGCTTGGAGGTAGAGAAAAGTTATTCGATTTGGCCAAAGCTAAAAGACACGAGAGCAAAGCTCTCAGATCTGTCTCATCACAGAAATGAGGCAGTGAGCTTTTATGAGGAGTGAAGGTAAGGTAGGGAGAAGTCTGTGGTGCTTTTAGTCTCAGATAACACCTTGAGTAGCCAGACGTCTGGGCATCAGCAATTAGTTGCAACTTTTTCAGGGGCATGCATTCCTTCTGCAAAACAAATTCATAGATTCTCCTTGTGACCTTGGAGTTATCTCCTCCTGCTTGACAAAAAATAGTGCATCAGTAGTTAATCATTGCTGTGACAAGGGGTTCTGGGCATGGAGTGAGCAGTTAACATGTGCCAACGACCTAATCCGATTTTACATTATTTCAGTCATTAAAAATGCCAAGATAGGCCGGGAGCGGTGGCTCACGCCTGTAATCCTAGCACTCTTGGAGGCCGAGGCGGGTGGATTGTTCAAGGTCAGGAGTT
>NW_012151951.1:5726465-5728442 GCF_000956105.1 Propithecus coquereli
CTCTTGTGGTGCTCCACTTTGGATAATGGGCTTAAGTTTAATCCAGGAAAGTGTACGAGGTACTAGATCACTGTCATTTCTTATGATTGAGTAATATTCCATTGTGAACATATACCAAATTTTGATAATCCACACATAGCCCTTGTTTTAATCCAGTGAAAGAAAGAAAAAAGGAACACTT
Organism: Propithecus coquereli; assembly: GCF_000956105.1. Lineage (NCBI taxonomy): Eukaryota > Metazoa > Chordata > Mammalia > Primates > Indriidae > Propithecus > Propithecus coquereli. The sequence continues at coordinate 5,726,647 of NW_012151951.1, forward strand.
TTTACAACTTTTTAAACACATGAATTCCTATCTCTACAATAAGATAAAGAATGTTTTGGAGTTATACTCTGGCTCTTCCTTTTCTATCCTCTACTAATTAACAGAGGAGCCAAAATAATTCTTTGTGCACTGAGAAGAAGTAATAAATCAATGTCTATTGGTCCTTGCATACAATGCCTGTGGCTGGTGGTGTTCTCAGTCTTCTTGAGAAAAGCCTTTGCAGTATTCCAGTTGTTGTGGAAGGCTCCGGAAACCATACTAACGGAGGGTTATGTGGAAGAGAGATTAAACTTATTCTTCTTGACTCTTGAATTTAGAACAAAAATAGGTGTATGTCAATTCAATTTGAATTAATTTAGGAAACATTCATTGAGTGGCAATCACATGTCATGTACTTTGCTGTACCTGGACATGCAAAGATAAAGAAGATTCTAACTTCCCTCAAGGATTTTAAAGTTCAGTAGGAAAGTCAAGCAAATAGAACAACAATAGTAACACAATGAGATAGGAAATATTTAAAAATATGCATACAGTTTGCTCCAAGAGCACACAGACCCATGGAAATGTAGTATCTAGTTTAGAAATCTGAACATGATTTTTCCTCTATAAATCCATTTAGATCTACTCAATGATGGAGTATTTTTCCCTGTACAAAAATAGGTTTCTTATTACTGGAGGTATGCAAACAGAGATTAAACTTGAAGGACAAATATATGGGAAGGGGATGGTGTATGGGTTAGCTATGAAATTGATGGTCCTCCCAAATATGAAATCCAAGGATTCTTTAATTACCAGTGTAGGGCTGAAGTTTATATAGCAAATCTCTGTGTCAACTCGACAGACTTCCTTCATGGGTTAAACACAGCTAGTGGTAATTATCACTGAGGAGGGTACTGAGGGCTAGAGCACTCTGCTCCTGCTACCGCACCTCTTCTTCCACTTCTAAGGGGTCTCAGTGACTCAGGTTCCATCACAACCATTTTCTAGAAATATCTTCCATTGCTACTTTCAAAATGATGCAACGATATGTGAATATGAGAAAACACTCCTGTACCCTATGTTTAGGCTTTTCACTTTATTCTATGTGATCTGCATCTAAAAATATGAAACATTTTCCACGCTAGCCTCAAAAAATTCAGGCCAGCTCACTAGATGTTTTCTCTTTTCAAGTACAGGATATTGCTCTGAGATAAAAGTCAGTGCCTGAAACAGCAGTAATATTTATTGGCAAAGGAGCTCGTACACAGGTCTTTTAAATTAGTTTTCCTGTAGCTTATTAACAAAGTACACTTTCTTCTTCATACCTGTTTGCCCCTGAGACTCTTGGTGATTTCAACTCAGATCGACAAGGGAAAGACACAGGTCCAGATTTTGTTCCATAGGTTTTTACAGTGGACCTGAGATATAGCAGAATGAGGAAGGACATCAGGGCAGCAGTTTCTGCGAGGGAGGCTTTGGCAGGTTGTGGGGCATCTGCATTCATTCATTCAACCATTGACTGAGAAATCTCTGTGTGCCACACTCTGTACTGAATCCTGGACAAATGAAGGCAAATAAAAAATGGTTTTTGGCATCTAAAAGTTTACAGTCTAGGGTGGCACAGACTCCCCTCCTTATATACCTCCTAGGAATTGAAAAGAAAAAATTGGGGCTGGTGAATTTCAATGTCAAATTTAGTTAGATGCAAAGCTTTATGATACTCTCTGGGAGGCCAAGGCGGGTGGATTGTTTGAGCTCAGGAGTTCGAAACCAGCCTGAGCAAGAGCGAGACCCCGTCTCTACTAAAAATAGAAAGA
>NW_012151951.1:5728647-5781012 GCF_000956105.1 Propithecus coquereli
CACAGTAAAGCCAGGCTAGTATTTCACGAGAAATACAAAATTATGTTAATAGAAAGAATGTTATTCCTGTATGTAGAGGTACAGATTCCTTGTGTAGAATCACTTTATGTAGGAGATCATCAGAGAGAAATAAATCCTCGGGTAGAACATCTGGTTGCTTTTAGAAACTCTGTGGAAGAAATAGCGATACTCAAGAATGGAAGTCCCCTGCCATTTCATACCCTCCCTCCATCTATAGGATCAGAGCTCACCCCTCACCTTCCTTCCCTCCAGCTCCCACTGCTGGACACCATAGACTAGAGCCAGCCCTTTTGCAGAGCAGCTGGAACTGGGCAGAGCCATTGATATTCTACAACTAAAAATGAACAATTTTGTAATGTGATTGAGACTTGCTGATTTCTGCAGGAATGCTTAATGGAGATGATGAGATGGAGGATAAAAAGAGACATGTAAATCAGATAGTAACAGGTAGATTTGCATGGGACAGGCTTCCCTGAATAGGCAGGGAAGTCTCAACTTTGTGCATTTGTAGGGATCTAAATATATGACATGATGCTGATGTCCCTCTCCTCAGCTTGAAGCCATTCTCTAAAGGGCTGCTTAAGCCATTATTGGCATCTAGCAGGTATTTGATTCAGAGAAAGGAAGAGGAGGCAGGGTAAGAAATATCCTCCTGGGCAGAAAAAAATCATCTATTCACAGACAGATTAAACTCAAGAATTATAAAATCATTCTCCAAACTACTGCCTTCCCTGAGAACATCTAGAGAAATAGCCCATGGATGAAAGCAAGAAATAGAAGAGTCCATCATATGGGTTACATGTTATACCCAAGGTAGCAAGTGCTACATAACACATATGGACAAGAACTGTGGGAAAACTGAGGGTTCATTTCTATCTTTCAAGACTCAGCTCAGACTTTCACTTGGAAGCCTCCTCTCAACCCGCAGAAGTGTTCATTTTCCTCTAAATTCCTATGGTACATTGCATATACTGTATATTTATGTGGTTATTCTTGTAAGTTTACTTACTTGTCTCCTATTCATTTGTGTATCACCTTCACCTAGCACAGTGCTTGATATAGAGTCTGCGTTCAATAAATATTTCTTGAATGAATGGATTATAGGAGTTGAAAAATGGATTGGGAGTGAAGATACTGGATACTAAATGTATGTAGAAAAGGTAAGGAATTTTAAATAAGTATCCAAATGAGAGTAATGAAGGCCTGAACTAGTAATGAGATGGAGACAATGAATATGAGACAAATGAGCAAGGAAAATTTTAAATCAATAAAATTTATGTCCATCATTACTGGAGAGGAAATGACCTAGAAGACACTGAGAGCACTCTGAAGTTGTGAGCCAGAAGATGGGGAAGTGACTGACCTCCAACACACAGAAGTACAAGCTTGTTTGGTGGGGAAATTGTGTTTAGATTGGTCATGTTGTGTTTAGAGTATTATTGGAATGTCCAGTTGTAAACGTTCCAATTGGAGGACTGGAGTTTTGAGGGCATTCACAGCACGTGATGAAAATTTGGTAAACAACTGTGAGGATATGGTATTTGAAGACATGAGAATATATGGATTTGTTGAATGATAAAATATATATCAAGAAGAAAATAGGATGAATGATAAAATTTTGGGTAATATTTACATTTCAAGGGTTTGAGGAAAAAAGAGAACAAGAGAAAGAAAGAGTCAAAGAGGTCCTGAAGAGCTAGAGTTTGTATTGATCAAAGGTACCAGTAAAATAACTTCCTCAAGCAGATAAGAGGTGTCCCAGCAGCCACCAGCTATACAGAATACAGGTTAAATGTTAAAGAGACTCAGTCTTCCTTCTCTTTTGGACTTCTTGGAAGAACTATTTTTTTATTCTTTAAGCAAAAGGTGAAGACTAAAATCTCAAAATATAATATGTACTTTTTCTAATAATGGTGATGGGAATTGAGGTTAAGTGCTAATTAATTAATTGATCTCCATTACATCTCTAACATCTCTAACAGGCTCACTCTAAGACCCATGGCATGTTGGAAAGATTATTGGCTTTGGACCAGACTTGCCAGCGTTTGAAATTTGTCTCAATACTAATTAGTTATATGACAATAGGAAATTTACTTAATCTTTTTGATTCTCTGTTTACTCATGAGTAAAATGGGAATAACAGTGGTTTCCTTGCAGAACTGTTGTGAAGATTAAGATATTACACATTAATTGCTTAGCATAGTACCTTGAGTATAGTAAATGGTAAATAAATGTGAATTGTCTGTCCTTTTGCTCCCCTTAGTCCCAAAGTCATCCAGCCCTCACAGGAAGTCTCTTAAAGTACATGTGCATGTTCATTTTCCTTTATATAGAAAACCATAAAAGCATTAATCAGGACTTTATGAGTACTAATGGAAAGATGCTAAAGAAGTCTGCAAAATAGAAAGATAGATCTAGGAACCGGGGGAACTGGAAATTTGCCTAGGTTGGGATTCATATCGTTGGTACTGCCCATTCCTTAATTTCCAAGCATGAAGTCTGGTGGGGACATGGAATGAAAAATCTCTAGAATGGGAAGAATAAATATTTTTCAGGAGCCACTCGAACCCTAGATCAGAAGGACTAGAATTAGGAAATCAATACTTTTAAGATGTTTCTCTTGTTCTTTCATTTTTGCTGATCCATGTTTGGCTTTATTTTCTTCTATCGTAAATGGGTTTATTCTACATGCAAGGGGATGAAGTTGTTAGTGGACAAATTAATTTCTTTCTAGCTCTGGGAGGGAAGAAAGGAGCCAGCACTAGAAAAAAATCCTGGTGAAGAACTCAACGGATGTGGCTTACTTCCTGTGCCTAATTTTGTAGTAATGACTGTGTTTAAGGGTATGAAGTCCTAGGACCCTTCCAATTCAGATTGTGAATATAGTCCTGTGGACAGTGGGCTCTGTTCTCACAGGACAGATGGGTGCTGAACAGACAAAATGAGAACCACGATATTTATTATTTCATTCTTTTTAATCCTTCTACTTCTTTCTTTTCCTTGTCTTAACACATTAGCTAGGACTTCCTAAGCAACGTTGAATGGTAGCAGTGATAGTGAATATCTTTCTTTCTAACTTTAATGGGAATGCTTTTGATATTTGCTGTAAGATTTTAATAGATACCAATTTAAAGAAGTTTTTTCTGTTCCTAGTATGCTGAGAGTTTTATTTTTAATCATGAAAGGGTATTATTGAATGAGGCAAATTGAATTTTTTTCCAAAAATTTTACAGATGGTTATTGATTTTTCTCATTTAATCGATTAATTTAATTGGTAGATTTTTAACATATCGAGTCAGGTTGGATTGTTTAGATAGATCCTCTTGTTTATATATTGTTCTTTTGCTGCATGCTGAATTTTATTTATTAAAAATATAATTTTTGATTCTATATTTATAAGTGAGATTGAGCAATGATTCTCTTTTCTTGTGTTGTCTCTACTTAGTTTTGGGATCCAGTGTTTGTCTAACCTTATAAAATGAGCTGTGCAACTTTCTTCTTTCACTAAACTCTAAAACAGTTTGCATAAAATGTGGATTATTTATTCCTTATAGGTTTGATAGAAGTCTGTAAATGGGCCTGGTACTTTTTCTTTAGGGACAGGATCTCTGAATATCGTTTACACTTTTTAATGGTTATTGGTCTATTCAGATTTTTAAACTTTGTAAACTGATTTTAGTAATTTTTTGGTAGAAAATGGCCTTTTGAGATGTTTTTGACTTTAACAAATTTGTCTAATTTACCTGTATTTTTCATTTTCCCATTCTTTTGCTGTTATTTATTTGTGCCTTATTTTTTTTTTCCTTGATTCATTTATCAGACATTTGTCTATTTTGTTTGGCTTTATAAAGAGCCAGTGTTTGGTTTGTTGATTTCCATTGCTTTTATTTTTAATTCTTTTTAGGCTTTCATCTTGTTATATTTTGCTATTTTCTCTGTATATATGTTAATATTTCCCCCCTATTGAATGGAAAACCTAGCTTGTTTATTTTCAATCTTTCTTGTTTTGTAATAAATATCTTTAAGGTTGTAAGTACCACTTTAGCTATATCTCACAGTGCTTGATATGTAGTAATTTTGTTGTCATTCTGTTCTAACTCTTTTATAGTTTTTTATTTTGATTTACTTTATGAATCTATGACTTACTGTATATATAGCAGTATATTTTGTGGTTTGTGATTGTATAGGATTTGGAGAGAAACTATTTTTTTAAGGTTTATTTCTCATTTTATTGTACTGTGATTAGTGAATACTGTTCGCATGATACCAATTTTTTGTGATTTGTTGAGATTTCCTTTCAAATTTAGTACATGGTCAATGATTATAAATGTTCCTTGATGCTTGAAAAGAATGTGTATTCACTGGTACAGAGTTCTATGTATGAAATTGTGCTTATTAATTATATATATATTATATTTTATTTGCTTGATTTTTCAATTTCAAAGACCTACTTTAAAGTTTCCAATTATGATTACATCTGTGTTATTTTAGTTGGTATTTCCTTAGTTTAAAATTTCCACATATTTAATTATAATTTTTTGGTGTCATTTTGTTTTGTATGTTCTTCTTGTTTTTTAAATTCATACAAATAATAATTTCTTTTAAAAGATAAACTTAGCACATTAAAATATATTTTGTCTAATGGTATACTTGGTCTTCTGCCATCTTATTTTGTGTTCTACTGGGACATTTCTTTCTTTTACTTTATTTTTTCTGATTTCTGTTAGATTGAAGAATTTTTAAAAATTGATTTGCTTCATTTTCCCTTGTCTAATGGCTTGGAAGTTATGTTTTATTTTGACTTTTGTTAGTGGGTATTCTAAAAATGTTTCCTAGCAGTGTCCAAAATTTATCATTTTTCTTCTCAACAAGATAGAATCTCTAGTTTGATTTTACTTCCCTTGGGGCTAGTTCTCCAAAGTTCTTATGTTATTGAATTCTGAAAATTACATGCCAACTTGTCATTATACCTGTGAAAATTGTTATTGTTATTGTTGTCTATTTAGCCATAGATTATACAGATTTTAATGCACATTTTTATTTTGCATTCTACTACATCCTTGTAAGCTTATTTTTCTTGTTAAATATATCCTTTTGTAGTTCCTTCTTTGAGGTTTATAAGAAGGTAAACTTTCTGATCTTTCAGAGTCTTCAAGTATACTTATTCTTTTTTTCATTTTTATTTTTTATTTCAGAGTATTATGGGGGTACACATGCTCTGGTTACATAAATTGTCTTTGCACCGCCCGCAAAGCATGCCCATCCCCCAGACACCCTGCACCGCACCCGTTAGGTGTGGATTTACAGGTACCCTCCTCCTCTCACACCTGCCTGACACCCTGTGAATGTTACTTCCCATATGTTCATATTAGTGTTGATCAATTAGTACCAATTATTCTTCATTCTTGAATGATCATTTAAAATGGGTATAGAATTCAAGGTTCTGAGTTATTTTTACTCACCATTTTGAAGATATATTTATCAATTGTCTTTGGACATCTAATGTTGCTGATAAAAAAGACAATACTAATATGACTCATCTTCTTTGTAGGTAATCTGTTTTTACTCTCTAGTTGTTTTTATGATCCTTTATCTTTACTTCCAAGGTTTTGCCACAATGAATCTATGTATGAGATTTGAAAATTTGTCCTTCTTGGTAGTCCAAATCTTCTTCAATATTTAGGATTCATGCTCTTCAATAGTGGGAAACTATCTACCTTTTAAAAAAAATATTGCCCATCTACCACCATTCTATTTTCTCTTTCTGAAAATCTTAGTATTTATATTTGGAACATTTGGTCTTATTCACTTATGTTTCTTAGCTTCCAATCCCCCATTAAAAAAAAACTCTTTATTAAAAAGTCTACTTTACACGGGATTATCTCAATTTGACCCATGAATTCATGAACTTGCCACTAGCTTTTTGTTGGGTATGAATATGTATCCTTTTATTCATGCTTAAAAATCTGTTAAAATATTAATTTCCAAGATTTTTCATTGGCTTCTTTAAAATAGCCAACCACTCATTTTTATTTCATTTTCACTTATTTTATCATTAGACTTCTGTATTATTATTTGGTTCCTATTCATTAATTCAGAAAATGTTAAAAATACCTATTTTTAAAGTCTGCTTTAGAATTCTCTATTATGTTGATTTCCCAGAGTTTAAATGCTTCTATGTTCTGAGTTTATTATTTGCTTTTTCTTGTGCTACTTTTTCTCAGGTGCTCTGTGATTCTTATTTGTGAGTTTATCTTCACAGAAAAGTTTCTTCAGCACATGTTTAAGGATCCGGACATGGTCTCAAGAGGGCCTTAGCCTTTAACACGTGGAGCATGACTTCCATTAGGCTTGGGTGTGTTTCTATCTTGAGGTTTCTGATTCTTGAAGGGGACATTTCCCCCTAGGGCAGGTGATTTCCTTGAGCTTGGCTCACATTCTTTCATTGCTGGGTGTTAGATCCTCTTTGCCTGGCTTCACCCAGTTGGTGCCATGTCAATCATCTGAGCACAGGCTGGGAGGCATCGGCTCTACTCCAACCACTTGGTCTAGTTCTATTCCTTGTCCCCTGTGAGCCAGTCAGCATTTAGCCCTATTCACCACAGTGGCTTTTAGAATAACTGCTCCAGTTGGGGAACAATGATCTTTCCCTTTTTTGTTTTAAGAGGGCTTAGGTGTTATAAATTAATATGGTGATCTTAAATTGGAAATATTATTTTCAACATTTACACTTAAATCTATGATTCACTGGATGTATTTTTTATGCTAATATAGGAATCCAGGGTTTTATTTTGCCCCCAAAATGGTGTACCATATGGCCACAGTTTATTCATTGATTTGTTCACCTCTCCCCAATGCCATCTTTATTATGTACTCATTTCCTATAAATATTTTGGTCTAATTATGATCTTTGCTCTGTATCAATTATATGTCAATTTCTGTGCCCTTACCACACTTTTAACTATAACATTATCACCTGTTTTAATATAGAGTAGGGCAAGCCTTCCTTTATCACTCTTCTAGAATTTCTTCAGATATTTTTATATGTTCATTCTTTCAGCTGAACTTTAGAATAATTTTGTTATTCTAAAAAATTCCTTTGGTGTTTTGGTTGTGATTACATAATATTAATAAAGAATTGAACTTCCAAATTAAGAACAAGGAAGTATATATCACTTTAATCAAAACTTCTATTGTGACCTTTATTACAGCTTGATAGTTTTATATAGATAGGACATTATTGAATTTATTTCTAGGGATTTTGCTTGTTAAAGTTTTTGTTGCTGTTATAAATATGATTTTGTCTTAGATTATTGTCCTTATTATTTCTATGTATTTTTATTCAGCTAAATTTATTAACACTAATTTTTTTCTAATAGTTTTACAGTTCAGAATTTTGAGTGTTTCAGTTGTCTATTCATGTTTTCCGCAAATGGTGATAATCTCCTATTTCCATTGGCTATTTCTTGCAAAACAATGTTAAATACTATTAAATAGCAAGTATTCTTTTGTTGCCTCCAAATCTAATGGGATTTTTTCAGTGTTTTGGGCTTTTATTTTGATATTTTACTTAACTGTAAGAGAATGTATCAGTTATGACAATGGCTGTAAATAATCAAATTCCAACTAAAAGTGGCTTAAAAATGAGGACAAGCTCTCATCTTACATAATACCTTGGGAGGCAGAGTTCTAGAATTAATGTGGTGACTCAACTCTATTATCAAGTACTCAAGTGTCTTCTATCTTTCTACTCTGCCCTCCTCAGCATGTTGGTGATGGTGGCCAGGTGCTTCTTGTAATTCAGGTATCACATATAGACTGAAGCACATCATTAAAAAGGTAGATTTCCTTCCAGGCATCATTTTGTTAATTAATAAGGAAACTCACGATTCATTCTTTAAAGCTAAGGAAGGTATGTTTACATTCTCTGAGCACATGGAAGGGTGAAGAACTGAACCAAATTAGGGTCGTGCCTGTTGGAAAGAAGGGCTTGGGGTGGGATGACTGTTGGATGGGCCACAGTGTCTGCCACAGAAAATTTCCACCTCCATCTTTCTCCAGTTTATCAGTGATCATCATTGGTTTTGTCAAATACTTTTTGCCAACAATCAAGCTGATCATTATTTTTCTCAATGGACTTTTGGCAAAAAAGTTTATTGATCAATTTCTTAAAAAATCTTTAAACTGTCTTTTCATTTCTTGAATGAATCTCACTGGTAAAGATAATTTTAAAAACTTATTTCTGGATTATATTTGTAAATATTTTAATTAGTGTGTGAGTGTGTGTGTGTGTGTGTCTGTGTGTGTGTACATGCATTGTCAGGTTTTAGAATCAGTAGTATGTAGTCTTTTAAAAGAGGATTAGAAATATTTCTATTTTTCTCCCTATACTGGTTGAGTTTAAAAACTTTGGAATCATCTCTTTCTTGAAGGTTCAGAATAATTGAATTGTGAATAATCTGGGCTTAGTAGTTTTTTGGATGAGTAGGTTTCTGACAACTTTCTCAATTGCTTTCATGGTTATTGGTCAACTTGGTTTTCTATATCTGTGATAATGCATGTTTTCCTAAAAACTAATTAATTTTACTCAAGCATTAAATTTTTCGAGCCATAAGGTTACATTTCTAGCAAGACGGTTATAAAGTATTACTTCAGTTATTTACTTTATTCTTTTTTTTTTGGTAATTTCTGAAATAGGTTATTACTCTATTTTCTTAATTATTTACTTTATTTTTTACTTATCATTATTTACCTTTACTTGACCCTAATTTTCTGTATTTGGGCTTTTTTATTTCTTGATTTTCCAGATAGTGTTTTTTCTCTTTTGTGACCTATTTATGCATTCTATTGATTTTTTTTGTTTTATCATTTTTATTTTTATATTTAACAATCCTTTAAGTTTATACAAGGCCATTGTTTTGGACTAGCCTCCGCACTAGGTCCCAGCAGACCAGACCAAACCAGAATGGAGTCACTTGTGCTCAGTGTCAAGTAATCAAACTGAACTTTGAAACAGGCCAGTTTTCTAAGAAAAACAGAGGATTTCAGTCAACCTGAGTCACCATAATAAGAAAGTCCCCTCTGTTTTAACCCTATAAGGAAAATAATTTTGAAACAATCAATCCATGTTTGTTTCTCTGTTTCTGCTTTCTTCAGCCCTTTTCTTCCTATAAAGCCAGATGCTCAGCTTATCAGGAACATTCATTCTATTTTATAAAATGAGATGTTTCCTCATCCTAGAATCAAAAATGAAATCCATTTAAGATCTTTAAACTCATTGTAATTTTTGTTTTGATAGTAGTATAGGCTAAGCCTATGCTGAGCCTCTCTTTAACCTGGATCCATAAGTTTTTATATATTAAAATTTAATTGTCACTATTTTTGTAGTTTTTTTTTCAGTTTTGGTTTTGATTTTCTTCTTGATCCAAGACTTAACAGCTAGATTTAAATTTTCCAACTTATTTTTGGTTACTACTTTTGTTATTAATGATGGTTTGTTGTATTGACATAAGATAGCATATTCTGTTTTATTTCTATTTTTAGCAATTTATTTTCTTTCTTGCTTACTAAATAGTCATATGTTATACATACTTTATGGACATTCAGAAAGACAGTATCTTCTTTCTTTTAAGGGCATATACGTCAATATAAATTAATTTTGTAGTTTAGCTATGTTAATTATTAACAATGCATAAGCGTTTCTTAATTTTTATTAACTGGATTTTTATTAATTCAGAAAAAGGGAATTTACATTTTTTGTTATATATATGTTTTTGCCAAAATTTCCTTGTATTTCTTGAAATTTTTACCTCATATATTTTTTCAATGTGAAAATGGTCAAAGAAGACAAATAATTACTCAAAATTCATCATCTCAAAACAGTCATACTCAACATTAGGTAAATATAATTTTAGATTCCTTTATTCATGTCAATCTATGTCTAGATAAACTTGAAACAATATTAGATAAATTGAATTATTTCTAAATTTCCATAAACAAAAGTTTTACTTGAATTTCATGAAGAAAGGAAACTATTGTGAAAGTGAAGAAAGTGAGGAAAACATCAGAAAACTATATTCTGACACTGAGTGTCCTTTGGTCTTTTTATAATCCATGATTTTCCATTCAGTTTTAGTTGACTAGATTTCATCGTGGAATTATATATCAAAAAAGATTCTTGGGTGCCTTATTATCTGACTTCTTTTATGTTTGGAAATGTATATCTGCTGCCTTGAAACTTGAACAAAAACTTGCTCATCTATAATATTCATGACTCATGTTTTCATTATCTTAAATTGCATTCACAGTCTTCCATCATTTTCTGGCATTACACCTTCCCATAGAGTAGTTTGTGATTAGTCTGATTTTTCTTCATTGTTTTTCTTCTAGTTGCTTTTTTATCTTTAAAGTTTGACACCTTATCAGAATGTGTCTTATTGTCAGTTGTTTCTACTAATATTTCCTAGAACAATGTATATTCTTTTAAATTGGAGATTCCGTTACCTTTTATGGGATTCTTTCTTTCTGTATTACATCTTTAAAGACTTTTTTTCCTTTTTTTTGTTGAATTCTTTACCTCAGGCACATTTCTCCATATCTAATATTGTGGTAGGGAGAATGGCCACCCAGCCCTAATACCTGGAACCTGTGAATAGGTCAAGTTACATAGCAAAAGGGAATTTCCAGATATATGAGGGCTGTCTGGAAAGTAACCAGAAATGTAACCATTCTCATTATGCTAACAATGGCTGGATACTTTATGGACAGCCCTTGTAATTATGATCACGGACCTTAAAACAAAGAGAATAGCCTGGATTATGCAGGTGGGCCCAAAGTAATCACATATACCCTCAAAAGCAGAGAAGTACCTCCAGCTGGAGGCTGAAGGGTTGTAGCAGAAGTCAGAGTGAATCAAAGCACAAGATGGATTCAATGTACCATTGTTGGTTTGAAGATGAAGGGGGCCCTGAATGGAGTAAATGGGGACCTTAGCCTTACCAGCACAAGGAACAGAATTCTGCCAAAGCCTGAGTAAGCCTGGAAGGAGATTCTTCCTCTAAGCCTCCAGATAAGAGCTCCATATGGCTGACACCTTGACTTTGGCTATGTGAGACTCTATGAGGATTTAGCCATGCAGTGCAGAATTTTTGATCCACAGAAACTTAGATAATAAATTTGTGTTGTTTTAAGCAACTCAACTAAGTTTGTGGTAATTTGTCATGCAGACGTAAAAACTAATATAATTATCTTCTTTCAAAATGAATTACTTAATTTTTTTTAACGTTTTATTCACTGTGATTAACTCAAGCCTTTCTTCTGTGTGGTATTTTTAGCTATATCTAGCTACATCTAGCATGTTCTTTGACATATATAATTTATTGGTTATGCAGTGAATGTTTTGTTTCTTAATTTGTTTTCTTGGTCTTGTAATCTCCCTAATCATCCCATTAAGTTGTTTTATAGACTTGTCTTAGAATCCTTCCCTATTCAATTCATTGTTTTTGGTAAATTCTTCAATATCAGGAGGTTTATTCTAACACACAATTGGAATCAAATAGTTTCCTGTTTTTTTTTTTTTTTTTCACGTACCATGAACCATTGCCCACACCAAAGAAACTAAACGCTATCTCTAGGAAATTGTGTATTCTTTCTTCCTCGGCCAAAAGCTACATAATTCAGTGGTGACCAGTTTGCCTATTAGACAGTTGTCAAGAAACTCAGAGTTGTATTTCTTGCTCTCATACAACTTCCCAAGGTCTAGCGACATTAAGCTGTTAAGTTTGTGGTCATTTTTTATGGTACCAATAGACAAAGAATGCACTAGGAGGGATGATTGGAAAGTTCATTCTTTGAAGTGGAGAGGCTGTGACATGAAAGATTGGCCACTTCAAACTATGCAGGAAAAAAAGGTCAGGACATGGCAGGAAGTAATAAAGGCCTATACTTAAAAATTCAAGTCTGGACACTCACTCACAAAACATTACTGCCCCTAAGAAAATAATATTATAAAAAGAAGGGGAAATAACAAAGTCTGTACAAGCTGTGCTGGAACTGAGGTAGGAGCTCAACCTCATAGTCTATAATTCAAAGGGTATAATTTAAATGCAAAACAGTCAGGATCGAACCAAGACAGTTTTTAGGCATCAACACCCTAAACAAAAGCCTCATTGAAACCCCCAATTTCTTGGGTAAGTACCAAGTTCCTGGAGTCAAAGGGGGGGAGAAAACCCAGTAGAATATCACCGTGGGGACTCCCTCCAATAGTGAGTTGACAACAGTAGACGTGCTTAGACTCCTCATGTTTTTCTCTGATGCAGAAGAAAGCGAAAACAAGTCAGGAAAAATGATTCTCAATTGTCTCAGAAAAATATACAATGGCTTCACAAAATTTGGAACAAAGAAAACATAACCTCTATAGGCACAAGTGGAAGTATAATCTTCCATTTGAGCCTGTATTTTCCCAGAGCGGGTAGAGCTGCTGACAGATCCAGAGATAGGTGTTAGTTTCCTAGGGCTGCATATCACATCACCATGAACTTGGTGATATAAAACAACAGAAACTTGTACTCACTGTTCTGGAGGCCAGAAATCTGAAATCAAGGTGTTGGCGGCGTCACACTCCATCCGAGGGCTCTAGAGGAGAATCCTTCCTTGCTGCTCCCAGGTTCTGGTGGCCCCTGCATTCCTTGGTTTATGGCAGCATAGCTTCAATCTCTGCCTGCATTTTCACATGGCCTTCCTCCACGTGTGTCTGTGTTCTTCCTTTCGATCTCTTAGAAAAACACTCTCATTCAATTCAGCGCCCACCCTGATCCAGTATGATCTCATTTCATTCTTACCTTAATTACATCTGCAAAGACCCTCCCTCCAAATAAGGCCCTATACTGAGGTTCCAGGTGCATGTGAATTTTAGGGGGACACCTTCAACCTATCATAAAGGGAATATTAAGAGAAATTATACATCACCTCTTATTTAGATTGCATTGTTTTCAAAGCATGACTTGTTTCTCTGCTTTTGATCTTATAATGCAGAAATCAAGGTGTTGGACCTGCAGACTTATCTGAGGTTGTGGGGGGACATCTGCTTCCATACTCATTCAGGTTGTTGGCAGAATTCAGTTACATGTGGTTGTAGGACTGAGGTCCCCATTTCTTTGCTGATTGTTGGCCAGGGATTGGTCTTAGCTTCTAGTGGCTGTCTGTATTCCTTTGCTCCTGCTCCCATTTCTCCATTTTCAAAGCTAGCAATGGCAAACTGAGTCCTTCTCACACTTCAGATCTCTCTTGTGTCTTTCTCTTCTGCCTCAGCTATCCAAGTGCCTTTTCCACCACATGTCTCTGCCTTCTGCTCTCATTGAATCTGTCTCTGCCTCCAGCCAGCCAAAGTTCTCTACCTTTAAGAGCTCATGTAATTAGATTGGGCCCACCCAGTTAATCTAGGAGAATCTCCCTATTTTAAGGTCCCTAACTTTGATCACATCTGCAAAATCACTTGTGCCATGTGATGGAACATACTCACAGGTTCCAGGGATTAGGATGTGGACCTATTTTGGGGGAGGAGAGCATTATCGGCCATTACAGCTATTAAAATATTTTATGGTTCTTTGCCATCATCCTTAACTATACATACTTCTAAACTTCACATTTGTGACTAAGTTTTTGCTCTAGAATCCCCTGGCCTCCTTACACTAAAACCACTTAAAAAAACATTGATAACACTTTTGCTTTCCATTTCATTATTTTTTTCCTTCCCTTTGCACCACTAGACCCTTATTGAATGTTTGTGCCTGAAAGCCTAAAGAAGAATATTAGTAACCTTCACTCACTTCTCCTGGGTGCTTTGAAGATTAATGTTCCATATAAATTCTAAATTAAATTTTTAATTAAAGCACATATGTGAATTAATGAGATTGGGGATCAAATTCCCAATTTGGCTAATATACTAGATTTTTTTTTTCAAAAGTAAAGTATCAGTCACTTTTTTCCCAAGAAAATATCATGGTACAAAAATTTGATACAGTCTTTTTTCCTATACATTGAGCAATTTGAATAAAAATGCTAAATAAATATTATTTTGAATTATTTAAAGAATTACTTTCACTTTGTCTTAAGATGTGGATTAGAAGAATATTTTTTTAAAAAACCATGTATACTCTAAGTTTGGCTTGTCTTTGCTTGTTTTCAAAGGCTCTGTCCTCTATTTCCATGGGAACACCACTTATCTGGGAACATCAGATTTGACCAGATTCACGTGCAGTTGGAGATATACAAATACACATTTTCAGAATTCAGGTCTTTTTTTAATTTTCGGTTTTATTATGTCAGTTTCAAAAACTGATATAAAGCCAGTATACACAATTAAACCCACTATAAGACAAAATATTTAAAAGTAAAAATTGGATACAAATATAGCAGGAATCACTATTATTCTATTTCTAAAATCACATTTCTATCTAAATTTCTTTTCTTTGCAGGATAGATTTGAAGAAAAAGATACAAACTTAGGAGATGGAACATTGTTGTGATTTAAATCCAGTTTTTATCTTCCCCCCAAAGTTTTGATGGCATCTAGTAAATGCATGGAAATTGAGGAATGGGCTGAGTTTCATGTCTGACTTTTAGGGAGAACCTTCGGGTCCTGTGAAAATCCTTCTAGGAGGAAGGACTTTGGTTGGAATAACGCTCTGACTCTCCCCAGGGGAGGGAGAGTGACTTATCTGAATGACAAGATTGGGAGAAGAAATGAATTTAGTGTTCTGGGTGCTCTTTCTTTTCCCTTTTTTCCCTTGAGCCAGTATCACTGCTCACCATGTAGTAACTCACAGGGAAGGGATGGGAAAGACGGTGACTTTCCATCTGTGAAAGTGGCCAGACAGAGGGACTCATGTATTTCAAATGGGAATAATTAATAAATGTTATTTGTCTATAGAACGAAAGACACCTTCTTCAATCAGCTTTATTAGTAATGTAACTGACATTCTGACATCCATCTCTCCATATCAAGTTTTATGTCTTAATTTGTTTGAACCAAAGAAGGAAGGACTGAGTGTGTTTATTTGAGTCTTTAAAAGTTTCCAACTGTAGGCATCAGATGCATCAAACGAGAAAGCGAAGGCTCAGGTCCTAAAACAGCTCTGAGATTGTAAAACAGCCATGAATTCTAAGAAATTGTCAGGGAGGATTTCAGACTCTGAAGCTATGGAAGTGGGGTTTTGAGGCACATTTTAATCAGACCTTGGTCAAACTACTTAAACATTTAGCACTTCAGTTTACTTGTCTACAAAACAGGAATAGCAGTACTAACTTGAAAAATTTATATATTTTATATATACAATATATATATCATTTATTATATATGATATATATTTTATATATCTTAGGAAAGCAACTGATACATAGAGCCCCATCGTGGTTATTTATTATTATCATGATTGCTATAATTAATATTAGAGAATCAGGAACGCCATAATTGACAGCTGAATTGCACAAAGAATTTAAATAAAGTGGAGAAATTAATGTTACTCAATATTGAATATCAGTTACTGTAGGTGAGCACTGAGTGCAGCTTCTTGGCAACATGGCAAACTGGGCAACATTGGGTTGTGTGACTATCACCCAAGGAAGAAAAATACTTATTTTCTAGTAATTGCTAATGTTTGGGGGTTTTTTTGGCATAGAAGGCACACTCTGGCATAGGAGGCACACTCTGTATTTTGCTCACAAACATTGATCAAACTATACTTAGTGAGCAGCTTAGGGAAATAGAAGTGATCCCAGGGATCTGGAAGAACTGAGAAATGTGTTGTTTTGAAGGATGCCTTTGAATACTCTGGCTAGGAAGGTGAATTAAAGGCAAAGTTACTGGAAAAAATGTGGCTGCATGTCAATCTAGAAGAGGATAATAAAAGGGACATAAAATAGGCAGCCAGAGTCAGGAAAGAACAATATGCAGATCAGATGAATTCAGACTATTCAGGAACAAAATCTAAACACTAGACTTGAGGTAGGATGTTTCCTTCATGTCTGAATACATTTGCCTGAATGGCAACAGACCCTTGAAGAAACAACATGGGCTTTCTCAAGAACAAGATGGCTTCTTTCAGACATGGTGCAGGCCTGTAGTCCCAGCTACTCTAGAGGCTGTGGCAGGAGGATCACTTGAGCCCAGGAGCTATGATCATGCCACTCCACTGCAGCCTGGAGGACAGAGCGAGACCCTTTTTCTTTAAAAAAAAAAATACCTTCTTTCTAGGTTCTGTGTTCCTTACTTTATTAAGTAAATCATTCATTCATCTCCCACCACGTGTTCAGAACTGCTAGATGCTGTGAGGGACATTGGTGAAGCAGAACACATGCATATTAACCTTCAACTAGTCTCTAGACTACACTATGGAGATACCATTAGTTCAAGTCTACATTCCATGAAGGTTACAAAATTTAATTATGTCCTGTGAAGGACACAAATATGAAAACCTGCTCCCAATCTCTTTGGGAAGAAAAACAGCTGGAAAATCAAGGTAAGCAATGATTTAGTGAGCTCAATAGTAACATCACATCATTTTTTTTGTGAAATTCAAGAGAAAGAAAGACCATTTAATTCTCAAAAAATTAAAAAAGCAGTTACCATTATATTCAATCTTAAATACAAATGCCATAATGAAGAATGTGCCTAAAGTTGTTTTTCCCGTTATGGTGGTTCTATGCTGTTTCTATCATCCACAGAGCATGATATTAACTTTAGGCTCTATTACAAAGGCTTATGAATAGTCTGCAGAAGCTAAATATAAGGCTATTAATACAGTGAAAAGTGTTATGGGCAATCTCGACTTCCTATTCTCCTTTTCATGAAGGATTTCCACTCTTCTTCTTAGGTATGAACAGTGACATTCAGTTCCCACGTGTTCCTCCCCTTGCGGGGAGTGACTAAAGCCCAGTGGATCATGCAAGCCAGGGTGTCAGACCATTCTACTGGACTGTGGGTGCTATGTGGGCCATTGCTGTTGCTCCATGTCAGTCCTGCCCAGGGATGGCGTGTTCTTGCTTCCTCCTCCACGAGACAGCAGATAAAGCAGGCCTGAACCTGATTTCTGGTAGGCCAGCTAAGTCTCTGCTCTTTTTGAGTTTTCTCTTGTGCCACTGAATGAAGACTTCTGTGTCATGGGCTTTTCAAGGTCTAAGTTTTTGGAGGAAGGTAGGAGGTTCCACTGTGCTTCTCAGTTTAGATTTGCCAGTAGCAAATACCTGAAAAGGTATTTTGGCCCTCATTTGTTTCCTTGGGCCTATATTCTCTTGGTTGTCATCTAGATAGAAGGAGGGATTAACAAGTGCCCACACAAACCTCCAAAAAATATTGCAAAATAGGTTTTAATCTAATCCTGATTTTCCACATGCTTTCTGTGAGATTTGGGACAAGTTACTTGACTTCTTTAAGCCACGTTTCCTTACTAAAAATAAATAAATAAACAAAGGCATCACGCAGGTGAAAATGCCCAGCCCAGTAGCTGCCCTTAGTAATTATTCGTAAATGTTGACCTTCCTCTAGTCTTCATTCTCTTCAGCTCTTCTTTCCTGGTGAGTTTACTCATCCAGCCTTCTGCTGAGGGCATCTGTTTCTCAGCTTTCTCACTGCATTTGAGAATAAACAGCTGAAAAAGTGAGCTATTTCAGGCCTGTCTACAGTGCCGTGCACATGAGAGGAAAAATAATTCAGGAAACAGTAGCAGCCCCAGACTCCTTCCTAAGATCAAATCCAACTCAGTTCCAAGTTTCTGACATCTTAAGACATTTATTATTTTCATTCTCAAGCTTCCTAGGCTAATTCAGATCTTAAATTCTCACAATAGATTAAATATAATGATGTGTTGGTAAGAATTTTTCCTCAGCTGGAGCTAGGAAGTCACTAAAAACTGATGTAATAACTGATTTGTGGTAAGCATTGAATCTTTTTGCTCTTTATCTGGAAATGAATAGTTTAAAAATCATTTCTCTGCAATATAAATATTATCATTTCCTTTGCAATCACAGTTGCATTGTATTTCTAACTTCAGAACTGAAAACATACAATTTAAAACGAGAGATTAATTTCATGGATAGAGGCTAGGATTAAGTTTTGCTTTTCAATAAATGAATAAGAAAACATCATAGCTGTGCTCTCACAATCTATGAATTTATTTGGGGATGGTTTTCTTAGGGTAGGTCCCCTTTGCCTTAAAGATTTCATCTTCAACTCTCAAAACCCACCCAATTTTCAAGTGCTAACTAAGGACTTGCTTCTTACATGGAACTTTTTGTGATGATTTCATGCCAACTGATCCTCATATACCTGAACTTCTTTTGACCCTATAGTCAGTTGCTCAAAAAATGGCCCATACCATAGTAAATTGACTTTTAGAGTCATTTATGTGCTTAAATCTTGGCTTTCAATTTACTCACAATAGATTAAATATAATGATGAGTTGGTAAGAATTTTTCCTCAGCTGGAACTAGGAAGTCACTGAAAACCAACATAATAACTGATTTGTGGTATATTGAGGAAACAATATAAACTTTTGCTGTGGATTTTTGGGAAAGTTTAACTCTCCTGAGATCAGTTCCTCAGGTACAAAATATGCATAATAATGGTTACTTTTCTGGTATGGTAAGAATGACATTAAATGATTAAATAATATATTTAAAGTAGTCAAAAGAGTTACTGATAAAATGATAGACCCTTTCCACTTATACATTCATTTATTCATTCTATAAATATTCATCAAGCAAGTACTATGTGGTAGGTACTATACTAGGAGTTAGTAATGTAGAGTTAAAATAAAAGTCATTTCCTTCAGGAGCTCATCATTTAATGGAAGGGAAATTGGTAAACAGGAAAATTAGAGTCTGCTGGGATATGCTCTATGATAGATGGAGATGTGGGTACCAAGGGGCATACTGGAGGCATAGCTAAGCCAGTATAGGAAGCTAAGCCAGTATAGGAGTCAGCAGAGAAGAAAGGAGGGGAAGGTCATCGTGGTGATGGAAGCAGCCAGTACACAGGCAAGAAGTTGAGAAAGAGCCTGTCCTAGAGAAGACTGTGTACATTTCACCATGGCTAGAGTGTGTTGGCAATAAGTAAGGTTGGGGAGACAGACGGGATGGTTCATGAAGGAGCTTAAAATCATATTATGGACTTTGAATTTCCTCCTAAAGACCAAACATTGATAAATTCCAAACTTGAAAAATCATGTGATTTCATGTGCATTTTTATAATAGAAAGATGAGAGTGTCAAATTTGTGGAGTATTTATTGAAATGGAGTAAAAGTATAGGTAAGGCTATTGGTTAAGAAGCTGTTGAAATGGAGTAAAAGTGTAGGTAAGGCTATGGGTTAAGAAGCTGTGTTAGTCTAGGTTTGCAATGATGAGGGCCTGAATTAAGGCACTAATGTCAAGGATGGACAGAAGAAGGAAGATTTAAGAAAGAGTAAGGTATTGGTGGGACATAGGAGAAGAATGAATGAAGGGTAGTTCTCATAATAATGGTGTTAGATTATGTAACCAGGCTATTAGAGGCCTGTATCACAAACCCTCAAATCCCATAATGTTTCCTGTTTTGATTCCAGATTCATCTTCTGATCCAATTACTCAAAGTATTCCTAAAGGGAGGCAAAGTGCTAGGCAGGCTGATTCAAGTAGCCATTGCTCTGGGCAGTTATAGTTCTCATTGTAAACTAATAAATCTTTATTCTGGTTTAATAAATCAGCCTTATAACCTGGTCTAATGAGGCTCTGCCTTTGAGAAGCTTAATCATTCTTAGTATCAGATCTTGAACTATTAACATTGACACAGAACTGAGGAGAATTCACCTAAGTGATGCTATCCTGTGAAATGAAATATGAGAGGCTCTGGGAGATAATCTCACTATTATTATTCGCCTAGTGAGGCTTTGTAATGGCAAAGAAAAACTTATTCAAAAATTATACTTGTTAGAACATAGTAAGGAAGACTTTATTTAGGACCATCAAGACAGGTACAGGGACCACCGCAAGGGAGTCTGGCCGTGGGGGAGAGAGATTGGTCTCAACCCTGAATACAGCACAGGCAAGTGGGACTTTATAGGGTGGGGGTCAGTGGATGGAAAATAACTAAGAGGAAACATCAGGGGTGAGGGGGATTCTGGCTAAACCAACGGAACAGGATTCTTGCTGAAGACAGGCCAGGTGAATCAGACATCACCTGGGAGATGATGGAGGATTTGGAATGCCATCAGATACTAAAGGTGGTAGAGTTTCAGGGTTGGGGGATTCTTGCTAAACAGATTCTGTTTGATAAAAAAACAAACTGTGTGAAAAAGGAAAAAAAAACAAAGTGTTTTTCCTACTTCCACACACCAATCAACACAACACTTCTGCCACTAGATATGTGGAGGTCTTTACCCACACACTGAGCAATGCTCCAATGGATACCACCTGGGTGTCCTCTAATTCAATTCAATTCTGACTTTATCTACCTGGAGTTACAATCAGATCTCACGGTGAAGGGCTCAGTTCCACAAGACTGCTCCCCACTTTAGATGCCGATCGCAAGTAGGAGGTTGTCACTTATATTTCTTAAATGACCGCATACAGATCATGGTTCCCATGACCACCTCCTCAGGTTTAATTAATTCGTGAGAGTGGTTCATAGGACTCACAGAAACACTTACTTATGTTTACTGGTTTACTGGATATTACAAAGGATACGGATGAACAGCCAGAGGGAAGAGATGCATAGAGTGAGGCATGAGGAAAGGGGCGTGGAGCTTCCATGCCCTCTCTGGGGTGCACCACACTCCAGACACCTCCACCTGTTCAGCAATCCAGGAACTCCATGAACCCGGTCCTTTTTGTTTTTTATGGGGGCTTCATTACATAAACAGGATTAATTAATTATTGGCCTTTGGTAATCAACTCAACCTTCGGGCTCTTTCCCCTCTCCTCTAAGGTCAGTGGGTCAGGCTGAAAGTTCTAACCCTCTAATCACATGGTAGGTTCTCCTGGCAACCAGCCCCCCTCATGAGGCTATCCAGGAACCCACCAATAGTCACCTCATTAGAACAAAGGATACTCCTATCATGCAGAATATTCCAAGAGATTTAGGAGCTGTGTCAGGGGCTCCTAACACTAAGGAGATTACAAAGGTCTTAGGAACTCTGTGTCAGGAACCTGGGTCAAAGATCAAATATTAGAACAGAAGATTCTCCAATGGCCCTATCTACAGGAGTTTTAAAGCTGTGTGCTAGGAAGAGGGGGAGGGTGTGGGCAGAGACCAATATATATTTCTTATTATTTCAATTGCCATACAGACTTAGCAGTGTGGTTCTTTGTTAAAAGTGGATTTTACAAGGACGTGCACTGATGGGCCTAGGAGAAGGTTCAGAAGCCTGACTAAATTTTGGTCAAGTAAAGAATCTTCATCAGTAAACATTTCAACAATTATGATTTCAACTTTAGACATGCTGAGTTGATTTGCAGAGGAGACAGCAAAGTGAAAGATCTCCTAGGCTGCTAGATAAAGGGTATGTTCATTAGGGTACGTAACACTAGCTGCTGTAACAAACAATCCTCTAACATCTCAATGTCTTAACTCAGTAAAAGTTTATTCTTGCTCATGCAAAGAGCAATGCAGATATTCTTGGTTGGCAAGTAGCCTTCTCCATGTTCATTTAGGACAC
This sequence comes from Propithecus coquereli, assembly GCF_000956105.1. Taxonomy (NCBI): domain Eukaryota; kingdom Metazoa; phylum Chordata; class Mammalia; order Primates; family Indriidae; genus Propithecus; species Propithecus coquereli. The sequence continues at coordinate 5,750,356 of NW_012151951.1, forward strand.
TGGTTTCTTCAATCCTATGGCCTCACTATTTACTAGGGCCTCCAACTTCTCTCCTAGATCATCTGCATTAACTAACAGATGGAGGAAAGTATGGAGGATCGCATGGAAAGTGTTTTATGGGCCAATCCTAGAGGTGGCCCATTTCTTCTACACCATATTCCATTGACAGAATTTGCTCACATGACCATACAAAACTGTAAGAAATGTTGGGAAATGAGGTCTAGCAGCATGCCCAAGAGGTAGAGAAGATGAGTTTGGGTGAATGCATAGTAATATCTGCCACATAGGGGTTTATGGTTCAGAAATAAGAGTTAAGAATTAAGGGGCATATCAATGCAATATAATGGATAATTCAGGCTGTAGAATCGATGAGAATTTATAAAGAACAGATAGAGTTAAGAACAAAAGAGAATGAAACCGTGAGCTTCAGTTTTCTCATCAGAGAAGATTTAAGTGACAGATGAACAAGAAGGAGCATAAGAAATAGCAACCAAAGAGTTTGCACATACTAAAATAATGACTACTATTTATGATAGCTTTCTACGTATATAGCACTGTGTAATTTCACAGGGATTATTTTATGTAACCCTTATTGCAAACTGATGAAGCAAAAACTCTTCAGATTCCTGTATTTTTCATGAAGAAACAAGATTGGAGAGTTAAGTACCTGCCTAGGTAACACAATTAGTTAGTAGAAGATCTTGGATTTAAACAGTGTTCCTGTGACTACAGAGTTAAATCTCTTAATCAATGTGCCACCCACATCCCTTCACCTCCGCCCCAGGAAGGCTTGGGAACACAAATACTGGGAGAAGGGGTTCCAAAAAGGAGGAAATGGTAACAAATGCTCTGGAGAAGTTAAATAAGAACTGCATGATTCTCATTGGAAGGTCATTATTCCACAGTTGTTTTAAACAACTGCTCACTGAACACTGATTCTATGGCAGTCCCATTACTAGGTGGTGGGGACACAGAGCTAGATTATTGCACTGTTTTTTTTGTTTTTTTTTTTTTTTTGAGACAGAGTCTGACTCTGTTGCTCTGGCTAGAGTGCCATGGCATCAGCCTAGCTCACAGCAACCTCCAACTCCTGGGCTTAAGCAATCCTCCTGCCTCAGCCTCCCAAGTAACTGGGCCTACAGGCATGTGCCACCATGCCCGGCTAATTTTTTCTATATATATATTTTTAGTTGTCCAGATAATTTCTTTCGATTTTTAATAGAGACGGGGTCTTGCTCTTGCTCAGGCTGGTCTCGAACTCCTGACCTTCAGCGATCCACCCGCCTTGGCCTCTCAGAGTGCTAGGATTACAGGCGTGAGCCATTGCTCCCGGCCTAGGTTACTGCATTTAGGCACTACAGTTCAGTAATCACACTAAGTGGTTGGCCTCAGGAGCCAGATTACTGAGGGTCTAGTGAAATAGAAGAGAGACAATGGAGAGCGTGTGAATCACACATTGGACAATCTTCTCCTCAGGCTGGGCTCTAGAGACACAGAGATAATGCCCATGGTTCTTCTGCGTCTTAAATACAGCCTTATGATTTGAGGCATCCTGCTCTGGCCCTACCTATTAAAAACTTCCTGTAGTTAGAAGATCTGATAAACTCAGGCTCAGTAGGATGTTAATGACCGTGAAACTTAATATACTAGTTTCCTAGGGGTATTTGAATTGTGGGAAATGCAGGAAGTCACAGCTTAAATGAATAAATCTCTGTGAATTTTTAGATACCATTGAGCAGATGGAGACAAAATTTTATGAGGGTCAGGGCTGCCTTCTTGTTGACCCTGAAATTATATCACAAAAGCAGCTGCTAAGACTGCCTGCTCTTGACAGAGCCTGTATTTAAGATAGACCGGTCAAGATAAGACTGAGCTGTGGAATTATAAAATCTTTCATGTGCGAACAACATGGGGGCAAGCCTTTCACCAAAATAGCTCAGAAATCTGTGTCATGCAGTTACAGTAAACACCCAAGAGCTTCACACATAAACCACAATAGCCTCTTGGGGACAGAGGGAGGTGAAAGGGAAATGGGGGCTGTGTCCTTAGAAGAAGGAAAAATTAGGGGCCTGCTAGCTGTCCAGGCTGGGCCCCTCAGGATGGCAGCATTTTGGTGGGTTTGGCATGTTCTTGAGCCTGTTTTTAGCTTTATTGGTCCCTTAAAATTTCCATAATTGATGTATCAGATCTGGGGGAGTGGATGAGGTCTGAGAAATCATGTGCTGCCCCAACTTACAGGGAACTGTTTCACAACCAGACACATTGTTTATTTTACAGAGAACTATGTTTGGCAAGAGGACCTGAATATCAATGTCAGTCGATCAATGCAATCTCTGCCTGGAAGAAACTTCTTTGTGGGAGGCAGCATAATATAAAATTCCATTCAAGAGTCTACATATAGCATCAAAGAGCCAGAGAATCCATCCAGGCTGTGCCAACTAACTAGCTATGGAACCTGGGATATATCACTTACCCTTCATGAGTGTCAGCCTTTCATTTAAAAACATGGATTTAGAAAGAGTAGGGTGAAAGAAGAGAGTGAATTTATGTATGTAAAATACTCACCATGCAATTGGCAGCTAGCTAGATATTTTAAAAATCTATAATGAATTGGAAAAAGACCCAAGAGAATTAGGAGGATAGTCTTTCAGGCAAGTATTATTGTTCAATAACCTACAGAGTCACACCTTCTAAGGGAAGCTAATAGTCTTGTCTGCTGGTTGGGTCTCCATCTCCTCTAAGATGTCAAATGCACACTGACCCATTTCTGCTCATTGATTTCCTTCTTCCTAGACCTGTGAAGACCACATATATTCTTAAATGTTATGGATTAAATTGTCTACTTGTTATATGTCAGTCCTAAGCATGGAACAGAGCTACGTGGATTGGCTTTGAGTGGCTCCAAATTACTGACAAACAACACATTCACACACCATGTCAAGCAGAATTATTGATGTAGTTGAGTAAGCCAGGCCATTCGTGCTCATTCTTACAATTTTCACAGTCAATGGGTGGCCTTATACTTTATAGTGCTTTATGTTCTCACTCTGGAGCCTAGTATATATTTCTGACTCATTCAAATTCAAAAGCTAGGGAATCAGGGAGCTGCTATGCAAACTGCTGGCCTCAGGTTCATACCGCCTTGACTATAATCCAGGAAGCCATTGTTAACGTTGTTGGCTCCAGGCCTGTGTGCCTGCTACAATCTATATCAATAATGGATGCTTTGTGTACTACTTCTGTTTCCATTTAACTCATTTCCCAAACAAATCTTGTGTAATTGTGTCTAAGTGGCCTGATCCAAGTCACGTGATAACTAGATGTGCAAGGGGATCTGGGAAATACTGTTTTTAGTTTTCTAACTCTGTAGGATAATACAAGGAGGTTGGGATAGATATTGAGTGATCCCGAGCCAATCAGCTGGATACATCTCAGACAAATGCCTGTGCAAAGTAGTATTTCAGATGCTCCAGAGAATGCAAAGATAAGTAAACCAGATTCCATCAAGAGAATCTGGCTATAGTCTAAGAGGGAAAAAGAGATAAATCTAGAATTTTCACATTATGGGATTGCTTCCTCATGAGTCTGGGCCAGATTTCCTTCCTCCGTACTCATAAAGCATATTTCTCCTATCATAGCTTTTAAAACACAGTATTATAATTACTGGTTATCTTACCTGTGCACTCAGTGGGTTACTAGCTATTGAAGACAGAGACCATATGTATCTCGCTGACTGTTAAATAACCAATGTTTAATCCCATGCCAACAAATATTTGTTGAATGACTGGATAAATGAAAACAAGTAGGAGTTGAAATTATAACCTCTGAGGATGTAAGTGTTCATTTATTATAGAACAGAATATTTTCTTCCTGCCAGATCTCAGTCTTGTCTTTAAACTAAATCAGAAGACTCTAAATAATAAATTGAACACTGATGTTAAGGGAATATATTTTCTCACTACTGGTAACCCACAGTCCTACACTCTTCCTATATGGCAATTGCATATTTGTAGCTGGAAAAGCTAGCTACATTTCCTTTTGCTAATTGTGTGAGAAGTTAGCAAAGAGCAAATTGTTATGCCTCATGAATGAAGCATCTTGCTAGTTGGTATACAAATTAGATTTATAGTCAATGTTGCCCATTCTGAGTTACTTCTTGGGAAAAGCAATCCAAGATGTTATGGGATCTGGAATGTTTGTAAATAATATTTGAAAACCCATTTGCTACTGCTGCTACTACTACTACAATTAACTAACATTTGGAGTATATAATAAGCATGACTCATACAGCTTAATGTTTTATATTCATGATCTCATGTGATTTAATTTAAAATTACAACAGCTGATGAGGTGAGGTGTTGTTCTATCCCATTTTATAGCTGAGGAAACTGAGGCATGGAGGGTTTAAATAACTTGTCCAATACTATGGGGTTAGTGATCTAATAAGTGAACTCTCAAAGCTGGGCCTATCTGATTCCAAAGTCAGTGTTCTTAACTGTTATCCTAAGTGAGTTTCATCAGTAGTTTTCCTTATTCTGTGTGGAAACTCTTCTTATCACAAATATTAAGAATGTATAGTGATGTTCAGCTTATGATGCTTTCAAACAGGGTAACTCTTTCTAATACTAACAATAACCATGAAAATCTTTAAACCTCTACTTTAAAGATGCTAAAATAGAAACTTAGATTGCATAGAGCCAAGCCTTCAATGGAAGTATTCTGACTCTAAATACTGACTTGAGCCTTTTCATCAAGCTCCCTCCCACGATGTGAGATAAAGACCTGTGGGCAGTAATCTTTCCCAAATGGCTCCCTGGGACTCTGTGGCCACCAGAGCTGATGAGCTGATCTTTGGTCACCATAGGTGCAATCATCACGGCACAGGAAGCCCTGGAGAGGAGCATGTACATTGAACTCCAATTTTTAAAAATGTACTGCTTCTCTAAAACTGACCTGCTATCTATTTCATCCAGAGGAGATTCATTATGTAGTCTTTCAAGTGTAAAATATCCATTACTTTTGAAGAAAATCTGATCTAAATTCCTCTGACTACAATGGAAGCCCCCTTTTCTTACTGTTCATTTCTCACTGAAAATGCAGAACAATCAGTCACTGCCATTAAATCTAATCTTCCTGTGCGCTCTTGAAGATAACTGCCAGTTAAACAGGACTCTCTCTCTGGGACTGGTTTTTGAAACAAAAACCCTGTTGTCTCAGTACTTTTGAGGGTGCCTGATGTTTGGCCTTTCTTAAGAGATGTATGATAGACTGTTCTAGTTAGACTAACTTTGGTTTCAAGGAATTGAGACTAACTCAAATTTTCTCACAGTGAAGAGTCTGTTGTAGGAATGTCCAGGCATGGGACCTCAGAAAGAGCAAATAGTCTCGGGAAGAGCAGGAGCTGAAGGGTGGTTCTGAGTCCGAGGTGGCTAAAGTTACCTCTGCAGTGTGGGATAAATGGCTTTTCCGTCCAGGGCTCCAACCTAATGTTGCTGTCTATGTGGCTTCCTCATAATTCTAGACTGTACTTTGCTCTCTGCCTTATTTTCATTGTATATCTTGACTTTAATCTCCATACAAGGCAATATGAATTTATTTAAGACAGACTATATCCCAGCTTTAGGGCAGATACTCAGCCTCACCCAATAGGACTCTCCTCCTCTAGTCACCTGGACCTGCCGGGTGGCAGCATCACATGGTGTGGATTACGGCTGTCTCTTTAGCGGAGGCCTCGGACAGTCATTTACATTAGAAGGGGCTGTTGACATGACAGACAATGTGCTTGGACAAATGCAGCTTATGTAAAGGAGCATGTCCTATTTATTCTACCTTCTGGACATGACATGAGCCCATCTGCTTCTCTCTGTCCCCACTGTGGCTGCTCCAGTTCAGGTCACCATCACCTCTGTTATTTCTATTTTTTTTAAAGACAGAGTCTCACTCTGTTGGCCAAGGTAGAGTGCAGTGGCATCATCGTAGCTCACTGCAACCTCAAACTCCTAGGCTCAAGCGATCCTCCTTCCTCAGCCTCCTGAGTAGCTGGGACTATAGGCCTGTGCCACACACCCAGATAATTCTTCTATTTTTAGTAGAGACATGGTCTCACTCTTGCTCAGACTGGTCTCGAACTCCTGAGCTCAAGCGATCCTCCCACTTTGGCCTCCCAGAGTGCTAGGATTACAGGCGTGAGCCACCGCGCCCAGCCCACCATCACCTCTTGTCTTGACTATAGCAGTATCTTTCTTATATATGTCTCTTCCTTCTATGGTGTCCTAGTCAATCCACTTTCAATTCTATAGCCAGACAGAACACATACATTAATCTGATTTCTTCCCTGCTGAAAATTTGCAGTGACTTAGGGTAAATCACACGCTCTCTAATATAACTTATGAGACCTATGCTGGCCCCTACCTAAATCTCCAACCTCATCTCTAAGCTCATCTTCTACTCTATGGTTTAATCATCCTCCCTTTTGCCTGTGGGGGACCTTCTCCTAGTCTGTTACCTTGGCTTGTAAAACGCTTCCCCACCTCTTCACCGGCTAACATTCATTTGTCATTAGGTCCCAGTGGACCTTCCAGTCTGGATTAGGAGTCCCTCCTAAGTGTATTTTTTTCATAGCATAGCGGTGAAAATCTATATGGTTATGATGTCAGGAATGAACCCCAATGTAAACTGTGGTCTTTGCATGTGATTATATGATGTGCTAATGTGGGTTCATCAATTGTAACAAATATACCACTGAAACAATCCTAATAAAATTAATTAAGACCAAGTTGCTGGGATTTTAACAAGGGCATAAGTCTTGGAAAAACACAGCTACACGTTAACCAGCTCTTGCCCCATAGCCCTCACCCTTATAGCTATTTATGCTTAAGAGTCATGTAGCCTTTTGTCACAGAATCTTATAACTTCTCTTAATCACTCCTATAGAGTAAACTTCTTCAATGTTAAGCCTAAGACTGTTTTCTAAGATATTTTCCATACCCTGCATTTCCATACCCTGCAATGAACCCACTGATGCTACCTGGTCCTGTGACACCGACAGAGGAACTGACTCAGTGCAAGAATGTGTTTCTACACCCTGTAATTTCGTTCCCACAACCTAGGGAGTCAGTTATGACAATTCCCCAGCCCCCTGCCCACCAAAATTCCCTTAAAAAACCCAGCGCAGAGCTCTTCAGGGAGATGGATTTGCAGGGTTCCTCTCATCTCCTTGTTTGTCTACCCAAAGATTATTAAACGTTTTCTCTGCTGCAACCCTTGCTGCCTGGGTGTATTGGTCCGATACTGTGCAGTGGACAAAGAACCTGGCAGTCCTCTAACACCGGTCTAGCGAAGGATGTTGATACTGGGGCAGGCTATGCATGTGTGGGCCAGGGGTATACTGGATATCCCTGTACCTTCCTCTCAATTTTGCTGTGAACCTAAAACTGCTCTAAAAAAATAAAGTCCATTAAAAAAATCATCCATATTGTGGGTTGTCTCATCTCACATTACACCACCCACTCCTTGGTTTCTGCTCCAGCATCCCTGGCTTTGTGACATACTCTTCTCCCTCCCTTCCACTCTTCTTTGTGCCATTTCCTTCTCCCAGACTTCTCTTTTTATGTCTGTTTATGGTTATTGTTACAATCACAATCCTAGCATAGTATCTATTAAAACAGGAAAAATTATTTATTTGATGAATAATTCATCAAATTTTAGAGTAAGGATGCTAGACAAAGCCTGCCATGGGCATGATGAGTAAGGTGGAGAGAACATCGAAGGTCTTCAGAAGTCAGTTACTGATGTAGTAAAAAGAGGACCAGCAATGGACTTTGACATCAGGAGTTCTAATCTTTGTTCTACAATAAAGTATTTGTGTGGCTTTGAACATTTTGTCTCATTTCTTTGAATTACAACTTACACAGTGGTAAAATGGGGATAACAATTTTTTTCCCTTTCTGAAAATCAAGGAAGATAAAACAGGTAAATACCCCTGTATGCTGACATAGAAGGCATGGATATTGTAATGGCAGAGTTGGACATTCTTCAGGGTGAAGTATGAGCAAGCATAGATTCAGAGCATAACTTTGCTCATATGGAGAATAAAGCAACTCCATCTTGGATGTTAATCCACCATGTTGGCTTCTGATTAAACCCTGACCTGGCTCTAGATTTCTACTTTATCTACTGCTACAGTAAATCCTGCCTTTAGGTCAAGAGAAACTTGATCATAAGTCCTGCACAATTCGCTTAGCATTCTTGCCTTTCTCTGAGGGGTTGACTTCAATTATCCTACACATTCCTTTCCTATGGGGCTAATGGCACAGGGACCCAACCTCATGGCTGTCTGGGACATGGCTTCAGTTCTGTAAGTCCCTAGTAAATATTTCTATCATAGAAACTAGATATGTCAGTGTCTTTCTTCAGCCTTTCAGCTTCTCCAGACTTTGGGGGTAGGTTTGCGTAGACCTGCCCACTGCAGAACAACTCAATCTCCAAAGTTTACCCTATCAAAAGGCAGTTAAAACTGAGAAAGTGTTTGAAATTGTGATTTTTTTTTCATTTTGTTTCTAACAGGAATCATTTCATGTCATCTCCGAGTTACTCATTACAAGGACAATATACACTTAACTCTCTGTTAGGCCATTTGAGAAATAAATTATAACAGAATGCTTAATAGACAGTCCTCTGTGATTAGGGCTAATGAAAGAGGTCAGAAATTCTCGAGAGGCTAGGTGTTAATGGAAGAATCTGCCTCCCTTGGCCCGAGTAGCACACCATGGGTTCCATAAAACTGGAAATGAAGAATTTGAAAGTAACTTAAATTTGACATACCTTTAACTTGAAGAGTTCAAAGCACTTTATAGTAAACCAGATTCTTTACATGATTCATATAATTAATTCTCATCAACCCTTTGATGGGGGTACTATAATATAATTCCAATATTGCAAAGAAATAGTAGTTGAGAGAGGAAATAAATTTCCCTGAGGCCAGTCACTCTTCTGTGTCCAGGGTTCAGCCCACATAAGGCAACTAGTCTACAAGTCGTATTTCTATATGCCTACTCTGTGCTGGTTAATGTGAGAGTTAGAAAAGGAGCCCGGCCTTTGAATTATTAGAAACCTTTCAAGTCAAATCTTATGATTTTCATGTTGTAGAAAGAGAAGCTGAAATCTGAGAGGTTAAGTCTCTTGACTCAAGTTACACAAAGAAGAGCAGAATGTGCACCTATTTCCTCCAGAAAAGTACGTGGCACATAGCAGAGACTCAATAAATAAGTATTTTTTTTAAAAAAATTCAACACATTTAGGGGATATAAACATTTTTTGTTACATGGATGAATTGTATAATACTGAAGTCAGGGCTTTCAGTGTACCTGTCACCAGAATAGTGTACATTGTACCCAATAGGTAGATTGCTATCCATCACCCCCTTTACCCCCTTCTTACTTTTCAATGTTTATTACTCCACTTTATGACCATATATACCCCTCGTTTAGCTCCCATGTATAAGTAAGAACATATGGTGTTTGCTTTCCCATTTCTGAGATATTTCACTTAGGATAATTGTCTCCAGTTCCATCCCAGTTGCTATAAAAGACATTTCACTTTGTTTTATGGCTGAGTAATATTCTATGGTGTGTATGTGTGTGTGTGTGTGTATACATTTTCTTTATCCATTCTTCAGGTGGTGGGCATTTAGGTTGATTCCATATCTTTGCAATTGTGAATTGTGCTGTGGTAAACATTTGGGTACAGATGTCTTTTTGGTAAAATGACTTCTTTTCCTTTGAGTAGATACCCAGTGGTGGGATTGCTGGATCAAATGGTAGGTCTACTTTTAGTTCTTTCAGGTATTCCATACTACTTTCGTTAGAGGTTGTACTAGTTTGCAGTCCCACCAACAGCATTTACGTGTTCCCTTTTCACTGTATCTATGCGTGCCGGTATCTATTGTTCTTTGACTTTTATTAATAATAATGGTCATCCTTACAGGAGTAAGGTGGTATCTCATTATGGTTTTAACTTCCATTTCCCTGATGATTAGTGATGATGAGCGTATTTTCATATGCCTTTTGGCCATTTGTCTGTCTTCTTTTGAGAAAAATCTGTTCATGTCTTTTGCCCACTTTTTGATGGGGTTATTTGGTTTGTTTTCTTGCTGATTGGTTTGAGTTCTTTGTAGATTTTGGGTATCAGCCCTTTGTCAGATGTATAGTTTGTGAATAATTTCTCCCATTCTGTAGGTTGTCTGTTTATTCTGTTGATTGAATAAATAAGTCTTCACTGATTGATCCAACTGTATGTTCCTCTTAGTAGAGAACTAAGGAGAAACAATTTAAGAAGGATCTGATACGACTCTTAGGGAAAAATTTAGGGCCCCTGGCTCCTAAGTTCTCTGGGAGTATGCGACTTTCCCTGTCAGATTCCCACAAACCTAGGCTAATGTCAGACTTCATACATCAGCTGTAAACCTCGGCTTTGTGTGTCTTTCTTTGAAAATGCTGTGCAGTTCTGAGGCTCGGTGATGGTTTTCACATTAATTAAATATTGGACTCTCGAGCTTCTGAGATGACTGTGAGTAATTGCAAGGCACGCAAATAGCATTGGGAAGGTGTCATGAAATGTACATTTATCAGTGTTCACAGACTAATTATTATAATTACAGAATAAAATTATGTCCCAGTTTTATATAAACATGTCAATCCATTTCAGCACTCGCCCTTTCTGTTCAAAGAAATGGTGAATTATTTTCCTTCAGGGAAGAGAGGTGAGTCTCAGATTCAGTTCCCATTCTGTAATTGCTGTCTGTCCTTCAGTAAAACATGCATGGAATGGGATGGATGATGAAACAGGTGGACTGAAGCGGGAATGCTCAGGCTCTGCCGTCAGTCAGATCTCAGTCCAAATCTGAGCAATTTATTTATCCACAGACAACCTCAGTTCCTGCATTTATAAAGGAGAAATAATTGTGATACTCCTCTCACTGATGCTGAGAATGAAATTAGCTAATTCTGGTAAAGTTCCTAGCACTCAGCAGGGACTGTTTATTGAATTCCTGCTAAGGAAAGGCCAATATCCCTGCAGAAGAAGACACATATGAAGGCCTGAGGCCTCAGTTTTCTGATGGCTTTCTTATTCTATTCTTTTGTTTTTTGTTGGGTTTTTTTGAGACAAAGTCTTGCTCTGTTGCCCAGGCTAGAGTGCCGTGACATCATCCTAGCTTATAGCAACCTCAAACTCCTGAGCTGAAGCCATCTTCCTGCCTCAGCCTCTGGAATAGCTGGGACTACAGGCATGTACCACCATGCCTGGCTAATTTTTTCTATTTTTAGTTGCCTTGCTAATTTCTTTCTATTTTTTAGTAGAGATGGGGATCTCACTCTTGCTGAGGCTGTTCTCAAACTCCTGACCTCAAGTGATCCCCCTGCCTCAGCCTCCCAGAGTGCTAGGATTACAGGCATGAGCCACCACACCCAGCTGGCTTTCTTATTCTAAACCAGCAAGTAATGGACTAGATCAATTTTCTGATATTTCCCCTATTACCCAGAAAGCATAAGTAATGAATAAGGATGGGAAAAATTCAAGCTCACCTTTGCACTTCTGGGGAGCATGGGGACCCTGAGTACCCCAAATCTCCTGACCCAGCTTTCCTTTCTCCCCAGATGCAGGGGGCAGGAAGGGGATGTTTTATTTTTGTCTCCCCTTTTTCATACGTCATTAATTTTCCCTTCTCTACTGAATCATTTCTATCAGCATACAAATATGCTGCCATTTTCTTTACATTAGTATAATCTTGATCTCATTTTCCCTTTCAGGTATCACCATATTTCTTTACTGCCTTTCACAGCAAAACTTCTTGAGGGATTTGACTTTATTCATTGTCTCCAATGCTTCTCTTCCTTTTGGCACTCAGTCTCACCACTCAACCGGAAAGCTCTTGATTGATGACCTCTGCACGACTAAATCTAATACAAAATTATCAGTCTTCGTCTTACTTGAGAAATCAGAAGCAGTTGGTTGAGCTGATCACTTCCTCGTCCTTGAAACACTTGATTGATTTGGCTTCTAGGACATTCTTACATCCCCCCGCCCTTTTCTCAGTGTTGGAGTTCTCTAGGGCAATGCCTTTAGAACTGTCCTCTCGGTGATCTCATCCAGTATCATGCTTTCTGCTCGTTCTATACCTTGAGGACATTTAAACTTAATCTCTAGATTTATACATATATGAATCTGACTCTCCAACATCTCCACTTGGATTGCTGATAGAAATCTTAAGCTTCTCTCAAAGCTCACATGCCCCAAACCTAAATCCTAAACTTCTTCCTCCAAATCTGACCCCTATAGTTTTCCCCAATATAATGGTAATAATGATAGCAAACGTTTATATAATATGATGTTTACTATGTGCCAAATACTGTTTTAAGAATTTTATGTATATTAACTCATATAATCCTCGAACACATCATGTGAGGCAGATATTATTACTTATATTTTGCAATGATGAATGGAGGGAGATAATAACTTGTCCAGTATGTTACACAGTGGCAGAGTTAGACTTCAAGGCTGCCTGGTTCTCGTCTGTGCACTAGCATATTTCCAGTTTCTGAAGCCAAACATTTTGAAACAATCTATGATGTCTTTTTTTCTCTTACACCCACATCCAATCCAATATGAAACCCCACTGGCAATACTTTCATAATATATCCAGAATGTGACCACTTCCCACAAACACTGTCACAGCCCTGGTCCCAGCCCCTACTGTCACCTGCCTGGTAACCACTCCTCTAACTCATCTCCCTCTACTCACCTCGGCCCCGCCAGAGTCTGTCTCAATTCCCAGCCAAAGGGAGGCAAATCATGTCAAATCTGCTGCTCACTGTCCTCCATTGGCTTCCTATCTCATTGAGTGTAAAAGACAACATCCACACAATGACCTAAAAGGCTTTCAGTACTTAGCCTTCTTATTACTTCTCTAATCTCACCTTCTATTGATCTTTTCCTTACTCATTCCACTCCACTCACACTGAGCTCCTAAGGGTTCCTGAAACATACATACTTGCTCCTGTCTCAGGTCATTTGCACTTGCTGTTGCCTTCCCCTAGCCTGATCTGCCCCCAGATTCCTACATTCCTCACTTCCTTAATTCCTCCAGATCTTTGGTTAAATGCAACCTTGTTAGTGAGGGTTTCTATTTAAAATTGTCATATCTTACCCTATTAAAGTTGTTATCCTTCCTTTTCTTTGTTTAGAATTTATCTTCTTATCACCCTCTGACTTACTTTTGTTTATATGTTTTTTCTTCCCAGTAGAATGTCAATTTGAGGGCATTACACTGTTTGAGTCATTGCTATATCCCCAGTATCTATGGGCCTGCTACATATTAGGTATGCAATAAATGTTTGTAAAATTTGTAATAAATGTAAAAATGTTTGTGAAAAAATGAATAAGTGAATGTCTTTCAGAGTTGGAGAGATGAAATAATTAGGGTTTCCAATATCATAAGTGATAGTTTAGTTTGGTGTCAGATGAAATTTACATATTTTGGGGGAACACCTCCTCATTTAAAAATGAGGAATTTAAGGAAGAGAGGAAAAGGACCTACTCAAAACCAACTTGTTGGTGAATTCTCATGCTTCGTGGATGAAAGCGTTTGATCATCCAAGGACTACCTTTCTTGTATATTCCCACAAATCAGCTTCTAAAGTTAGCATTAGAGATTTTCATGTAAAAACAACAAAAACAAAAAACTCAAAACTTAAAAACATTCTGAAGCCTATTTGCTTAAAGATTCTCTTTTATATTTGTCAATGCATTTTCTCTGTTTGTGGTTAAAAATAGCCAGCTCCCCACTGATACCAAGGTCTGTTAGTTTCAGAGAAAAATTCAATTGAAAGCCCAATTAGTCTTAATCCACAAAAAGGTTGCTATTCTAGGGCATGTAATATCTTATATAAAATGATATGTTGAAATATATTCTGGAGGGAGACCAAGAGACAACATACAAAGTTTATAGTTCTCAAGTCTTTACCTCAAATGAATGAAATACAGAATTCTCCCAGGTCTGCGGCTTGACTTTTATCCTAGACTCTGAATTCTACTGTTTTCATTAGGTTTAGATATTAGGATTTTAATGTCTAGAGCAAGAGCAACACTGAGTCTTTATTACTCATAGTGCAAGATTTTGGGTGCTCATTTAGGTTTTTAGATTTATTTTGGGAAACTAGCATTTTATGGATTAAGGTTGCCCCAAGTTTGTTGGGCTATAGCCTGATGCCACAGTAAGAACCATCTTCCTTGGATATTTACTTTTATGTGAGTCTCAAGAGATTTGCAAACCTTATTTTGCATGTGTGTGTTCTCATGTAGTGTCACATTCTAGGTAGTAAGTTGGTTCTAGTTCATATTTCCTTCACATAAAGTACCACAGAATAGCATCTTAGATACATCACCCCAAATTGAACTTTTTAACAATTGTTCATTCTTTAAGCTTGATAGTCAAACCAGTAGTTGATACATATTTTTTTCTCGTTATTAGTTTTTGGTTTTTTGGCACACATCTTGCTAAGAGGGAATAAATGCTTAATTCCTCTGATAGTTGCAATTAAAGTTGTAAGTTATTGTGTGCTGAAGGGGTTGGTTTTGAGTCTGCTACTTGTTTTCCATGGGATCTGTCCCTCTTTGTAGAGAGAAGTGTTTTCCAAAGGCCTAGACTGGGATATTCAGTGCAAAAACTGAGGGAGGGTTTACATGGAAATCATCAACAATATGAGAAAAAAAATCAGTGGGATCTGTATTCTAATTCTCAATTAACATGTTCCAAAAGTTATAGTTTAGACTTACCTAATCTACTTACCAGTTATTGAGCTAGGACTCATGCTAGATTATGTGCATAATTTTTCATTCAACCCTTACAGCAACCAAGTGAAACAGATATTTCTCTTTTTTTTTTAGGTAGATAAACAATAGAGCCTGAGATTAGTTAGCCACCCTAAGCCCCATATCTGTTAAGTGACAGAGCCAAGACTCAAGTCCAACTCAGGTTTTGCTCTAAATGCTAAGGTCTTCTCTGTTACATTGCTCTACCTCTTTCCATTGACTTTTCAGGTCTAACAGGTGTTTTTTTAAAAACTATGTTAATATGGTAGAACTAATCTGATCCTTTTTCTTCCTTTCTTTGGCTCTAGATGTGCGTGCTTGACACTTGAATGAATAGGATGGCCCCTCGAGGCAGAGAGACATCCTTCTTCCTGTGTGTCACTTGACCACTTTTTATAAAAACCAATTTGTTTCATTATGACATTTAGAAGATTGTGTTATCATTACTCACATGTCCAAATGTTGTACTTTAATATGAGCTTTGCTGGAGGTAGAGTATATAATGACTTATTTCTATTTGTAACACAAATATGAACCACCCAGGGCTACAATTTCGAAACTGAATTGATGGCTAAAAGTTCATAGTGTTGAACTGGTGCTGTGAATGCTTTTCTCATAAACACTCTTGAGAAGCGATAGCTAGTTCATGCCAAAGCTACAGTGTAACTGTCTCCACAGAGTTGAAATTATCTCATATTTAACATTCCCTGAATTCTGTATCTGAAAGAGTTCAGGGTTATCAACATGGTATTTTCTCAAAATAGAACCACACTGGTCTCCAAGCCTCCAAAATATAGACGTCCAGGGAATATTCTTCATTAGTTTTTTTAAAATGTCCACTTACACACAAAAAATTGTTTATAATGTTAGTGTTCAATCTGGGAGAGACATAATCATGTCATTGTTGATCCAAACTCAAAACTGAATTCCCAAAAGGTTAACTGCCTTGTTTATGATCCTCATTTTTATTCGTTTCTTCTGGAAAATATATTGGGTTATTATGCTTCTGAGAGTCATAATGGGTTTTCTGGGATTCCTATGTAAACACTACATAACATTTCCTATTTTCTGTTTTTATTTCTTCATAGCTACAGCAGAACCATCTGAAAACAACTCCTGATTTTAGTTGATCAAATTAAAGCCAATTAAAAAATTACATTTCTGCCAGTCTAATATGGACTAAGCACTGTGCTAAGCACAGAAGAGATTACAGAAATGAATCATTTTCAGCCCCTCCTGGTGATTATACTCTCACCCTCTACCCTACCCTGGCTGTCTTGGTCATGTTCATATTGTTAGAACATATGTTCTAGCAGGTTCTGTTTTAAGTTGCACTTCTTCCTATGTTTGTCTCTCATGTCCATTTTGGAGCTGCCACTAACTCTCTTATGATCTTGGACATGTCACTCTGAATCTCTCACTGTGGTCCATCCACATGGTGGCAGGATAAAAATGACCAAACATATGATGCTGTCATATAGATGGACACTATTAGATTGTCTGTTGATAACATTGAAATCTATGCTGTAAAAATTGTGAAAAATGAAAACAGATGGTAGGAACTAAAAACTCACTAGTGCCCTAGAGTACTCTGCAATTTTCTAAAAAGAATAAGTTTTCCTTTCAACATTCCCTGTGTGGGAAAAAATCCATATTAGTGACCCTCTGTGCAATAGGCTGTTAGAACTTAGTCTCTCTCACTTCCTAACTATCTCTGCTTTTGACTCCTATGAAGTCATCAATCTGTTGTTGGCCACTTACTCTGTGATGTAGTGGCAGAAGATGTAGGAAAATCAGTGATACCCATTGTCATCTAGCCCCTTTATGATTTGAACTTTGTTAGCCTTGATTGTAAAAAGAGGAATAATAAACTTAATCATAGCAAGATTTAGGATCAAGTGATCTGGGATCCTTTCCCATTCAAAGATTCTTGAAGTTGTGAGACAACAAGTATCTTTGACTCAAGACCCCATAGCCTCCAATTTTCTTTTTTTCTATTTAAGTCTCTAAACCATAAAACATCCATGAGGATTCATTTACTTACGTCTCCACTATGTCTCAGCTCTGCTCCATGTGTTTTTATCGAATTTGACCAAACAGTGGCTTAGATTTGCCTTTTTTAAAATATCTCTCTGATTTTCCTCCCCATTTTATCAGGATGTCCTTTGTTTCCTGCAAAAGTTCCCCAGTGTACTGTTCTCTCACTACACATATAAAGGACACTGTAAATGAAGCAGTGACAAAATTCTGGTTAATGGTATATTTCTTGACTCTGGTCGAGTTATAGGGTTTAATTTCTAGATTTGATAGGAACATGAATTCACACATACCCTTTGTCTCAGGCTGAGCCAGCTGCCCTAAGTACATGGAGGGAAGGACTGAAAAATTGCTTCCCAGCCAAAACTTTGCTGAAGAACAAAAGGAAAAAACTTTAAAAACCCTGACTGTGCGCACTCAGAGTGTTTACTAATGCCCTAGAATTACAAACATGCTCCACTGTCATTGTGCCCCTGAGCCTTGCAAGTGGTGGCAGGTGGTCTGGAGTTCATGTTTTCCATCAACTGCAAGACCACCCAAGGAACAGATGAATACGAGATGAATATAGCAGAATGAAAATAAAATGCTGGGTTTTGAGAAGGGCATATTAAAATATGAAACTACGAGGAACCTCAGAGTCATGTTGTTGAAGAAGTAATAATCCACAGAGGATGGGAGGAGAAAGCCATCTTGGTGAAATATGGGTTTGGTGTCTGTAATGGTTAACTTTAGGTGTCAAATGACTAATTGAAGGATGCCTAGATGCCTGGTGAAGCATTGTTTCTGGGTTGTCTGGAATGGTATTTCTGGAGGAGACTGGTGTGTGAGTCAGTGAACTGAGTGGGGAAGATCTGCTCTCAGTGTAGGTGGGCATGATCCAATAGGCTGGGGGCCCAGATGGAACAAAAAGGAGGAGGAAGAGTGAATTCTCTCTCTCTCTCTCTTTCTCTCTCTCTCTCCCTCTCTCTTCCGGAGCAGGATGCCCTTTTTCCCTTGCCCTTGGACATCAGAACTCCAGGTTCCTCTGCCTTTGGACCATTTGACGTGTGGCACCACTCCCCAGGGTAATCAGCCAGCTATCTGGTGGAAGGTTGATTGCGTTGGAACACTTACATCATGGAAGGGCAGCATTTTGTCTTTACTGGAATAGACATTTACTCTGGATATAAATTTGCCTTCTCTGCATGCAATGTTTCTGCTAAAACTACCATCTGTGAACTTACAGAAGGCCTAATCTGCTGTCATGGTGTTCCACACAGCATTGCTTCTGACCAAGGAACTCACTTCACAGCCAAAGAAGTGCAGCAATGGGCTCATGCTCTTGGAGTTCACTGGTCTTACTATGTTCCCCATCATCCTGATGCAGTTACAGCACCAGTTAGATGATAATACCTTGCGGAGCTGAGAAAATGTCCTCTAGAAGATGGCTTATGCTCTGAATCAGAATCCGATATACGGTACTGTTTTTCCCATAGCCTAGGTCCAAGAATCAAGGGGTGGAAATAGGAATGGCACCACTCACCATTACCTCTAGTGACGCACCAGCAAAATTTCTGCTTCCTGTTCTCGTGAGGTTATGCTCTGCTAGCCTAGAGGTCTTAGTTCCAGAGAGAGGAATGCTTCCACCCTCTGGAAGAGACACAGCAATGATTTGACTACTTTGGGACCCTCATGCCTTTAAGTCAGGAGGCTAAGAAGGCAGTTACAGTGTTGGCTGGGGTGAGTGATCTGGACTACCAAGGGGAAACTGGATTACCACTCCACAATGGAGATTAGAGAGTGTATGTCTGGAATACAGAAGATTCTTTAGGGCATATATATATATATATATATATATATATATATATATATATCCCTCCTATTGGTTCTGTCTCTCTGGACAGCTCTAATACAGGGTCCCTCTGACTCCTTTGTCATTGCCCTTGGCATTTCCTTGGCACCATAATATTTGTCCTGTGGCTCATTTTTTTATCTTAATTGGTTGTCAAATAAATTCTCCAAAGGAGTTAGCTAATACAGGGCTTATACAAGCAATGTATTTCCTGTAGTTCTTTATATTTTTTTCAAAGTACTTTTGCTTACTGTATCTTATTTGCCTTTTGCAATAACCCTATAAAGTATTTTAAGCTCCACTTTAAGGATATGGATATAATGCTGAGAGGTTATTTATCCGAGATGCCACCATCAAATATGATCCAAATCTTTTAACTCCTACCTACATGTGTTGTCTCCTTCTTTGGGTCACTTTCAGCGTAGTTTCCATTTCAGAGGAGACATTGAAATGAAGTGGTAGTTGTGGAGAGGTGAAGAACAATGAGAATGACTCTGCCCAGTATTTCTTCGTATCTCTGCAGATATTAGCTGACTATGTCTGCCTTTTCTTCACTTCTGGTGGCTGGCTCCACTCATATAATCTCCACAGGAATTTACTCAGTTCCTGAGGCAGAATTAAATCTGCATTCTGGAGCCACTGTTATGATTTGTGCAAGTCTTTGAGACAATTTGGGAAATTAAATGCATATAGCAGTGATGGCGAATGGATTTCAACTCTTGGCCAACTCTGATAGAATAGGAGTGGCTATCTCCTTGAAAAGGATCCTAAGGCTTTATCTGAGCTCAGGGGGAAAACATAATGATTGATTATTGATGTCTGCTCAGCCTCTGTGTGGAGGAAGTAATCAGATACCTGCAGTGCATTTGCCTTCCTGACATACGCAGAAGCATAGCGTATCAGCCTTAGCATGGGTCCCAGAGATCATTTACTCCAGTCTCCTCATTTTACAAATTAGGGAACCAAGGTTTAGAGAGGGGAAGAGACTTATCTCAATCGTGTTGCACTGGTACTGTGTCACTTAAAGGCAAAGGACAATATTGGTGTGCATTGCAGTTTGATTTCTTGACTCCATGCAGAAAGTGCTAGCCACAGAATAAGGAGTAGGTATCATGCCCCCTTTTATGTTCCTGCTGAAGATACCTTTCTCCACTTTCCACATTTTCTATACTCCAGCTACTTAGAATTTTTTTGCAGCTTTTCCTTGTCACCTTCCTCCCTAGAGTTCTACCTGACCCTACTTTTATGTACAATGCCTCCATCTCCAGACCTCTCCTTCCACTCATCTCACTTTCATCAAAACCAGTCTATCTATTTCCCTCATCATTGTGTCATACACAAATATATTAAAAGAGAAGCATTGTTTAATACCTTATCCCTCCTCTGGGCTATCTGGACATACAGTGGAATTCTTAGAGACACAGTGCCTTAAACCCAAGAGCAAAATCCCAAATGATTGGAATTTGGAGTATCAGGGAAGACTGTTCCTCATGAAACATGAGATATTTTGGCAGAAAGACCATTGGCCGCAGCCGTCAAATCAGGGGTGGTCCTGATTGTACAAATACATCAATATATTTTGTTCCATCACCTCACATTCACTGAACCTTCCAACGCTTTGATTCCCTTGCTTTTATATGGCTCACAGTAACTCTTAATAGTTGTCCATGGTTTACAGCTATAGAAATCAAAGAGACGCAGGAGTGACGATTGGCCTAAGTCTTTTGACAAGTTATAGGCAGGGCTGGGATGAGTAATTGCTGCCTGCAGCTCCACAGCGTCCCTCCCTGCTCCTTAGCCCACAGCGCTACCCTGCTGTTCTTTATGCTGTGGTCAAAAGCTAATTTTTCTCATCGCCTTGCTTTGCAGAGGCTCAGCACACTTCAATAGCATCTGAAAGTATTGAGTTCCCATTAAGGATATTTGCTTTTCAGACATATAGTGATACTTTAGTGGATAAATATTGTATCCAGTCTAAACTCACAGCCTTTATTTAGTCTCAAACAAAGCTTCCTCCCAGCATGAAGAGGTGGGATTAAAACATAACAATTTATCAGGTGGTTCTGGAACACAGAGTAGGAACAAACAGGCACGGTGTCACCCTGGCAGCCATTTGAGCTCTGTTTAGGTCCAAATGGTGGTTGTTACATTACATTTCCTCATCTGTGGCTATAGCAAGGCATGTGCTTTGCTCAGGGATCACAGACCTTGGGTTAATGTCAAAGATTATAGCCATGGGTCTATATACCACAAAACTTTCTTTGCACAGAAGAGCTTATGGGAATAGGGTATGATCTGCTAATGTTAAATATTTATAAGCATCCAAGGAGTGCATCTGGAACCAAAAGGCAATATTTTAAATTTTCAAGGTATGTAAACAGATAATCAACTTTATAGTGTCTCAAATTGATATTAGAGATCCCTAAATAATAATATTTAACATTAATTATCTTCCACATGCCAGGCTGTGATAAGAAGTATTTCTACACATTATTTTTAATTCACATAACACCACATCACAAATTACATATATTGTATCTGTTTAAAAGGTCCAAGGCTTAGTGATATTACCTTCACTAGGGTCATCCACTACCCATACCAATAAAATCTGGATTTGAACTTAGTTCTCTTTGACTCAAAAGTCCCTATATTGTATTATATATTTTATAATTTTATATATTTATAAAATATATAACATTTTTAATATTATACTAAGCCACTCTGACTCTTATAATCTGTATGTAATCTGTGTAATTCCAACCTAATAAGAGACCAAAAGAAATGTTAGAAACAGTTTCATGTATTACATTTTAAATAATTAATTAATATTATATAGCACCACATGGGCCAGCATGAGCTTTGAACATAATGATTAGCAGGGCTGAACTAAGGAGAAAATAAGGAAAGCTTAAGTCTGTACAATATGACTTGAGTGGCAGTGAGATGGTCACTCTGCTTCAAAATAACCCATTCCTGGACTTTCATAAGATTACTGGCTATCAGACTGAAGGAAACCTTACATCAGCTTTATCAGTGAGGAAACTAGGCTCAAATTTGTAAAGTGAACAATCCAAGATCTCATAACTACTTAGTGTACAAAGAGCCATGGCTTAATGCAAGTAGAGCTTTCAGGTTTTTCAGAGTCCTGATTAAAGATGCAAGTATTAAATACCCAAGGTAAGCATTGAAAATACATTTCATCATATGCTAACTCAGATTCACAGGTGGTAGCTACATGGAATATGTTGACAAGGATTTGGAGGCTACATCTAGAATCAGCAGAAAAGAATAACATGGTTAATTATTGATGTCTGCTGCACCTACAGAAAGGGGAATTCAGTAGCACATGTGCTAAATATTATCTATTTCTGACTTACAGGATGAAAAACTCCCTAATTCCTTATCCTCAGCGTGGAAAAAAGTCTGGCTCTACCATCAGAGGAACTACTTTCATGTCCTAAACCTTAGTTTCCTCATCTATACAAAGGACTGATTATAGAGGCCTTGCCTACCTCATAGGGTATCTGTGATGATTAAACAGAAGTAGTACCTGAGGATGTACATTGTCAATGTAGGTACCATTTTTTATAGTTGAAACCTAAGAAGCTACTGGACCCAGAAGATATTACCTTCAATTTTTCTGCAGCTGGTCATGTTGCAAAAACTGGCCTGAAGTGCCCAGGTTTCTCCAAGAAGCAGCAGAATCACCACCGAATGTTAGAGGGAAGAATTTGGGTCTACTTCAGAATGCTCTGAGTTTGATCTTATGAAATACTGGAGAGAAAAAGGATAACTTTTTAAGAGGTGCTATTAACAGTTTCGTGTTTCTGGGATTTTTTTTTTTAATATAGACCCTGATTTCCTTAGGAAACTGATATTTTTACTTCTTTCTCAAACCGAGCGTGGGGTGGTTTGTGTCGTCTCTAGCAAGCTTGTGATTTGAGAGCTCTCCCTCCCTTCTACTCCTTCATGCCTTTTCTGACAGCCTCTTTCTCCCTGAAAACCCACACCAATGGATTGTCTTTAACAAACCTCAAAGCATATTCAAAACGAAACCCACCAGGATTCCCTTCTGCTGTAAACTGAATGTAATGGTGTGCCTTCCCAAAATTTATATCTTGAAACCTAATCTCCAATGTGATAGTATTTGGGAGGTGATTAGTTCATGTATAGGATTAGTGGCTTTATAAAAGATGCCCCAGAGAGATCTCTTGCCCCTTTCATCATGTAAGAACACAGTGAGAGGGAGCGAGAGGGCACCATCTATCAGCCAGAAACGGGGCCCTCACCAGACATCCAATCTGCAGCCACCTTGATCTTGGACTTCCCACCCTCCAGAACCATGAGGAATAAATTTCTGTTGTTTAAGCCACCAGTTTATGGTATTTTTGTTATAGCAGCCCGAACAGATATCTCCAATCTGTGTTTCTCCCAATCTTCCCTACCTCAGTCAGAAACCTGAGAAACCTGAATTATTTTTGATACTTCCCCATCACCCCCACAATCTAGTAATTGTCACATTCTGTTGGTTTTATCATTTAAATATCTCCTCAATCTAATTATTACTCTCTACCAACACTGCTATCACCCTGGTGTAGGCCACCATTATTTGCCATCTAGACTCCTAGATTCTTCCATTAACTACCTATCTGGTCTCTTTATTTCCTAGAACTGGAATGCTCCTTCCGAAAATATCAGATCATGTTACATCTCTCTTGTATTTCTTCAATGGCTCAGTTGCCATCTAGAAATAGAGTTTACAAGTCCACCTAAGGTCAGGCTCCAGTCACATCTCTTGGTCTTCTTCATGCTCTTGAGCTAACCACTCCAAGTTTAATTCTGTTCCTGGAAGTCACATGTTCTCTTTTACTTCTGGGTCTTTGCACATACGGTTTCTTCTTTCTGGAACACTTTGCTCTCTTCACCTGACAAACTTCTGCTTAATTTTCAGGTTTTTGTCAAAGTGGTAGATACTCAAGGAGGCCTTGCCTGGTTCTGTACAGTAGATTTGTTCCTTCTTCTTCTACATGTTCTCAATGTGCCATGTGCTTCACTACATCATATTTTATCATAATTGCACATTTACTGTTTTTTTCACAAGTTCATCAACTCTATTAGAGCAGGGCGCTCTGTATGTCTTGTTCATGACTGTATTCATAATGTCCAGGTGCTTATTAATGCTCAATATGTACTTATTGTATGAATGAATGAATGAATGGATTCTTTCCCATCTCAGTAGGTCACAATTCTATTTGCTCTCCAAAGTCCACCTTAAAAACCTATTCTGTAAATGCTTTTTGTAATTCCCCATTATTATATTTGCTCAGAATTCTTAAGCACTTTATTGGTACCACTTGTACTATGCTCCTTTGTTTCCTGGTTTCACTTATAGTTATTGTCACCTTTTGTCATCCCCTTTATCCTCCTGAGAGTAAGATTCTATCTTATTTACCTTCGTATGCCCTCCCAGTATCTAGCTCAGAGCCTTGTACACAAGATACTTAAACAGTCTATGATTGCTTAGATCAACCTAAAAAACTTCTTAGGTAGAGCTAATTAGTAAAATGCAGGTGTTTTACAGAAATTGGACACCTTTAAGCAATTACTTTTTAGAATATTTACATGACTAGAATTAAGATGATATAGCTACAGCATTTCTTCTGGTTTTGCTATTTTCATAACTACTTTAGATAATACCAAAAAAGAGATGTTTACACTTTGAAACTTCCAATGTGTAACAATTCCCCAACTCACAGATATCGTAATAAGAATCAGTAAGTACTATTTATCTATTCTACAATATACAGGTTTATTGTAAAGATACCATATCTGACAATTTTTTTACCTGAAAATGTCTACAAGCTTCTGAGCATACACAAGATAATCTTGTACAGAATGTTTTATTGCCCATATTAATGTGTATCTGGAGGATTAGATGAGCTCTAAGATCCCTGCCAGTTCCAAGAGTATAGGATTCTATGCACTAATTTTTCAAGCAGAGCGCTCGCTGCTTTAGAGTTTGGAATGTGTACCAGAATCAGGAGACATGAGTTTAATGCCCAAATCTGCTACTTATTGCCATCTTAATCTTGGGTAAATTCATATGCTTGACATTTTTTTTTAATGGACTCTGTTCTGGGAATTGAGGATATGTTACAGCAGTGTATAGCTACAGCCTATTGACCAAATAACACAGCCTCTCTGAACCTTAGTTTTCTCATCTGCAAAACAGGGTTACAATGAGATGTGTGGGTTGTCCTGCCAGAGCAGTGACTAACGCAAGCCTTTTAGAATAGGTTTATATCTGTTTGGAAACTAAAATAGGGATTTGCTAAGTTTAATATAAAACACTGGGGTTGGGTCTATTATTAGTGCTTGAGGGTCCTGCAACTCAGTAAGTTATCGAATCTTTTTTTCCACTTTAAGAAGCACAGTCCTCTCAACCACATATGCAGGCTCCTTGAGTTAGGGACTTCATTTTTATTTATTATTTTTTTATTGTCTCTTGTTTATATTCAGTTTTAGTCGACTATGCTGTATGCACTAGGTGTCCAGTGTTTGCTTGGCAAGGACAGAGCTCAGTCGCAGCATTCGTGCGGAGTCGGTGAAGAGACTCATCTGCTGTGAGTCTGACCTCAGGGATATCGGGAAGACTGAATCTCTCCAAAGAGGCTAAATTGCTTCCATATTCTTGTACCTCATTTTGACCCAAAGAGGAGCACCTCGAGTAGCATCTCGTCTGCTTCATGACCGTGAAGCAACAAGAATTGAAATAGTTTTAATCTAAAGAGTCCTGGCCATGGAAACTCTTCCATGAATACAACCCTGGGGAGTGGGCACTATGCCTTGAACGCTGGCGCTGTGGGCAATGACACCACCTTCCCACCTGTGACAGCACTTGAGGGAGACTTCGCCCAAATTCCTGCTTCAGACATGATATGCCTAGATGAGCACCTAGAAGCCCCCCAGTAGTGGCCCCTTTGTTGGCATACTGAGACTGCACGTGAGAGTCCTCAGGGACCCCTAGACAGTGACAGAAAGAGTGGGCTCCATGGAGGGGGATAGATTGGACTTTGAGTTTCCAGATAGCATTCTAGAAGCTCCAGAACTTGTGATGATTGGAACCAATTAGATCACACTTTTTTTGCACATAAAACTATATAAAATGACTCCTGAGTTCGGAAATAATAAGAATGTGCTGTGCAAGCTATAAAGTCGCTTGCAAATATATAGCACTAAGTTGAGATCCATTTAACAGTGACGTAGAGCTATTAATTGTTCTACATTGCTATGATAGCCTCATTCTGTGTCTGTCTATGTCCTGCCTCCTCAGGGCAGAACTGCAATGATGGATAGACAGACAGAAAAGATGTGAAACCTGTTGAGTGAAGGAGTAAAACCATTTTTCTGGCATAAGTTGTTCTTTTTCTGTTTCTAAGAGTTCTCCCAACTTTAGTGGCTCTTAATTTTCATCTGCTCTGAGTGGTTTAACTTCACAATGGTTTTAGTTAATCCCAGTTGACTTTAGCTGTAAGGGAATATGTTGACCTATTTCTATTTCAACAGTAAACTAAAAGGAGAAACTGGGAAACCCCACCTTTAGAAGTCAAGTTTATATTTTTTTCTGTATGCATTTTCCATTTACACATTTCTTGCCTTCATTACCTTGTATAATTATCGCAGCAATCCTACATCATAGGTGTTATCATGTTTATTTCACAAGGTACTAAACTGAGACTCTGAGAGTTGTGCTGACTTCCCCACGGTTACGCATGTGCTAAGGAGCAGAAACGAGAGACACACACAGCCCTTGTGACTGTGAGTCCAGGGCTCTTTCTGAACCACAGCTGCTTCCTGGTGTATTGCAGTTATTCATCAAACATCCACATCAGCTAACGAGGGACTCTCCATCTGCTCTTTGCCTGGGCTGTCAGTCTCTCAGGATATGACCTTGGCCACGAGCAAGGAGAAAGAAGAAATCCTGCCAGCTCCTGAACCCCAGCTGACCTGATGTCTAGAGAGAAAAGTCAGAGGCAAAGCACTCAGCGGAGTTGGCTGTCAGCAGCCTGGAGAACGAAATTTAGGTGTCAGAGTCTGACACAAACCAGAGGATCAGCAGCTTTGCAAGTTCAGCAGAAGTGTTGGGGCTGTGAGCATGTAGCATTCTGTGACAGAGAGAGTGTCACTAAATTTCTCTGAGGAGCTCACAAGAGATTAGAGACTTGTCAGAAAATGGGAATGTTTCAAGCCAAATAAAAGGACTTAGAAAGTAGATGGACATGTATAATTAAAAGAAACAAAGGTGCTTTGAAATCAATTTAATGAGCCACATTTTCGAGGGATGGCTGTGCTCTCGAGTTTGATAATAAGAATAGTAAAATATGTCTTCTGCTTCAAAGTCATTTGGATTGTCATTCTTTTGAACAAGCCATTAAATTAATTTAGGCATGAAAACAAAATAATACCGTCTTTCCTTTTAGTCTCCTTTCATTTGAAACAATTTCATGTATCATGAAAAGGAAAAAGATGCTCAAGGTTTAGAACTCTCCATCATTTCAAACACCCCTTCTGAATAACGTTTCTGTATGTTTAATGACCCTGTTTTGAAAATAATTCTTTACCATTTTCAAAAAAGCTAGCATTTATAAATTTCAAGAAGTGCAGACAATGTGAGAGAGCATGTTTGAAACAGTTGGAGACTCTATTTATAGAAAATCTTTATCAAAGTCCATTTAATAGAGGTGAGTTCTGTTCTCAAACTTAATAGAAGCTTCCAGGCACTGGCACTGCTAGGCTCTGTGGATGATATAAAAGAATATATGATATAATTCCTGCCATTAAGCAGTTTATGATCTTTTGACACACACGCTGAAATAAGGAACAAGTAATACCCAGTATAACTTGATTCGATTCCACAGAGGCTACTTGCAGTCATCAGCCCAATTGGAGAAGGGTCTCTGATCTGAAGTAGAGGGAGCTGCTTTCAGTGGAATCCCGAAGAAAAAACAAGATGGAGATGAAGGAAGAAAAGGACTTTTCAGGCAGGAGGATAGAGGATCAGGAATGAGAATGCCATAAAATAGGTGGCAGACAAGTTTGACCGAAATTCAGGATTGGTCTAGCCTGGGGTCTACCAGCGTGTGGTAAGCTCTCATGCTGTGTGTGTTGAATGCATATGTACATTTTACACATATTCTTCACTATTCTGTGTGATCTTGGAAAATTTGTCAAGGTCTACGTTTCTTTGATTCCTCTTTTGTAAATGAGCATAACAATATAATTAGCTTCAAAGCACTATTATGATTAGTAAGTCCATGTAAAGTACTTAATACGATGCTCTGGTACAAAATAAACATTCAACAAATGTCTGGGGACCTGATGTATTTGTGGTCCCAGCATACTGCCTGACACTTGCTCAATGTTGTTTTGTTAAATTGATAAAAGAATTCAAGAAGTAAGCAAAGATAGGGAAATGAATGGCATATTTTAGGCATAATGAGTAAGTTAGTCTAGTGGGTAGAGAGGGCTTACACGGCAGTATGGAAGATCAGATTGAAAAGGTGGGTGGGGAGCAGATTTGGGGGATTTGATTTAGAAAAGCCCAGGCCATGAGGTGCCACTAAAGATCTTTAGCAAGAATATGACATTAATAATGGAGAATTAACAAAGGGAAATGTAAGAAAAAAATAATTTAACAGCAGCTCAAAAGCAGCCTCCAGTGGTCCAGGAATGTGCACAGAGCAGCAGAAAAAAGATGATTTTATTTCAGAACAGTTTTGATTTTAATTTGTCCTAAACCTCTGCTCAGTCCCAGTACTTGCAGAGGTCGGTTCCAATCTATGAGGCTCAGGAGGAACAGTACAGGCATCTGAACCTCCCTTCAAGAATGAAGCTAATTACTACTTGTTCCTTCTCCCCATAATTGGGCATTCTCTAATTCTCACTGTGACCCACCACATTGTTATAGGACACCCTCCATCGCACCAGTTTCAATGATTATTTACATCATCCTCCAGCCCTGAGTACTGAAGTACTCCCTTTGGGGGGCTGTGATAGCTTCCTGTGCCCTCCTCTGTCTCCTACTGCTATACAGTCTACTTATCCCACGGCCAGCCCTGAGCTTAACTTTTAATCCCCTTTTCCAACACTATCCAAACCTAACAGGGCTTTGGTATTTGGTCCTTTCCTGTCAGTTTATCCAACTTTCAGCTTTTCAAACATTGTACAAAATCAGATATAAGATTGTTATTCATTCATTCACCCATTCCACAAATTTTACAAATATTTATCAATCATATACTAGGTCTGGCTCTTGTGCTAGTTGGAAAGGGAATGGGAAACAAAAGTAGACAAATAGACATCTTCTCTGCCCTCATGAAACTTACAGTTTTGCTGGGATCATAGACATTAGCTGAATAGATAACAATAAATAGAAATTTGCAACTATGGTAACTATATATTACAAATGCAATGTTCTTTTTGTAACTTGGCTATTCCAAGTCCAATGCATGTAAAATCAACACTTTCTTGCACCCTGAAATTAATTTCTTGTGCCATTTTTTTAACATGCATACATTTTGGATTTGAAAAGGGAAAAGTCCATACAACTTGATGATTGATTGGATTCATCAACCCAAAATATGTTTATTCACTATCTACTATATCCCAGACTCTGTGCAAGCATTAATGTGTAGACTGAGAAGACAGGAGGACCTAGAATAGAATCTTGGGGATTGCAAACACTTGAAGAAAAGGGTGTCTGGGATAGCCAGAGAACTACTGTGTTGTTGTGGGAGATAAGAAAGGGGAGCTTGTCCAGAAATGAATAGATTACTATATCAAACTGAAAAGCATCAACTGGATAAGTAACTTGGTAAAAAGCATGAGTTCCTTGGTTAAATAAGTTAGAGTATGAACCAAGTAAAGTATTAATCACTTGGTATTATTTTTCTCTTATTAAAGAAAAGTTTTAGAGTATTTTTTTTTTTTTTTGAGACAGAGTCTCACTCTGTTGCCCAGGCTAGTGTGTTGTGGCATCAGCCTAGCTCACAGCAACCTCAAACTCCTGGGCTCAAGCAGTCCTACAGGCTCAGCCTCCTGAATAGCTGGGACTACAGGCATGCGCCACCATGCCTGGCTAATTTTATATATATATATTTTTTTTAGTAGTCCAGCTAATTTCTTTCTATTTTTTTAGTAGAGACGGGGTCTCACTCTTGCTCAGGCTGGTCTTGAACTCCTGAGCTCAAACTATCCGCCCTCCTTGGCCTCCCAGAGTGCTAGGATTACAGGCGTGAGCCACCACACCAGCCCAGTTTTAAAGTATTGGCAATGTTCAGATAATCAATTCTGATTAGATAAGGAGTTGCAACTAAATGACAAATTAATCCCAAGTTAAAAAAAAAAAAAACATCTTGGGGAACTGGATATTGTCTTATATCATCTTTGAATTTCTTACAGTGCTCGTATACAGTAGATCATTAATCACATTTTCAAAAGATCTATGTGTTTTAGTTGGTTGAACAACATAAATATTTTTTAAAAAACCTGAGCCCCTCCACTAATTCTTGATATTCACCATCTTCTGACATTTCCATGTAAGAATTACCCTGCCCTCTTCCAATCAGGGACTCAGCCCTGTTCCTTTACAATAGTACTCTGGCAGTGTTATGAAAAACTACCCCATAAGTGGCCAGATCAGTTTTTAATACAACTTATGCTTAAGTTCTTGCTTAATACCCAAGCGGATAGAGGATCAGGAATGAGAATGCCATAAAATAGGTGGCAGACAAGTTTGACCGAAATTCAGGATTGGTCTAGCCTGGTGTCTACCAGTGTGTGGTAAGCTCTTATGCTGTGTGTGTTGAATGCATATGTACATTTTACACATATTCTTCACTATTCTGTGTGATCTTGGAAAA
>NW_012151951.1:5782592-5821870 GCF_000956105.1 Propithecus coquereli
GTGCCAAATTGTTTGAGTATTTAAAATAATTATTGATAAATGAGGCACCATAGGGTGGAGATTACTCCTACACACAGTCTTGGGAGCCCCAGGGGCTCCAAGCATTGAAGGAACTGTGGGAGTCTGGATGGACAAATATGGGCCCCTCCCCCCTCCCCAACATCCAATAGATGTTATTCTTATATGAGTGTCACTATATTTTTAAAAAAGAGAGTATTTGAGCAGGTTAAAATACTGCTAAGTGTTTAAGATGAGAACAGAGATGTGATTTTACATCGAGTTTGATGAGGTGAAGGTCCTTTGCATCACAATAGAGTAGCTTCAGAGGAGTGGCGGGGGCAGAATTGGAGTTAAAGAGCAAATATGAAGTGAGCAAGTGGAGGCAATGGTTACGGATGCCTCCTTTGAGAAGTTTTATGTGCAAGGGAGCAGGCAAATAAGACAGTAGAAACATGGGGGGGGGGCGTCAAAGGAGAATTAAAAAAAGTTTTTTACACTTGGAAGAACTTAGAACATTCTGTGTCCTGAGAAATGGAGAGATGTTGAAGTTGATGATGTAGAGATCTGCTTCTTATGTTTCAACCTCGTTTTCTCTTCTGGCAACTTTCCATCAGAATTTATTCCTATTCTCCTCTCTTTTCTGCTAAAAAAAAAAAAAAAAAAGACAAACTTCTCAAAAGAATAGTTTGTACTGCAGTCTCCATATTCTCACCACCTTACTCATGTGCTCAGTCCATTGTCATCTATCTAGCTTCAGCCCTGACACAGCATTGAAATTACTTGCTGTGAAATCTAATGAAACATTTTTAGTCCTATTCTTACTTAATATCTCAGTACTGTAATCTTTCTCCTTTAAAAATACCTTATTATTATTATTTTTTGCTTCATTGTCACCTTGTGTCTATGATTCTCTTAGTTTTCTTTGTAGGGCTTCTTTTTTTCGCTTATTTATTTATTTATTTTGTAGAGATGGAGTCTCACTACATTGCCCAGGCTGGTCTTGAACTCTGGGCTTCAAGTGACCCTCCAGCCTCAGCCTCTCAAATTGCTGGGATGACAGGTGCAAGCCACTGGTGCCTGGCCCTTTTTAGGGCTTCTCTTCTTCAAATGTTATGCTCCTCAGACTGTCTTTTCTCATTTCACATTTTCTCCCTGGATAGAAAGTGGCTTTGAGAAGAATCCATCAGCTACAGGCCCTTAAATCTATATTTTAGGTCCAGATTATTTCTGAAATATTGTCTTAGCCAGTTTAGGCTGCTATCACAGAATGCCATAGGCTGGGTGGCTCATAAACAACAAACCTTTATCTCTTACAGTTCTGGAGGCTGGAAGTCCAAGATCTAGGTGCTCGCAGATTCAGTGTGTGGTGAGGCCTCACTTCCTGGTTCATAGATGGTCGTCTTCTGGCTGTGTCCTCACATGCTGAAAGGGACAAGGAAGCTCTGTGGGGCCTCTTTTATGAGGGCACTAATCCCGTTCATAAGGGCTCCACTCTCATGATCTAATTACTTTTCAAATGACCCACCTCCAAATACTGTCTCAAGGGGGTTTAGGTTTTCAACATACGCATTTTTGGGGACACGAACATTCAGTCTATAGCAGATAAAGACAAATACATTCATTTTCCTTCTTGCTGTCTCTATTTCAATTTCACATAAGTACTTCAGACTTAATACATCCAAGACAATTCCTCTTTCCCTTCATTGTGCTCTTACTCCTATATTCACGATTCCAAAGAACAACACCGCAATCTACATAGTTGTTCTAGTCAGAAATTCGGGCACTTCCCTTGTCTCCTCTGTCTTTACTTCAGACATGTAATCAATCACAAGGTCCTGCTAAAGCTATCTCCTGTATATCTCTTGAATTTGTCTATCTCTCTTTACTCTGAAGTAAAACGCAGAGGACAAGTGTCATGACTTGTTTTTCTCAGGTATTCCCTGTTGTTCTGGGCTATCCGAATTAAGTGAGCTTATAAATATTGCCTGAGCTACTCTCTTCTACGTGCCTTCCAACTTGAAGAAGGACAAAAGTATAGAAACAGGAAAGAAGTAAAGTTTTGTATCTTGACTAGTATATTTTGCGGTGAGTGATAGAGTACAACTTAATTTAAAAATTTTTGTATTAATGGAGGACCAAATTTTCCATACACAGAAAACTTAAAACATGGGATGGCTTATTTGGATTTTGAATAATAAGAGTGTTATTGTCTAAGGAATAGATCAGAGTACAGGTTCAGGGAAAACGTGGGAGATGTGAAAGTTGTTGTAGCAAATGGGCAAGAAAGTAAGAAAACCCAAATTAGGACAGGAGCAGAGGATCTGTGGATGTCTATACAGAAAACTTTCCTCTCTTTTATATTTATATACTTATTAAGTGACACAGAGCCTTTAAAATTCTAACTTTCATTTCTGAAACACATTTCTGATAATTTCCCTCTTTTTCACTAGCTTCCTAAGAAATGGGTGGATCTTATCTTTCTTATCTGTTTAGCTAGATAACCCTCTCCCATAGACTTTGGGTGACTTTTGAGTGACTATATTTTAATTTTTTTAAGAAACTCAGAGCAATTGAAAATCCATGGCTACCATGAAGACTTTTGATACCACCTCAAAGATACTTCAAGTAAATTATTAGAAAGCATAAATATAGTTTCATGTGAAGTGAAACTATAATTTAGAATTTTCCTAGTATTGTGCTCATCCCAGTAGTTAGAAAAACGAAGCCTTTCTCAGTATCAATAAGAACTTTTTAATTTCAAAATGTGCACGGATGTCTTTTTAATGCTAAGTTCTTTTTATGTAGATTGAATACAATAGTGCCAAATTGTTTGAGTATTTAAAATAATTATTGATAAATGAGGCACCATAGGGTGGAGATTACTCCTACACACAGTCTTGGGAGACCCAGGGGCTCCAAGCATTGAAGGAACTGTGGGAGTCTGGATGGACAAATATGGGAAAAAAGAGGAGATTCCAGCTGTGTGAATGAGACTTCTCTGAGTTAAGAGTGAGGATTATATGCAGAAAACAGTTACCTCTTACCACTTGACCTTTAATCTGGACACTCAGTAGGGTTGTATTACTTAGCGTGAGCTCAGAATTAGGGGATATATTCAAACCATGCTACACATCGTGGAATAATCCTGTCATTTTATACTAGGGATCAAAAGTGAAAATTTACAAAGGGGTGTGCCAAGTCAACCCAGGGTGTTGGTGGTTGGCCCACGTTGGGTCTTTGTACAAAGGAACTGAGGGCAATTGTCACTTGCCTACCCCTAGAGTCCATGGATCCAAGGAGGCTGGATGAGAGGTGTGTGGGAAGGGGGCTTAGAGCAGTGAGATCTTGAAAGACTGCTATTAATTAGATTAAAAGGGTTGGACCTTGGATGATGACTCAGAAGCAGAGATAATCATTGAAAATATCAGCAGTTACCTTGAATAAAAAGATCTGGCCAAGTCAATAAGCACAATTGATGTATTTACATTTTGTTCTTCCTTTTTGAATACATTTGCCAGATCAACTGCTGCCTTCCGTATTGGGCAGGGTCCAGCCAGAAAGACAAAAAATACTCTAAGCATTTCGCATGGGGATTTGATATAGGTAATTAGTTACAAAGGCTTTGGGAGGCTGGAAAAGAAAAGGGGATCACTGAGGTAGTGCAGAGATAATAACCACAGGACACAGCTACCACCCTTTGGAATGAAGGTAAACAAGGGATGTGGGGTACAGTTAGCAGCATCTAGATCCTCAGCTCTCTGAGGAAGGGGCATTGCTGGCTGTTGCTAGAGCTCTGATGAGGCTGGTTCTGGGAGTACTGAGGGAAGCTGAAGGCTGGAAACACGCTG
Organism: Propithecus coquereli; assembly: GCF_000956105.1. NCBI lineage: Eukaryota > Metazoa > Chordata > Mammalia > Primates > Indriidae > Propithecus > Propithecus coquereli. The sequence continues at coordinate 5,786,441 of NW_012151951.1, forward strand.
ATAGGAAGAGGAAAAACCGAGAAGGAAGTCCTTTCTCTCTACTTCCTCCTTCCAATCCTCCTATAGTATTTCTTGTTGGCAGAAACCAATAGGAAGCCAGCTAACATCAAGTCTGGGAAATGTAGTTTGCAGGGTCACAAAGCAGAGTAGAAGAAGAAAGATGGGGTTGGAGCTGAAAAATAATATGTAAAATTCTGCACATCTGTTGTTTAAAGGTGAAACAACCGCCATGAAAACTAGACCAGCAATAATCTCTGCTGCCTCAGAAGTTATTTTTTTGGTTGATGCTTCATTAGCCAACATTTAGTGACTTTAATTGCCTGTGCTGTTAGGACCCTCAACATCCATTCTTGAGTCCCGCTGACTTGCTTTGCAGGTCTTTTTCTTCTTGAATGCTACCATCTTCCCAGCTCCACAACACTGAAATTTTGATTACTATGCCCTTAGAAAAAGGCTCCCCACCCTCTTCTGGTTTATTAATAGATAACTCTTCTCTCCAAATTGTTGCCCTGCGGATGCCTCCCTCCCTCTCTTCTTGATTTTTCCAGCATTAGTCAGCCCACAGGGTCTGCTGCTGCCTCTCTGGGTGCAGCTTTGCCTGCTCTGCCCACTCGTATATGTTTTAGATGTGGCTGCTTTCTAGTGGTCAGGGACCTCTGACTTGAAGAAGTGCACAGCTGAACAGATGGGTTTAATAACACTTGAGTTTATTTCACTCTCCAGAATCTCCAAATTATTTTATATTGTTATTTCTGGGCCTTCCAAATACTGTTACGCCGTGCATAAGGAAATCATTAACATTTCCTCCATGACAACTGCCTTGTCAAACTAAGCACACGTTCTGTCAATCACCAAGCTGCATGGCGGCAGAGATGGGCAGGACCAATAACATGCACAGACGCCCTCCAATCCCCACGTTACCTAGTATATAATTTCATCCCATACACAGTAACTCTGGGAATTGTATCAAATTGTTAATCCTTGGCAAAATAGTCCAATGGTCTTAATAAATGCATAAATTGATTAAATGGCTAAACATAAAAATTTGATACTTTTAGATTTTAGGATTTCTTCATGTGAAGCTTCCTGGAAAGAATTATTAATACTTTTTGTAAGCCCATCTGATACCCAGAATTAAAACCAATGATTTTAAATATTGACTCAGCATCAGAAACATACATGCAGGATCTTAAAAATACAGGTGCACGGTCCTCATTCCAGACGTACTAGAGAGATTATACATACAAAAGCTGTATAGACTGTTTTGGTGTATAGTTAGAATTGAGAATTGCAGGTTTCTTTCCCTAGGGAAATTATAAGCCTTATTTAACCAGTATTGGTCGTTTTGTTGGCTTCAAAGAACTGATTCAATAAATGTTAGTCTGAGGATCTTAACACTATTTAGCCAGTTTCGAGTGCCGAAGACTATTTTCCTTATTGGTTTGTTTGTTTTCTCCTTGTGGTGCTGCTGTTGGCTTTCACCCTCTCAAAAGGCTGAGAGTTGTTAAGTCGTGCTGCGATATGCATTCCATTTGGTTCTCCTGTGTGCATGAAAGCTTCCCTCAGGTGGGTAGAATGGATGATAAAGTGTATTTAGACAGCAGCTCTGGACTCCCTGATATAAACTAATCTAGGCTGCATTACCCAGTGGATGGTCATACTTACAGAGCTCAGCCCAAGCTCAAAGCTTAATCAAGAGGGCTGAAATTCCTGAAGGGAAAGTTGGTCTGTTCTGCAAGACCGCAGTGGACATAGTCACGGTGAGATCCTGCTCAGAGTGCCCAAAACATTGAGACCAGGTAACTATTTTCAAGGAGTTGAAGAAACTGACCTACTATGAAAATAGTCACTTTATTTATATCTATAAATATAAGCAGCTATCTGAAAGAATGAGGGAAAGTATATAGCACTAAAATTGAGGAAACAAACAGATCTATTAAAGGACTGGGTTCGGGCAGGAAAGGGTAGCTAGGAGTTTGCTGCCAAGGCTGTGACCAGCCATTGCCAACTACAGACTATTGGCGGGCAGCTTTGTCAGCAGGCATTCCAAACTGTACGTCCCACTCAGGAATGCAAAGATGGTTTAATATAAGGAAATTAATGTGAAATCACCCATGTCTTTAAGATGTTAATACCTTACTGAAAGACATTTGCTAAAAGTAATTTGCTAATTAAAAAAAATCTAAAAATAATAATAATAAAAAGAGTCTTCCATAATATAATAAAGAGCATCTAAAATTATTTCAACCAGTGCCAATAATAGGATGGTGAAACATGCACTTTTGTTCATGGTTTGTGGCAATGTTAACTGGCTCAACAACTTTGGAAAATAATTAAATATTCATGAGACACATTTTTTAAACTTTGAAACATTAATCCACATTTTGTCATCCTTTCCTAAGGGGAAAAAAATACCAAATGAGGATAAAAGCTCTAAGCACACAGTTGTAAGTTTGAGACTTATTCATTATGACAAAGAAAAATTAGAAGCAACTACATCAGGGGTATCGAAAATATCTGAGTGTGTATGCCTTAAGGTTAAACAAAATTTTAGACTGCATCTCCTTTACATATGTAGGTATTTATGTATATATTATGCACTTGTACTTAGATGTTAATATATTATACACAGTATAGAGACATCCATACAAGAGAAATTGAGAAAGTATGAATTAAAATGTTGTTAATACTATTCATTTTTTAATTAGAACATTGTGATTGAATATACCTTATATTTTTGAAAACATTGGTTTAATATTTTCTGATCCAGCAATTCCATTGTCTGCTCTTAAGATCACTATTTTTGATAGTTTTTAAAAATTCAAGCTTATTAAGATAAAATTTGCATATAGTAAATGCATCCTTTTTTTTAAGAGTATAGTTCAGTGAGTTTTGACAAATGTACACAGTTCGGTAACCAGTACCACAATCAAGATAGAGAATATTTCCCTAACCTCAAAAAGTCCCTGTGGGCCCTTTTACCATCAGTTCTCTGACCCCAGCCCCCGCCTTTAACAATCGCTGATCCAATTTCTGTCCCTTGTTGACTGAAATTAAGGCTGTCGAGGCAGAAATAATTTGATAAAGGTTTATTGAAAGCCAAATTTGAGGACCGAGTCAGGGAGGCACATCAACAAAGTTGAGCATGTTTCAAAGTCTGTTACAATTGCAATGTTTGTATAAGAAAGTTTGGAAGAATAGAGGGAAACTCCTCATATCGGAGTTGTCTTTTCTCGTTGGAGGGTACAAAACAGAGGTTACAATCGTTGGATGCCGATTACAACATATAACCTAAAGTGATTTACACACAAGACAGTAAGTAAAACTTCATGATTCAGAAACAAATCAGCAAAACTTCGATTTAGAAACAAATCGGTGTCCTTTTCAATGCCAGTGGGTTATGTATTAACCAGCTCGTCAATAGTTTGAGGAACTAACTCACAAGATTTGAAGGACTCACAACAAGATTCTCTACTCAGGGACAATATGTGGGCCATGAATCGTAAGACCTTTCCAAGCAGTTAATTTGGAAGCCTGCCAAATGTGACCTGTAGGTTGTCACCCTGTAATTTTGCTTTTTCCAAAGTCATATAAATTGTACTACCTTTGTGTCTGGCTTTTCTCATGTCACGTAATGCTTTCGAAATTTATCCATGTTGTTGAGTGGATTAGGAGTTCATTATTTTTTATTTATGAGTAGTGTTCCTTATATGGATATATAACTATTTATGTATTCACCAGCTGATGGACATTTCAATTGTTTTTAGTTTTTGGCTACTATGAATAAAACTGCTGTAAACATTAGTATACAGTCTGTGTGTGAACATATATTTTAATTTCTCTTTGGTAAATATCTAGGAATGATATTTCTGGCTTATATGACAAGTGCATGTTTCCAAAAGTGGGCAAACCGTTTTGTATCCTCACCAGCATTGAAGGAAAGTCCGTGTCTTCCACATCCTCACTACCACTTTATATGTCGTTAAAAAAATTATCTTTTTTTATTCTGGTGGGCATATTATGGTCTAAATTGTATCTCTCAAAAATAAACATGTTGCTATCTTGACCCCTAGTACCTCAGAATGTAACATTATTTGGAAATAGGGTTTTCACAGAGGTAATCACAATAAAATGAGATCATTAGAGTAGGCCCTAATCCAACATGACTGTGTCCATATAAAAAGAGGTTAGGACATAAACAGTTACAGAGGGAATACACAGGGAGAAGATGGCCATCAGCAAGCCAAGGAGAGAAACCTCAGAAAGAAACTACCCTACAAAAACCTTGATCTTGGACTTCTTGCCTCCAGAATTGTGAGAAAATAAATTTCTCTTGTTTAAGCCACTCTGTCTGTGGTACTTTGTTATGGTAGCCCAAATAAACTAATATAGTATATGAGGGTATCTTATTGCAGTTTTTATTTAAATATCCTTAATGACAATATTGAGTATTTTTTGTGCTCATTTGCCATCCGTATTACTTCTTTCATAAAGTATCTGTTCAAATCCTTTGCCCATTTTCTTTAAAGAGTTATTTGTCTTATTATTATTGTTTTCTAAATGTTCTTTACATATTCTGGATACAAGTCCTTTATTAGATATGTGCTTTAGAAATATGTACTCTCTATTTGTGGCCTATCTTTTTATTTTCTTAATATTGTCCTTTGAAAAGTAGAGCTTTTAATTTTGATTAGGTTCAATTTATTATTTTTGCATTTTATTTTCAATAAATGAGAAAGTAGCTGCTATTCAGAACAAAATTGCACAAAGGAGAGAACATTTAAAACAGAATGCTTTGAAATGTTTCAGTCATTAGTGAAACATTTCACTAAAAATGCTTTTTATTGATGTTTTCATTTTGATTTTTATTTACAACCATATTGAGGTACAATTGGAATAAAATAAACTGTACACATTTACACTGTACAATTTGATAATTTGTGACATATGTATATACCTTTGAAATCACAGTGAAGATGATAAACATTTCTAACACTCTTCAAAAAAGAGCTCTCTGTTGCCCCTTCACAAGCCATCCTTGCTCCCTTCCATCCCCAAGCAACCAGTGACCTTCTTTCTTTCACTATAAATTAGCTTGAATATTCTAGAATTTTGTATAAATTAAATCACACAGTATGTACTTCTTTTTTGCATGTCTTAAAGAAGAATCACTCCAATAGGTGATTTTGAGATTCATCCGTGTTGATGCATGTATCAATAATTCATTCCTTTTATTCCATTCATTACTATAAATTGTTAATCCAATCACCTGTTGGTTGACATTTGGTTTTATTGCTTGTCATACTTGAAAAGGCTACTTCACAAAGATGTTGACTGAAATGGAATGCAATATTGACTTCATTTGCCGAATCGCCCTACTAGGCAATCTATCAAACCCTCCACCACAAAGACAACTGGTTTTGCTGAAATTTCAATCTGCCCTCATGTCAACCTGTAGACATTATAAATTAATTAGAAGTCATTAAGTAATTATATTTGTGATAAATGTGTTATATCCACTAAAGTTTCTTTATCGAAAGATTTTTTTCTTTTTACTGCAAAATATTTAAGTGGGTTAAAAAATTCTACTTTTAAGTATTTTAAGCACACAGTTAAGACAGATTTTATAGATGACACATTTATTAATATATTATTTTAGGCATTAAAATCTCTTAATGATTGAAACATTTCAAAGCATTCTTTTTTAAATGTTCTCTCCTTTGTGCAATTTTCTTCTGAATAGCAGCTACTTTCTCATTTATTGATAAAATGTCAACTTGAAGTTAAATATTTAGTGTTTGTCTGAAAATTTTTGTTAGGTAGCAGATTATAGACTTTAATTAGTCATTACAGAAATTAAAAAAAAAATGAATGTGTGTCTTTTCTTAAAAGAAACATGAGCAATTCACCTTTATGTTTGCTTGACAAATCTCTTAAGTCCTCAGCACAAAATGACCAGAAAGCCTCTTTATGTTATAAAAGATTTTTAAGGTTGTTTCTTATTTGTTTCCTCATTTATAGATTCCACTATAATTCGAAGACCTCTTAAAAAACATAATATTAACCACATCAATAACATTCATCAGCACTTTAGGAATGTCTGTTTTCAACATGTATGCTGAAAAGACTGACTAATAATTCAATAAATTAATTTCAAACATGCTATTACACCTGTAATTTTATTCACAGTAATTTTTTAAAGAAAACTTTACTTAAATCAGTTACATCATCAGTGATTACACCTATACAGTTTTCCTACATTTTTCACTTTCATAATATCTCTTCTCCAGTACATTTTTCAATAGCTCAGAAAAAGCTGTTGCATTCTTAAAAAAGAATCTAGCAAATACCATAAGCTGAGACATTCTTTTTAATTTTAATTTCAGCCATCTCTATAACAAACTTCCCACATAATACTCACTTGTTCAATTCTTTAACAATGTTTTCTATTAATATTCCAACACTAATTAGTGACAAAAAAGGTTGCACAATGTTGTTTTCTGCTTAATTCAGTCATTTAAAAAAATCATGACATGACAGTAAAAGATTTGTTTCTTCAATTGTATGTATATTTTGTCTTTGTTATTAAGTCACAAAACTAAGTCCTAAATTTTATCTTTAAATTGAATGTAATTTTGTAACTATTAAATTGGATTTTACATGACTATAAATGCTGGTGGAAAAATGTAGAAGTACGTCTTTTGTCTTCATAGCACAGATATTTTTCAAAAAATATCTGACAAATTGTGATATCATGGCTACATTCTATCAGTCGGTATTTCGAGGCACAATATGCATACCATACACACAGAGGCTTATAGTGATAGTGGATATAAGTCCATCTTTCATGATTTTTTTTTTTTTTTTCTGAGACATAGTCTCACTGTGTTGCCCGGGCTAGAGTGCCATGGCATCATCCTAGCTCACAGCAACCTCAAACTCCTGGGCTCAAGCAATCCTCCTGCCTCAGCCTCCCGGGTAGCTGGGACTACAGGCATGCACCACCATGCCCGGCTAATTTTTTCTATATATTTTTAGTTGTCCGATTAATTTCTTTCTATTTTTAGTAGAGACAGGGTCTCACTCTTGCTCAGGCTGGTCTCGAACTCCTGAGCTCAAACAATCCGCCCACCTCGGCCTCCCAGAGTGCTAGGATTACAGGCGTGAGCCACAGCGCCCGGCCCATGATTTTTTTTAAGTTAAATTTTTGTTAACTCCTATTAGATCATTTTTGGTTATCTGTCTAGAATGTGGCTGGCAAAGAGCTTATATTAAGAATAGAACTATCAGCTTTGCCATTAGCAGTCGACCACAGAGCTACAAATTCGACAGGGGGGAAAGGTATATCCATTCACTGGCATCTTATTGAGCCAATAAAATAATAGACATGTTCCTCCACAGAAAAATGCATAATATACAGTGCTAATCTATAAAATTATATGGGCACCATAATAACAGCTATGTAAAACAAAGAGTGAAATAAAATATAGAAATATAGAAAGAGCTCTACAAGAGTGTTAGGATTAAGGATATTTTGCTCTTTTCCTTAGTTGCCAAATTTTTCATATTATTTGTATTGTTTAGAATTTTTAGAAAATGCATTTGTATCATATTTGCCTATTTTTCTCCTTCAAAACTGTTTGAATTTGTGTTAAAGTTAATTTATTTTCCATACACAAGCGCTAACTTCCTTTGTACTCTAATATTGGATTTTGTAATTTCTTTCAATTATTACTAATTAGATGGGGAAGCAAATTATATTGTAATGTTTTCTTTTGCATTTCTGTGAATTCCTTTGAGCTGTTTATACATCACCCATTTGATTTCATCTTTTGTTAATTATTGGGTTATGAGAGGCCTTTTTTGATTGCTCTTTACAACAAAATTACTTCTCATTTCATGCATGTCCCTGGGTTAGGTTTTTATCTTCCATAATACTTACTTGTCTTATATCATTTGTTTAATTTTTAATGTATGATTCTATTTTCTTTGGTCTGTCAATTTTGCTGGCATGAAGTCAATGCTTAACAAAAAATTGTTGAATGAATGAATAAATATCCTTTACCCATTTTTCGTGTTAACATTTTATCAGTCTGAAAGATCTCTTTCTATATTTGAAAGATAAACTTTAAGCATATATTACAAATCTTTTTGTCAATTTGTCATTTGACTTATTTGTTACTTATTCTTTTGTTATTTGTATTTAGTAATAGAGAATTTAAAAAATTTAATGTAGTTATCTAGTCAAATGCATTATGTTTATGGTTTCTGTATTTGATGTTTTGTCTAGGAATATTTTCCTCTCTCTCTCTTCCTTCTCCTCTCCCCACCTCCCGTCCTCATCTGTGTGCACGCGCGGGCGTGTGCGTGTGCGTGTGTGTGTGTGTGTGTGTGTGTGTGTGTGTATTTGAGCATATGGAACTTAGGCTTAGGTGAGATCTAAAGACCTAACTTTTCTCCAACATGGAGACTTCACTTCATCAGCACCACCTACTATATAATTATCCCTTGATTTGAAATGCTGCTTTTGAGATATACTAAGAATTTACTTAGACTTGGATCTGTTTCTGAGCTTTCTCTACACTCCCATGGAGCTATCTAATTGTAGCAGCAGTTTCACTCTTGCTTAGTGTAGCTTTGCTGTATTTTTGAATACTTCATGAATAAATTCCTTTACCATTTTTTTTGAAATAATATTTTGGTTGTTCTTTTTTACTTTTATCCTTCCTGACGAGTTTTGGAAACTTTCTTTTCATGAAAATACACATATAAATGGAAGAAAATTATGCATGCCTAAAATATGAGCCTTTGGCAGAGATTGTGTCCTCTGCCCTTAAGCTTTTAAACTGGATGCCACTCCTAAGAAGCAGGTTATGGATCACTGCAAGCTCATTCCTTAAAACATATCATAATCCATGGGCTTTTAATTTTTATATATTTGTCTTTTAAACCGATGAACTTTCAGGGTTCCATGAGGGCTTTATAAGTTAAGATTTTAATGATATTTCCAGTAGCTGCCTGTTCCCATTTTTTTATGAAGGATTTTGAAAACTTTCATTTCCTTTTTGCTCCATTTTAAATAAACTATAGTCAATGGCTGAGCAAAAGGCACAGTTGTGAGGGGGGTGTATGCTGGGGGGAAAGCTCTAGGAGGCCTGGTCTTCTGTGATACCTTTGACTGTGTGCTTCTTACATCCCAAAGTAGACCCCTGACTCTGGTCCCAGATGAAGACTTTCATGCTAAATGGAGTTAGTTAGGAACAATTAAAAAGGGCTCAGTGAAGTCAGTCACTGACTTATTTATTTTAGGCATGCAAGAAACTGGTCCCAATATCCTCTGCAAAATTTCTTCACCAGCATGTTGTCTTGTCTCCATTTTTAAGGCTCGATCTTACAAGTACAGGAGCAGACACTGGAAAACTGTTCTCAGTTTCTGGAATTATCTGGTCGGGGGGAAGGGCAATAATATGTCTATGTCTAAGTGGCTTTAGGGTACCTTTATTCAAAGTCTTAAAATAGTTTGACCTTTCAAAAGAAGGGAAAGGCTTGCCATTGGTCAGGATATCTTGGGCAATAGTTCCCATTAAATGTGACACAGAGGTTTCTTTTGTTATGATCTGAGACAGAGATTTGTGAATATGATGACATAAGTTTTGAAAATGTGTCCACAGTTTTGTTTTAAGTTGAGCTACAAGCCGCTTGAGGCTCTAAGGGACATTCTGAAGTTTCCTAATCAAATGGGCCCAATTTTCATGCTGGCTGAGTGACCTAAGGCACTTTGCTGCAGGGGCTTTTAAAAAATCTTAACTAATCATCCCTTTCTGGCTTTCCTTCCACACAAAGGCCCCGGAGACACACCAACGGCAGTGGAAACAAATGAATTTTAATAGACTGCTTCAATAGTGAAGAACAACAATGCCTCTGGAACCTAATCATTTTGGACAGAATGGACTAGTTTTTAGTAGGCTCCCATTTTATTACTGGCAACTTTTGGAGCTTATTTGTCATCCCTCTGTCACTGGTTACCATTCCGTTTTTGCAGGCACAGTTTGGTGAGCCTCAGTAGACCTGGGTCTCTCCATTAGGGTGCCCTGCGGCAGCCTCCTGACCGGGCTAACTTTGGCTCTAGGGAAACCAGAGACCTGGTCTTGCAGGTGGAATTTTATTTTATTTATTTTTTTTTATGTTGAGACGGAGTCTCCCTCTGTTGCCTGGGTTAGAGTGCCTGTGGCGTCATCCTAGCTCACAGCAACCTCAACCTCCTGGGTTGAAGTGATCCTCCTTCCTCAGCCTCCAGAGCAGCTGGGACTACAGGCATGTGCCACCACGCATGGCTAATTTTTTCTGTTTTTCTTGGAGCCAAGGGTCTCACTCATGCTTAGGCTGGTCTTGAACTCCCGAGCTCAAGCAATCCTCCTGCCTTGACATGCTAGGATTACAGGCGTGAGCCACCACTCCCAGCCAACAGGTGGAGTTTTAAAACTTTAGGATCCAAAACAAGTTAATGCAAATGCTTGACTTTGTTTTTAATTGTTTTCCTTTCCATCATCCGTGAAGATAATTAGCTTTAAGCATAAGCAACTCGATTTAATTTCTCTGCAGTGTATACCTTCATTTGAACTACCTCTGCTATTCTGACTTAATGTGTGATTCATTACAAAGTCTTGGTTCTGTTACTATAGTCTACACAACCCAGCTCAGGAAATGAAACAGCACAATCTCCTGAATTCAATGGAGGAACAAATACTGGAGAGATTTTCAAATATAAAGATAACAAAGAAAAATGCAATGACTAAATGAAAAAGTCAACTAATATTTTTTGTTTATAAAAATCGACACTTTTAACAGTGTAGTCAGTAAGTATATGAGTATTTATTGACTGCAAATTATTTTCCAGGCATGATTTAAAAAAATCAAAGGGCAGAAAGAGATATTGGGTAACTTAATCCATCCTTCCATCTTCAGTTTCACAATTTATTCCCTAGGGCATGGAAGAAATACTTTCTCTTATTTGTGACAAAGTACCTTAAGTACTTCCTAAAAGCAGGTGGAGTATAAAATATTCCATACACATAATATTTGGCATTTTATCAATTCCTTTAAAACCCAAGTCAGATCAAGTCACCGCTATGTGCACACCCTCGGTCAGAGGAAAAGCCAGCAGTATTAGAGTGACCGGTGAGCCCTCCGCCCTTTGACCTGTCCCTTCTCTGCCTCGGCTCTCCCATTCCTTCCCCTACACTTGGCTCTGACCACACTGACACCTCACTCTTCCTAGAACCCACCCAGGGTTGCTCCTGCCTGAAGGTCTTTGTGCCAACTGTCCACTTTTTCTAGAAAATTCTTCCTGCAAATATCCCACATTGTTTGCTCCTTCCCATTCTTTGGATCTTGGCTCAACTATCACCATTTCAGAGAGGCCTCCCATGACCACCATGTTTAAAATTACAACCCTGGCACCACACCCCAGACACACACACTCCCCTGGTTTGGTTTTTTTTTTTCATGGTGGCACTTATCCCTATTGGGCATGATTTAGCATTTACTTCTTTATGTGTTTACTGATTGACTCTTCTCCTGGAATGTAAACTCAGTGAGGGAAAGATTTTATTTTCTTTCCTGTTTTATCTCCAATGCCTAAACAGTGTCTGGCTTTGCCAATATTAAATAAATATTTGTTAAAAACTTTGTGAGATAGAGAAAGACAAATACTGTATGATCTCCCTTGTATGTGGAATCTAAAAAAGTCAAACTCACAGAAACAGAGAGTAGAATGGTGGTTATGGGGGACCAAAGGTAGGGAAATGGAGAGATGTTGGTTAAAGGGTACAAACTTACAGTTGTAAGATGAATAAGTTCTGGAGACCTAATGAACAGCATGGTGACTGAATTAACCATATTGTGTTGTATACTTGAAAATTGCTAGGAGAGTGGATCTTAAGAGTTCTTACCACACACACAAAAGAAGATAACTATGTGAGATGATGGATGTGTTAACTAACTTGATCATGATAATCATTTCGCAATGCATATGTATATTAAATCATCACATTATATCCTTACATTTATACAGTATTATTTTTCAGTTATACTTAAATAAAACTAGACAAAAAACTATTATCCTCCAATCTATACATGATGCCATAATAGTCCTTTAATAATGTTAGCTGAATAAATAAATTAATTAATTAGAAAATATTTTCACCAATAAAAAATCTTTGTGGAATAACTCCGATGTCATTATTGTTTAAAAATATTTTTATTTTAGGCTGGGCATGGTGGTTCATGCCTGTAATCCTAGTACTTTGGGAGGCTGAAGCTAGAGGATGGCTTGAGGCCAGGAGTTTGAGACCAGCCTGAGTAACATAATGAGACCCCATCTCTACAAAAAAAAAGAAAATAGAAAAATCATCCGGGTGTGGTGGCATGCACCTATAGTCCCAGCTACTTAGAAGGCAGAGGCAGAAGGATCGCTTGAGCCCAGGAGTTTGAAGTTGCAGTGAGCTATGGTGATGCTACTGTACTGCAGCACAGTGAAACACTGTCTCAAAAAAAAAAATTTTTTTTTTATTTTGCTATATATATTTGGGATGGGTTATGATTTTAGTAGACAATTTTATTCAAATAAACAAATATCTATGTCTCTGAGCTAGGCCTTCTGATAGGGGACACCAAGATGAATTCATTCTACTTCTGCTTACAACTTCATGGCTTAGGAAAAGGCATAAAACATTTGTTAGCAGCAACAATGTCCAAGTAATAGACAGTTATAAACTCTGTGGCAAAAGCAGAGGTGATGGCAAACCTTCCTAGGTGTTTTTCACATGGACTTAACCTTTGTAAGTAGAAAGGGGAAGTTGCTAGGACAAGAATGGAAATAACATGTAACTAATAGTTACTTAATTGTTAATATATGTCCTGCCTAAATCCTAAAACTAATATGAAAAAGCTTGAAATAATTATATGAAATAGTACTAGAAATGAAAGATCAAAAAACATTTTGGGCATTCTATTCTTAAACTGTTTTTATACCCTGACACTTTTGATGATGAAAGTTATGGGCCTTTTCTCTCGAATAACACACATAAACACATATTATGCAAAAATCAAAACATGTTAGGGGTTTCATGGACCCCCTATAAGTCTGTTCAAGGATCTCAGTTTTGATACTTCTGATATATAGAGATGGAAAAATATGACCCAAGGCAAAGATAATATAATCACTGTGATTCAGTATTGAATTCTACCTGAAGCCTACTGACAAGAAAGAAAAGAAAGAAAGAGAGAAAAAGGAGACAGAGAAAGAAAGAAAGAAAGAAAGAAAGAAAAATGAAAGACACCAAGTTCTATAAAAGAAGAAGTAATGGAAAAGTGAAAGTTATTATGCACCTAGCCCGTGCCTCACCCTGTGCTAGGTTTTTAAAGTACTTCGTAGCTCACAGAATTCCCATAACACTCATTTGAGGGAGCTGTTCTTGTTTATCCACATTTTATATGTAAGGAAACAAAGAGCAGAAATGGATTTGAATCCAGTTCTCTATAATTTCAAAAGGCTATGATCTTTTAAACCTTGTGATAAAAATAAGTATACTGTTTGTCAATGAGGAAAGACACATTTATTTCCTTCATATTAAACCCTAAGAACAGAGAGACTAGAACTTTCTACAGGCTGGAAAAACAATGGTCTTTCATGTTTCATCCATCCTCCTTTTACTGGGCAGATTACAGTCATAAGACTTGAGAGTATTGTGTTTAACAAATATTCCCATCTGATAAAACTTCTCTAAGGTTGGGAAGTTTTATCTGGCAATTAACTTGTGTATGCTTTGATGATAGATATTATGTTTTTATTTCTGATATATTTTCTCCTACATTAAACTATACAAAGGCCACTCAGGAAACAGTAGTCAACTGATTGATCATATTTAGTCCATTTCAGATGGCTTGGAATCCAGCCTATTTTAAATAACCTAAAAATCTCATTTGTGTTTGGAAAGGGTCTTGAGAAACCCAGATGCTTAGCTGTGATCCATGCATATTAATAGCAAATATTAATTAAGCACTTAATAAACTCCAGGCTGTGTTTTAAGTACTCTTTATGAACTTCTCTTTCAGTCTTTTCAACAACTATTTAAATTAAGAGCCATTATTGTGTCCATGAGAAAAATGAGGCACAGAGAGTGTTTTTCCAAATTATCTGTTAACTTAGCCAAAACACCGATTAGTTGTTGAATTTTATTTCAATCGACTCAATCAAAACCATCCAATCAAAATGGGTTAGACACCATCCTAAATCTATTTCCTAGAGGCCAGAGTAGAACCCTTTTGTATAGTGTAGTTTCGGCTATTTTGCTAAGACCCCAGTTTCAAATGACAGGGATCATGACAAGACTATGTAGAAGTCATCCATCCTGCCAAGCTTCCCTGTCAACATCTTTCTTTCTGGGTGTTTGATGTTTTTTTAAGCAGATTGCCAAGGATCAATCAAAAGTAGAGCAACTGAGAGATGAAGCTTTAAGGAGCATCTGAAATAACAGCTTTCATAAGCATAACCTGACAGGTGACAGACATCCTCTGGAGAATCGGCAACCTCACATGAAAAGGGCAATTGTCATGCTACGGGGCTGATTTCAAAGGATCTTGTCATTTTGTTATCATATTAAGAGGAAATCATTAGTGAGAATAACCTTTTGATATTAACATATCCTACAAAACTAATTAATGCTTAACTTCAGCATTCTACATTGTAAAGATGTTTGTCTTCCTTTTTTTGCTAAAAAAAAGAGGCAGAGAAGTTCAATCAGAACCGTATTTGGCTTCATGTGAGACACGAACTTGAGCTCTCAAACCACCCACCCATGCTCCGTTTACATACACAAATAGCAATTTAGGATGTATGATGTCTTCTGAGTTTTACTGACTCCTGAGAGAATTGTTAAGCAGACTCAGGTCTGAAGTTACACAGTTTGTTAGTTTTAATAACTTCAGAAATAATTTTGGGTTATTTATGGCTCTACCTGATTTACCTAACGAGCCACGCACTTACGGGTCAGCTTTACCTCAACAGACATGAACACCAGACCCTCTTCTGACTCAATAGAACATTCACAACCTGGGGCTGGGTTGAGGGCAGGGCTGGGAGTAGGGGAGAAGCGGGTAGGAACTGGACCTAAATAGAGATGGACCTGCTGGTGACAGAAAGAGCAACGGCAAAGTGAAGAAGAGGTGATTGAGAAGTCACTGAGTGGGGAGAAGCTGGCTCAACTGCCCAACAGATTCACAGATAAAATAGTCAAGCTCTCAGGTAAAGTAAGTTCAAAGGATATTGTTAAGTTTTAAACCTGTTTCAGCTTGAAGCACTGCTAGGACAGGTTTAATAATAGTTTGTGATCACTTCTCTGTGGCCAATCCAATATTAGGAGAAAAGGATTTCACCTTGTTTTAATACATCTGTATCAAATTATAATTACAAAATGTCTGAGTAGATAGTTTAGTTGTTAGGCATAAGAAGAGTAAGTTATTGTATTAAAATGTATCCAGATTTTTGTTTGTATTCAGGTGTGATGAGGTCAATAGAACAGGAGACAATTGTCATTGGGAAAGATAATTTGTTACTCACAGTTCTCAGGAGGAGGGTGACAGGCCATGCCACACAAAGCCACAAGAGAGAACAGTGAGGTTGGTCACAGGCAGAGAGAGGGGTGTACTTCAGAAAGCCATCGCTGTGGTTTTCGAGGGAAGGAATAAGTGAGGCAGGGTAAGCAGGCTTAGGATTGGCTAGTTTGAATAATTGTAGTGGTCTGGAGTATAGGGCTGCCCCTAGTTGTCTGATGCCTAGCCCTGGAGTGATTAGGGCAGAGGAATAGTGTCCACAGTACAAGAGGAGGCACATGAGGGGTGTGGGCTTTGGATTGTTTGGTTTGCATATGAAGGCACACTTGAAGAAGAGTCATTTTTCTATCCCTAGGAGTCTGCTAAACCTGGGAGGAGCAGTCCCTCCCTAGTCAGCAAGGCCCCAGATGTCAAAGCATGAGATGCAAAAACTAGAAAATGTGGTTAATACAGTATGTGCAGGGCTTCTCCATTCTCTCTCTTTACACATGGAAAATAACTATGTACTAGCAAAAGGAAGCATCACCATTCCATCTCCCGAGGTCCTCCTGGGTGGCTCAGGGAGAAGAAAGCCAATGTTTCATGGTTGCATGGAGGAAGAGTAGCAGAGATTCACTTTGACTTACTCACAGTTTGGGCAGCCTTGGTTTGGAGAGACCCTTGAGTTTTCTTCTGGGTCGGTTCTCCTGGGTGGTTCTTAGAGGAGAGGTCATTCCTAATGGTTGGACTCTGAGTGATGCAGGAACAGGGTGCTTTCATAGATGTGGCTTCCCCAGTGATGCTGCCACTTTG
The DNA here is from genome assembly GCF_000956105.1 of Propithecus coquereli. Lineage (NCBI taxonomy): Eukaryota > Metazoa > Chordata > Mammalia > Primates > Indriidae > Propithecus > Propithecus coquereli. The sequence goes on from NW_012151951.1 coordinate 5,802,845, forward strand.
GTCTGGGAAAATTTTTGTGAAACGTGCAAAGCAAACCCCTTGCATTTTCATCATTAAAAAAAATTACTAAGAAGTGTTTGGAAGACAGTCTTTAGTGAAGGCTGGCCTTTTCCTTGTCCATCATCCCTCTCTGATGCTCACTCCCCCTCCACTCTGCTTTCCCATCTTCAAATCATTTATATAGTGTTTATATTTATATTTTTTGAATGGCACTTGTATATACTTACATAGAGGGGTAATACATCCCATTGGTATCTAAATTCCATCCATTTTTCCAGATACAGCTGGAAGTTACACTTTCAAGTTGTTCATTCATTCAGTTAATACTAATTGAACACCTAGTCTGTGTCAGCATTGTTTTAGGATAAAGCCAGACAGAACAGACAAAATACCTTCCTACATGGTGCTGACATTCTAAGGGAAAAGTTAGGCAATTGAAATAATAAACAAATATAGAGTGTGTCAGATGGTTAGTACCATAAAGAAAAATAAAATAAGGTGGGAGGGATAGAGAGTGTAGGAAAATATTACTATTTTATATAGGGTGCCTAGGGCAAGTCTTGCTCATAAGATGAACATGCCTGTCTTGTAACAAGTTTCCCATTCAGAGGGAACAGCATATGTAAATGCCCTGAGATGGAAATGCATTCGGGGTGTTGTAAGAAAAGTAAGGAGGCCAGTCAGAAGGACTCAAAAAGGTGACAAGAAGGGAGAGAAGCAACAGATAACCCAGAGTGATGAATGGGGACTTGGAAAAGGAAGATGTTGAGCCTTGCAAAGTATTCCAAGGACTTGAGTGAAAGGTGAAGTTATAGGCAGTTTTAAGGAGCAGAGCAGCAGGTAGAAATTCACAGGATCATGCTGGCTTTAGAGAATGGTCTGCATGAGTTAAGGGAAGAAGTTAGGGTGCTTTCATAATGTTCCAGGTGAAAGAAAATGGAGGCTTGGACCAGTGGAAGAAGTGAAAGTGAGAAGAGTAAGATTCTGGATGTAGTTTGAAGGTAGAGCCAGCAAGATCTGCTGTTGGGTCAGATGTAAGATGTAAGAACAATGAGTAATCTAAAATAAGTCCATGGTTATTGATTCAGAACATGTAAGAAGGAAATCTCCATTAATTGAGTTGGTGAAGCCTGAAGGAGAAGCTAGTTATGGTGGACCGATGTAGGGGAGCAGGGGGGAGGTGAGAAGACTGAGGGGTTCAATCTTGGAGCCATCGAGTTTGACATAGTGGCTAGACATGCAAATGAAAATGTTGAGTAGGCAGGTATTTACACAAGTCTGGAGTTTGAGGGAAATATAAAATTAGAAATCATATAGGTACTATTTATAGCCCTGTGACTCAAGAAGATCACATAGGTAGCGAGCTATATAGCCAAAAGGTAGAAACAACTCAAATGCTCATCAACATAGAGGAGGGCCAAGGACCATGCCTTGGGATCAGCATCACTTGAGTAGAGAAGAAACCAAAGAAAGAGATTGAAAAGCAACAGCCAGCAACTTGGCCAGAAGCCAAGTTGAGAAAGTGTTTCCAGAAAAAGGGAACAATGTAAAATGCTGCATTTAAGATAAATTAGATGAGGAAACAAATTGACCAAAGGACTTTAACATAGAGGTTCCTGGGAACCTTGACAATAGCTGTTTTCAGGGGGTGAGGGGTTTGAAGTCTGTTTGGAGAGAGTTCAAGAGAGAATTGGAGAAGAAATGTAGAGTGCAGGCATAGACATTTCTTTTGGAGAATTTTGCTACAAAAGGGAGCAGAGAAATAAGATGGTAGTTGGACTAGAATGTGGGATAAAAAGAAGAAAATTTTCCAAAATCTTTCTTGGATATTCTGGGCCATGTTTCCCTCTCCTTATAACTGGCCCACCATGAATGCTCAATAAGTGTCTATTATGAGTGTGAGTGGTTATATTGTGATGTATATAACTGCGAGTATGCTGCATCATGCTGCTTTGACATTATTTCATGAATTTGTGTTTGTTTAATCAATGCTGGGTTGAGAGCCATTACTGTGACATCTTGCATGAGAAGTAGGAACAAAGTGAGTGCTAAAACTGCACGTGATGTGTGTATTTTGTACAGAATCATCTTAGCCAGTCTTGCAAACAAAATGAAGATGGATTTGTTTAGCTACCTATCTTCCTCCTTAGTGTGTGATTCCACGTTGCCAAAAACGATGCTTTGTTGATCTCTGTATCCTAAGTAACAAACAGTATCTGGACATTAGAAACATTAACAAATGATGATTGGAAAGCATGAATTAACAAATGAATGAATAGCAAGTAGCACAGAGGTCTGTGCTGACTGGTGTCACCACCTGAAAGCATACAAACTTCATAAAGAACAGTTCCTTGAACTATCAGGAACTTATTGCTAATGGTACTTCAGATGGGGCAAAATCTTTGCAGAAAAGCCATTCAAGAAACTTGAGTAGATTTTAGAGACTTGAACTGGTTGTGAACATCAAAAACTAAGTGAAAAATGATTTTTAAGTTTTCAGAATCCAGAGACTGTTTTCTTAAATTTGTCAGACTTTGAAAATTCTGCTAATCTGTTAAGTACTTTATTATTATAATTAACATGTTCTTTACAATTCACTGATCATAATGCTTTAATGTGTTATTAACAAGAACATCACTTACTGTGGTTAGAATTCCATTATAGTCCAACTCTAATAAATCATATGCCACTAGAGTTAAGTATCACCAAAAATTTTAATTAAACAAAACCAGCTCTCATATCCAATCTCGGTCCTGTGACGACAGAGTGCTTCTGTGCAAGCCTGATCTTGTGGCTTTATGGCCAGTTGACACCCAGTTCAAGAGGAAGAGCTCAGGATGCATATTCACTCTCAAGCATATGGTTAGGCATTCTGACTCCACCAAAACCTGACGCTAAGTTAGAAGCTGTTTCTCAAAAGGAGAAGAGTTATTTGCCAGTGAGGGCATGGCTTTGCTACAAAACCGTAGAAAAGTATACTGAGATTCTTCTAATGATGCTTCCTATAGCATCCAGTTTGCCCCAGATACTTCAAGCTCCATCAGGTCTACGTCCCCCAAGTCCCCAGTGGTGGGTTGCTAACTTATAGCCTGAAACAGCAAGAGAGCTCTCTTTGCTCAGGGCCTATTGACCAAGATGGTTTGCCTCGGTTTGCCTCAGTTTGCCTAAACTTTAGACAGGTTTCTTCTTTGCTAGAGGACACTGGGCTTTTTTATAGAACATTTACTTTCAAAAACTTGCAATCGTATATGCTTTTTCTGCCCCTTTGAGATGTAAATCTTCTCCTAACCTCTTGCCAGCTTTACAATCCAAGAAAGTCTTTCTCAAGTACATAGGAGTCATGTCTTTGAAACATAATCACTGAAGCAGATAACATCCTATCTCGTAGTATCTGTGGGAAGGTAAGAGCCTAACTAAGATGATAAGCAATAATTGCAAACAGACAGCCTACTCACATTGCCCAATCTCCCCCTAGCATCCTCCAGTCCTCCAGTACTTTTCCACTAGCTTACCCAACTTCTTAAAAATCCTCCCACATTTTATTTCAGTGGTTAGTTCAGTCTTCCTCTCCTATTGCAATAGTCTTGAATAAAGCCTTCCTTGCCTATTTAATTCCACTGAGTGCAATTTTTCTCTGACACAACTGAGAGCTCATGGATTATTTCGTGAGTCAAAGCATTACCACCAAATGTTGTACATGTTGCTTAAAAATAAAAAAAATTCAAAAGGCCATCAAGTATTGTACAATAATTCCCAGCTGTTTGAGCAAGCATATTGAACACAGAATCCATACTTATTAACTGCCCAATTTAAAATTATGTTGCTTTTTCCTTTGTCTAACGTCCTCAAGATCCATCCCCACACATTCCCCAAGTTTTTCTGATATAAATTAGCAAAATTTTATAATTCTTTTGTTGTATGAATCTTGCCCTCCTAGGAGGGACTCTGTACTTGCTCCTTTGGGGTATGTTTTCATCTGACAGTGGATAAGAACTAGAGACAGGGAAGAGTGGTAGTCTTTAGGCACAAGTACAGCTGGCATCCTTGGGCAAGATGGTTATCACAGGTGAGGTCTTTATAGAGTTTTCAAGCAAGACAAGTCCATACTATTCACATAGTGGAGAAGGGGTTGTTTCTGCTGACAAGGGAGGTTCATTGGTTTTGGGAAGTTCAGGGTATTTGGACACATCTTGATTGACTCAGATCATAGTCTCCCACTCTTTCACAACAAATATCCCACTTTTCACATAAGAGACCAGGCAAGGCTATAAATTCTACTTATATTGTAGTTAAGCAACTCCAGGTACAACTCTTCATCTAATTTTAAAATTACATCGGCCCTGTACCCGCAAGAAATAAGAGACTTTTTATTTTCTAGATAGTCATAAAAGCTTCCTGTATTTCTAATCATGTCTTGAAGCAAGAATTCTAAACCTTACTTTGTTATTTTTTTAGTTCTCAGCGCAGTGTAAAGCAGCTATTCCATCCCACAGCATTCATATTTCTCATTTACATGATAATTTTCCAGCCCATGTCTTATTTAAAGTACACATTGAATTCACAGGAAATATAGGTCATAATTTAAAAAACCGTTTTGTCACTTTAGGGCTTAGACTGCTAGTGCTGTTATCTGTCAATGACTGGATTGTCACTGCCTTTAAACCCAACCAAGTGAGGTAACCAAACAAAAACTGACAACACTTATTAATAGAAAATTAAGAAAATTCTAAATAAAATGCATTTTGGGAATAAGGAAAATAATTCCAGAATGAGGTCTCTAATACAAAAAAAAAAATGGTAAGCAATACTATTAGTAAATTTCTAGGTAAATTTAAACGAACATTATGTGAATGATAATAACAATAACACTATAATAAGTATAATTTGAGGAATTAAAAATAAGGAAGAAAACAATAGGCAATGGTGCCATGTCAGACCCAAGGAAAGTAATTGGAATTTTATGTTCCAATATCCTTGTATTGTTTGGGAGGCTAAGATATTAATTACATTCAGACTGTATTAATTATACATGACAATGTTTGAAAGGTCTGGAACATTTTCTAACACCAACAACCAATTTTCCTTTCCTCGTAGGTGTCCAACAATTGAATTCAAATAAATTCAGTTTAATTTGTTTTAATCCAATCCAATTCAACTCAATTCAATTCAATTCAATTCTGACACTACCTGGAGTTAGTGCCTGATTCCACAAATTTAAGGGTTTGGTCCCATAAGACTGACCCATGTTGGATGCCACTTGAAAGTTCTAGGCCTTACATACTTCTGACCAATCTGCTATAAATTGGGGCTTCCCACAACCCTTTCTCAGGTTTGATAATTTTCTAGAATGACTCGTAGAACTCGAGGGAAGATTTTACTTACAGTTACCAGTTTATTATAAAGGACACAACTCAGGAACAGCCAGATATAGGAGATGCACAGGACAGAGTATGGGGGTGCAGCATGGTGTTTCCACACCCTCCCAGCACCAGCCCAGCTGATTGTCCAAGATTTTCTTTAAAGCTTAATCTCCCCTTCTCTGAGGTGGCTGGGCTGAAAGTCCCGACCTCCTTATCACTTGGTCTTGTCTCAGTAACACAAACTCAGGTGAGATTGGATGGGGCTCATTATGAATAACGAAAGACACTCCTAGTATGCAGAAAATCCCAAGGATTTTAGTAACGCTGTGCCAGGAAGCAGGACAAAGACTAAATACAGTCATGCTCTACATAATGACGTTTCGGTCAACAGCAGACCACATATACCACTGTGGTCCCATAAGATTTTAATGGAGCTGAAACATTTCTATCGTCTAGTGACATCACAGCCATGGTGACCTCATAATGCAATGCATTACTCATGTTTGTGGTGATGCTGGTGTACACAAACCCACTGCGCTGCCAGTCACATAACAGTATAGTGCATACAGTTATGTACAGTACATTATACTTTTTTTTTTTTGAGACAGAGTCTCACTCTGTTGCCTGGGCTAAAGTGCTGTGGCATCAACCTAGCTCACAGCAACCTCAAACCCCTGGGCTCAAGCAATCTTACTGCCTCAGTCTCCTGAGTAGCTGGGACTAGGGGCATGTGCCACCATACCTGGCTAATTTTTTCTGTATATTTTTATTTGTCCTGCTAATTTCTTTCCATTTTTAGTAGAGACAGGGGTCTCACTCTTGCTCAGGCTGGTCTCGAACTCCTGACCTCGAGTGATCCTCCTGCCTTGGCCTCCCAGAGTGCTAGGATTACAGGAGTGAGCCACCATGCCCTGCCCCATTATACTTGATAATGATAATAAATGACTATGTTACTGGCTTATGGATTTACTGTACTATATTTTTTATTATTTTAGACTGTGCCCCTTCTACTTATAAAAATCAGCCTCAGTCAGGTCCTTCCGGAGGTATTCCATAAGAAAGCACTCTTTTCTTAGGAGATGACAGCTCCATTTGTACTATAGTCCCTGAAGACCTTCCAGTGGGACAAGATATGGAGGTGGAAGACAGTGGTATTGATGGTCCTGACTCTCTGTAGGCCTAGGCTAATGTGTGTGTATCTTAATTTTTAACAAAAAAGTTATGAGAAAAAAATAAAAATTTAAAAAAGCTTATGAAGACATAAAGAAAGAAAATATTTTTGTATAGCTATCCAATGTGTTTTTTAAGATGTTACAAAAGTTTTATTACAAAAGTGTAAAAAGTTTTACAAATTTAAGTTTATAAAGTAAAAAAGTTAGCTACGATTAATTTATTGTTGAAGAAAGAAAAGCATTTTTCATAAATTTAGTGTAGCCTAAGTGTATGGTGTTTATAAAGTCAACAGTAGTGTGCAGTAACGTCCTAGGCCTTCACCTTCACTCACCGCTCACTCACCCACTGACCAGAGTGACTTCCGGTCTTGCAAGCTCCATTTGTGGTAAGCACTCTCTATAGGTGTATTATTTTTTATAGTTTATACTGTCGTGAGTGGCATAAGGTCAAACCTAAGCAGGACTAAGTACATTTGTGTCTTTTCATAAGGTTGAACTTGTATTGATGCATAGTTAATCATAAAACCCAAGCTACATGGAGTTCCCAGGGAGGCCGTTCTCCTTAGTTCGACCTCTTCACTTGGTTGTCAGAGCCATGGGCACACAGACTTAAGCCACTTCCCAGGTCAGTGGATATTGCAAACCATACATAGCAATATACTTAATATATAAATGTTATAGATTAAAATTTTCACATCAAACAGAGTAACATTTAACATCAAGAGAAAGAGGGATGGGAAGAGGGATTAACAAACCCGTCCAAGGAGAGCAACATGGACAAGGAGGGTGTCCTGGGCTGATCCAGATGGTCATCAACATCTTTGGGAACAGAGTCAGTCCTTGATTTGGGCACAGCCTTATGGTGGCAGATTTCAGGTGCTGATCATGAGTGAGAGCAAAACAGTGTCTATTGCAATGGCTGTGTCAAACTGGTGAAATCCTGTTGCTTTTGAAATCTCTGAGTCCTCTGGTGATGGCTGATAGCAAAGGGTCATGCCCTTGTCTGATTGGGTGTTGTCTCTACCAATTAGGTGAACATCTGGTCCCTGTTGGCATGATGCCTTTTGAAATATAAGATGGAGTCTTTTCCTAAGATGGGGTTACTTATGTCAAGGATGCTCTATATATATACAGTATTTTTACTACACCTTTTCTATGTTTAGCTATGTTTAGATACACAATACTCACCATTGTGTTATAATCGCCTACAGTGGTTGAGTACAGTAACATACTGTATGTATTTGTAGCCTAGGAGTGATAGGCTATACCACATGGCCTAGGTGTGTAGTAGGCTGTGCCATCTAGGTTTGTGTAAGTACGTTCTCTGATGTTTACACAATGACAAAATCACCTAGCCACACATTTCTTAGAACATATCTCTGTTGTTAAGTGATGCATGACTGTATATTTTTGTGTCATACTACAAAAGGTAATCACTAGAATAATAGAAATAGACTGTATAGCTTGAAAGCATTAAAGGAAAAAAATAAAGCATGAAATCAAATGAAAACATATTTTAATTAATGCAATAAAGGCAAGAAAAGGAACATAAACAATGAGGAAAATAGAAAGTACTATCCAAGATAGTAGAAACATATCCAAATATGTCACTAATTACAGTAAATGCAAGAAGGCTTAACTCACTGGTTTAAATAGAAAGAGTCTCATACAGATTTGAAAAATAAGTAGCTATGCTCTATTTAAGAAACACATAAATGTAAAGGCTCAGAAAAGTTGGAAGCAAAAGGAAGAAAACAAAATGTGACAAATACTACCAAAGGAAAGATTCAGTTGCTATATTAACAACAGACAAAATAGACTTTAGGGAAATAACAAACATTAAGGAAAATTGCTGCATAATTATAAAGAATTCAACTCAATAGAAGGATATGACAATATGAAATGTACAATTTTAAATAATACACCATCAAAATACATAAAGAAAAATTGACAGATTATAGAGATAATTGGACATATTAGCCACACTGAGGGATTTCAGTACACCCCTACCCCACTTAATGCAGGTCTTCGGTGCAGCTCTGTGAGTTGCAGCTGGGCCTGGACTTCGCCTCTGGATCCCAGAGCTGATACCAGCTTTTGCTTCCAAAGAACTCCCTGCTCCTGATTCTACTCACTTCGCTGTTTTCTCTCTTTCTTGTATTTTTTTCACAATTTCTTTTACTGGTATATCTTGTGATCCCAGTAATATATTAAAAATATAAATGCTCCAACTTATCCAGTTTCTAGTTGTATTGGAGCAGGGGGGGCTTTCAGAGGCTGTCGTCTGCTATGCTGCCGGAAATAGATGCCTTCAATCGTTTCTTTACTGTGTCTTCTCGCTTTTAGTCATTTCTCCTCACTAATTTAATCCTCATTCTAAGGCCAAAGTGGTCTTCCTAAAATATGACTCTAATCACGTCACTAGCCTGCAAAAAAGTCTTGTATGTCTTACCATCGCACTGAAAAAAGTTTGATCATCTCAGTCTGGAGAAAAAATCCTTCAGGAACTGGCCCCTGCCTGTCTCACCAGTGTCATCTCCTCTAGGCTCAGTGCTGACCCGCACTGCGTTTTGTGCAGATGGTTTTCTCTGCCTGTAAGCTTTCCCCCCAACTCAGGGTGGATATTTAGTGTATATACACTACCATGGCCATGCTGGTTGTTACAATACCTAAATGCTCTCATAGAAGTATGCAAAGTATCACTATCCTGTCTTTTTCCACAAGATTTTTTGCTCCCTCCCCTCAAGCCTAACGAGTCAAGCACCTGGCACAGCAGTGTTGGGGCTGGGGTTCCAAGATCCTGCTCCAGAGCTGAGTCCTAATTGGTCAATGCCTGGGCTGTCCAGCCTGTTAAATGTTTTGAATGTTCTCCCTGGATCCACCCTCTCTTTTCTGAGCAAATCCTACTTGTACTTTGAGATTCCAATAGAGTGTCATTGCTTCGTCTATGAATTATTGCATGCCTTTCTTTCCTCATTCCTTTTCCTGTGCTGCACTAGCACCCTGTGAATACTTCTGCCCTCCGCTGCATCATAAATGCCACTTTTGTGCACCAGACTCTGTGTTCCTTGAAGACAGAGCCATGCCCTAATTACCATGGTGTGCACTGTTAGCACAGTGTTCAGCCCGTGATCAAACCTCCATAAAGACTAGGATTTTGCACCGTGCGTTTATATGGGCCTCACCCTTTCTCTAACTCTAGGAGAGAAGAAAGGGACTAAAAACATGTCTAACTGGGTTATCTTCTTGCTTTGATGATCAATTTAGCAGCTGCTAGTAATTCTGAGCCTCCATTTTCCTGGAACGAAGGGTATCAGTAACACATAATGCCTCCTTCTGGGTGGGAGACTCTCCATCCCAATTTGAGCAGAGAGAGTCCTCACAGAGCATATTTTATTTATATTTCATATATAAAACTAATTTTGAATGACTTCTGATTACTTACTGAAATTCTGGATTGTCAAAAGTCAGAATGAAAAAGATAGACTGCATCCAAAAATATCATACTAGAAATTGGGGAAGGTTTTTAATTTTGAAGATAATTCTCCTTAGATCTCATTCCTTACTCTATTCGAAAGGCTGTAACACGTTTTTTTTTACATTGGTTTTATTTCTGGTTATTGCCATGGTAACACAGACTTATTCCAACATATATGCATTTTGAGCAAATCTCTTACTTAAGAAAAATGCCAAGGAGAATAAAAAATAAGGAAAAGAAGCAAATGGCTTCTGTCAAATAGGTTTTATGATGTTCGCTCATTAACTTGCTACCAAGTAAAAGCAAGCAATTTCTCCTCTGGGTGATTAAAAGAAGGGCAAAAATATATGTGCTTTAAAAGAACTTGTAACATTTATAAGAGTGAAAAAAAAATCTGGTACCTAAGATTACAGAAGAGAAAATCTAGTAATGAATAAATTAAGATTCAGAAAGTTAAGTGACTTGCTTTATAGTCACAACTAGTGAGTGGAAGAGCTCAGTTGACCATTTTTCCTCCAGCCTGTGACCTTGTGAATGGCAAGGAAGCACCCAGGGAAGCACGGCCAGATTTTTATTACAAAGGATCATGTTGATTTATGTGCATATTGATTCATTCATATTGAATGCTTACTATGTGTCATGCCCTGTACTAAGTTCTGGGATTAAACAAGGAAATAAACATGAAACTTCACGAAGTTTACAGTCGAGTGAGAAGGCAGACATTAAATTTATAATTCCTCAAATAAATATATGATTTGCTACCGTGAAAAGAGCATGAACGTAAAGTATCTAGCTCAATGAAAGCAGGTAACATGTGGACTTAATATGACTTAGTGGTTAGAGAAACTCTCCTTAGTACAGTTACATTGATCTGAACCCAGAAAAGTTATTTGCTAAATTCAGAGGAGACGGAAGAGCACCTAGACAGAGGGCACTGAGGCAGGGTCCTTAGAGGGGGCACGTGGTGGACCTGTGGAACAGACAGAAGTTCTGGACTGCACGCATGATGATATTGGACAGTATTGGAGATGATGGTGGTTGATACAAACTGAAGCATAGGAGGGCACAGATCCTATAGCATCCTTCGGTTCACATTAAGGATTCTGATTTTGATCTTGAACTTGTTGGGAAGGCATTGGAGAGTTTTAAGTAGGAGAGGAGTAGGATCAGATTTATAGTTCTCAAGTGCTCATGCTGGCTACTGGTGGAGGCAGGATTAGAAGCGAGAGCTAGTTAGGACATATATTCAATAGTCTATGGGGTTGCTGATGCTAGTTTTCCTTAAGGAGGTAACAGTGGAGACTAGTTTAAGTGTGTGGACAAAAAATGCACTTTAGAAATAGAATAAGACTGTTGGGGAGTAGGGGAAGGATATGTGCCAAGGTCAAAACCAATAGAATCTTTTTTGATAATCAAACCACCTGGACGACAGGAGCAAAGCTGTTCTTAGTCCCCTGGGTCTCTCTTGACTCTAAAATGTGAGTGCAGCTTATCAGGGGAATTTCCCATAAGAACTTCCTAGACGTTGCTATTTAGAATCTGAGTTGGAGTTGTTAATATGTGAGAGGAATGATTTGGCAATAAACCTTATGGCAATGTTTATAAATACTGTTTAGGTAGTAGAGTTGTTAGCAAAGGCTTGTCATTGCTGCATGGAGAAACATGTTACGAATTCACTTGTAGAGCTCCTTTCAGGAGCCCCTGTGGTATAATAAATGCTAAACCAAACTACAAAATTCTGATTATCATTTTCCTTTCAATGCAAGTCAAAATTTATTAAAGTCAACAATCATCTCTGTGTAAGACTTTTCAGTGGCTTCCTAGTCCCGGTAAGTCAAAAGTCTTAACATAAGTAAAGGGTCTTTCAGATCTATTTTTTGATTATTTTTTGTCTTATTTAGGATGTTTTTAGTTACAAATATCAGAAACTTCAGCTCACACTGACTTAAACAATACTGGGGTTCATTTACTCACATTGCTGTTTGATTTGATCACAATCTGGTCCTGTTTCTCTGTGATTCTCTTGGTATCTGCCTCATCCTCAGGCTTGCTCTCTCTGTGTAAAAATTTTCATTGACAATAATAATTGTGTTTATTATATATTTATGGGTTAAAATGCGATGTTTTGATATACGTTTACATTACAGAGTGATTAAATCACACTAATTAACAAATCTATCACCTCACATACTTATTTTTTATGGTGGAAACATTTAAAATCTACTCTTCTAGCAATTTTGAAATATATAGTATATTATTATCTATTACAGTCACCATGCTGTGCAATAGATTACTATAGCTTATTCCACCTAGCTGATCAATGTCTTCCCTCTCCCCACGCACCTCCTCCCCTAGCCTCTGGGAGATAATTGCCAGAGGCTTGCTCTCTTGACAGTTGGGAGATGGTGGCTAAAAGAAACAGGATGACATTCTTTCTCATTCATATCTAGGGGATTAAGAAGACACTGATTTCCATAACCATGAAACAAGGGCCCCAAGCTTTGCTTTGCTGGAACCAACCTGAACAAATTGCATAGGGCAGGGCAATTAAGAGTCTCATGCTCTGTCAACTGAGCTACCCTGCACTATAGGGGTAGGGCAATTAAGTTCTGACTGGCATAAGACACTCTAGGCCCACAGGTGGTGCTGGCGACTGTTGAATCCACAGCTCCTGGCTGGCACAAGATAGGGAAGGATGGTTCTTTAAAGGAAAATCTTCTTCCACTTCTTCCTTTTTGAAAACAAATGTCATCTTTTTTTATGTCATAAACTGGTAAGACTACTAAAAAAGGAGCTGTTAGGAAGCAATGAAAATAAGCTTTTTGTGTTAGGAGTCTGCAGTGTCTACAGAACACCCAGGTTGAGAGAAAGCAGTGGCATCACCTTAAGTCAGTGTTCCAGTTGAAAATACTGAAATGCCCAACTCCAAAATTTCTATAACCTTCACTCTTAATGTGGACTACTTTTTGAGTTGAGAGTCTGAATTTATTGAAATAAAATATCTTTGCTATTAAAAAAAACAGAAAAAAAATCTGTGTACTTCTTGGAAGGTGAGAGTGGTAAAATGGATGCTAGCTACACATCAATGAATATTCACATCGTCCTCCAACCATTTTCTCACTGGCTTTGCCCCTACAGTATACATTTTAGTCATACTGAAGTTTTATTAGGTTGGTGCAAAAGTAATTGCGGTTTAAGCGTTGTTGTTGTTGTTGTTGTTGTTGTTGTTGTCGTCGTCGTCGTCGTCGTCGTCGTCGTCGTCGTCGTTTGCTATTTGATATTGGAATACATTCTTAAATAAATGTGGTTATGTTATACATCATTTTAATGCACATTTCTCGCTTTATAGTTTTTTGCTAATGACTTATTATTTGCTATTTATTTTATATGTATTTTAGACTATGGAAATGATGTTAGACAAAAAGCAAATCCAAGCGATTTTCTTATTCCAGTTCAAAATGGGTCATAAAGCAGCGGAGACAACTCACAACATCAACAACACATTTGGCCCAGGAACTGCTAATGAACGTACAGTGCAGTGGTGGTTCGAGTTTTGCAAAGGAGATGAGAGCCTACAAGAGAAGTTGCTGAAGACTTCAACGTTGACCCTTCTACGGTCATTCAGCATTTGAAGCAAATTGGAAAAGTGAAAAAGCTGATAAGTGGGTGTCTCATGAACTGACAAAAAATCAAAAAAAATCGCTGTTTTGAAAATTCATCTTCTCTTTTTGTAAGCAAAAACAATGAACCATTTCTTGATCAGATTGTGACATGCAGCGAAAAGTGGGATTTATACGACAACCAGTGATGATCCTCTCAGTGGCTGGACCGAGAAGAAGCTCCAAAGCACTCCCAGAAGCCAAACTTGCACCAAAAAAAGGTCATGATCATGTTTGGTGGTCTGCTGCTGGTCTGATACACTATACCTTTCTGAATCCCGACAAAACCATTACACCTGAGAAGTATGCTCAGCAAATCAATGAAATGTACTGAAAACCGCAATGCCTGCAGCTAGCATTGGTAAACAGAAAGGGCCCAATTCTTCTCCACGACAATACCTGACCACAGGTCATGCAATCAACGCTTCAAAAGTTGAACGAATTGGGCTACAAATGCTTCAAAAGTTGAACGAAGTTTTGCGTCAACAACCATATTCACCTGGCTTCTCGCCAACTGACTACCACTTCTTCAAGCATCTAGACAACTTTTTGCAGGGAAAATGCTTCCACAACCAGCAGGATGCAGAAAATGCTTCCCAAGAGTTCGTGGAATCCCAAAGCACGGATTTTTACTCTACAGGAATAAACAAACTTACTTCTTGTTGACAAAAATGTGTCGATTGTAATGGTTCCTATTTTGATTAATAAAGATGTGTTTGAGCCTAGTTATAATAATTTAAAATTCATGGTCCAATACCACAATTACTTTTGCACCAACCTAAATCGATTCTCAACAAGGTCATCGAGTCTTTTGTCTAGGCCTGCCCTCATGCAGTTTCCTTCACCTGGTGGAGTCCCCACTACCCCAAGACACCTGCATTGCTTTCTTCCATTTATCCTTCCAGATTCTTTTTAAATATCATTACATCATTTCTTTAGCTAGTCCATCTATAAAGAGAAATTTCTCACTACTCTATACCTCTTACTCTGTTTTGATTTTCTTTATGTCATATGTTTCTGTATCTATTGTTTGTCTTTCTCTTGCTAGGATGTAAGACCCATGAGGGCAATTTTTTGCCCATTTTTCTATTACTAACTGCCCCATAGTAGCTACTCAGGAAATATAGTTGAATGAATGAATGAATGAATTGCCCAAATCTCAGTTTAGGGCATCATTTCTTCCTAGAAAATCTCCTGTGACTTCCCTCCAAATAAGTTAAAATCCTCTCCTAGTTGCTTACACAGAACCCTATAACTCCCCCATGATGGTACATTTATAATTTATTGTAACTGTTATTAAATTTTCTATCTTTGTCACTGGACCATAAATGTGTGATGGCAGGTACCATATATATTTTGTCCACAGTTGAACCACTTCGGTAAGTATTTGTTTAATTAATGAATGAAATATGCTTGGATTTCTGTATAATTCAGATAGTACATCCCTCCGGAAACTGTGTGAAGGGATAGCTTCAATATTATATGAATTTTGACTTTATGTTTTCAGCATGATAGCTCTTAAATCATGGAAAGTAATTTCCTATATGACCTCTTGCTTTACATCCTTTGATTTTGATCGGATTTGATTTTTACTTTTGGAGCCTGTTGAGAAATTATTTGAGCACCAGTCTTGAATGTTCTATGGGTGATGGAATTAAAGAGCTAGGCTACAGGAAGATCAGGTGTGGTACAGCTCACTCTATGCAATCTATATGTAACAGCCTTGTTATAAATCGCTTTATTTTGTAAACTTTGGTAATTTCAAGAGATCCTATGGTAAATCCACTAACAAAATAAGTAATCGTTGCGCAAAGCATATGATTGCTTCATTGCTTATCTGTTGTGCAAATCTGAAAATCTATAATAGCAAATAATGACAATAGCATACTTACTCTAATTCACTTTATTAAAACATCCCAGTGACAATACATCTAACAATTTCTGTTGTATTTTTCTTTTGTGTGAGTCACCTGATTTACAAGTATCACTAGACTGTAAGCTCCTCAGAGTGCTAATTCATTCTTATTTCCCCAGCTCATAGCATTTTGTCAAAATCTTATTGCATATTTACAAGTTGAAATTATCCATTTATTCCTCAAACATCTATTAACCTCCTGCTAGGTGTCAGGCACTAGGGTAGATGCTGAAGATTAAAAGGCAATACATAATGCTTCCTTGCTGGGGAACTTAGTTTAAAAAAAGAGCCAGATGACTCTTTTTTATATAATTTGAAAATGTGGTGGGATTGGTGCTTCAATGTGGCATAAACACAGGATGGGAATGCAAAAGAGAGTATGCTCAGCCTTCTGGTGGTGGTGAGTGGTGGACAGCGAGGAGGTGGTTAAAGAAAGCATCCAAGAAGAAAGAAGAAAGAAGGTAGAAAGGGGGAGAGGGGTTAATGAAAGTCAGAGAGAATATGGGTAAAGACTTGAGGCCATGAGGTAAAATGGTGTGTCCACGAAATTTTACATGCCCCAAATTGACAAGGAATAAAAGACAGATGATGAGATTGGAGAAGTAACCAGAGGCCAGATCATAGAGGGCCAAAGAAACTGTGCTACAGCCTTCAGCCTTAAAGAAATGATAAAGTTTTTAGTAGGGAGGTAACATGATGGAAAAACTCAGACATTGCTGTAAAAGACAGATTGCCGGGGGCGGGGAGTGGCAGGGAGCAGGGTGGAGCATGAAGACAGGAGTATCTGCTAAGAAGTTCCACAGCCCAACCAAGCAATCATGATGGCCCAGTGAAACACATTTTGGGAGGCAGTAGACTAAGAAAAACTTCATGATTAATGTGGTACAAAGGAGCAAGAGAAATCTGGCTTCCTTGCTTAGGTGACTGGTTGCCATACTCAGCGTAGGGATCATAGGATAAAAGGTAGTTTCAATTTCAGTTCTATCTATATTGAGCTGAAGTGTCTCAAGGATGACATATGTGAGCAGTGAAAGAAATATGTGAAAGAAATATTAATGGAATGTGAAATATATGAAAGAAATATTAATGGAATTAATGGAATAAGTCTAATGGTGAGATGAAAAACTGAAATCAAGGATCAAGGGTACAGGTGAGGAAGTTAGCTTTGAAAAGGAAAGAGACATTTCTTCATGCAAAACCAATGTGAAAATGTTGGTATAGAAACTGATGGATAAATTTATAATTGTTTAGACTCATTTGATTTCCAGTAAGTTGAAATGCTCTACATTTCATTTGCTATCCTTTGGAGGAGGTTTTAAGGAAGTTAGATACAGACTCACTTTTCACTTTTCTTTTTCTAAGATACAGTCAGGTTGATTAATTTCTTCCATAACGGCAAGTCAAGCGCTATTTCTTTGACAACTCCCACTTGTTTTCTCATCATTACACACTCTGAAGAGGTGGGTTGTATCTTTGTTGATGTCAGTCAGCGAAGATTAAAGTGTGTTGAAAATCTCCTTGGGCTCTGCTTGTAAGATTCTGCCCTCAAAACTTAGGCTTGTGAGCTGAATTTACCTTCTCTACATTTCCCAAAAAAATGACTCATGGCTGACAAATGCATGCCTTTTTCTTCTCCAATTTTCCAAGGACAGACTTTAGGGTTGTGTCTAGGGGATGCTTAACAGCCCCTATTCTGTTTTTCATCCTTAATTATCCATCTGGTTTCTCAGACAATTTATTATACTCTGACAAATCTCAACAGATGGGCTGTAGCAATTGAAATGGGGATAGGAGATGGAGAGGTTAAGCAAAGGCAAAAGCAAAACCCAAACATATTTTATTTAAGTCTTAAAGCATCTCTGAGAAGTGGGCATTATTCTTATTGTTGGAGCCTGAGCACCAGCTGCTGGGATCAGGCTGGTGTAGGTACAGGTTGATGATGGCAAGGGGGGAGGGTGCAGGCATGGGGTTCTGCATGCATTGGTTCACATGCAGGGAACGATGCACGTTAAAGGGGGCAATATTCATATTAGAGGAGGCCACCGTAGAGGATATTAGAGGAGTGCAAGAGGTGTAGAGGCAGAAGAGTCAAATTTAGTAATTTGGTGTACAAAATATGGTACTTTGGACTTATCAGCCAAAGAATGAGAAGGTAATTTCCTACTTCTCCATCCAGAGGATGGGACAGTCAGAACCCACATTCTGGATTTATAAGTGCTCTTGCCCCAGAGGAATATTGTCTTAGTCTGTCCAGGCTCCTATAACAAAATGCCATAAACTGGGTACCTTTTGAACAGCAGAAAATTGTTTCCCACAGTTCTGGAGATCTGGAAGTCCAAGATCAAGGCACTGACAGATTCAGTGTCTGGGGAGGCCTTTCTGGTTCACAGATGGCACCTTCTCTCTGTTTCCTCACGTGGCAGAAGGACCAAGCTAGCTCTCTGGGATCTCTTTTGTAAGGATACTAATTCCATTCATAAGGGCAGAGACTGCAAAAGCTCCAGCTTCTAATACCATCCCATTGGTGGTTAGGTTTCAATATATGAATTTTGGAGGGACACAAACATTCAGACCATAGCAAATATTGAAAGTGTTTTTATGTTTCAGAGCTGAAAGTTGCCAGATACAGTGACGCCAACTAAAGACAATCTTGCTATATAGTCTTTATTGGTAAGGTCCAGGATAGGGGTTGCAACTCCAATGACTACAATGGCCAAGCAGGTGAAAAATGAATGAGGAGAGCTGGGTGTAATTTGTAGGGAGTGGTGAGGACTGTGGAAAACTGGAGAACGTGTGCCTTACCTAAAGTGCTACCTCAGGTACGACCCACTTTTAACATGCAGGCCTGTGGGCTCAATGTGTCAGGTCTTTTGATTTACTATTAGAAGTCACAAAGAATTCTAAATGTAAAATCATATCATTTTTGATGTTGGCACAAATTTTCTAAACTACTTTGCGGATCAAACAGACATGGCTAAGTTAAAGCAAATAACTGATCCTTTGGCTCCCAGTCCAGATCCTTCAAGAAGGTAAACCTGGGTCATTTGAGAAAGGAAGGAAGTGGTTATAGTACTGTTTCCAAGGGAAAGGGCAATGGAGGACAGGAGGGGGAGAAGGAGTAATTACAGGGCTCCCTAAGACTGGGAAGGCTGCACAGTGACAGTCTCTGCAAGTAGTTGAGACCCATGTCCTATTCCTTTCTGTGGCAGTCCTTAGAGATTTAAATACAAAGCCCTGTTGGATTGGAAATGTTAGTAAAACTTCCCAAGGCAGAGACTGTGTTAGTAAGAATGGAGCTGCTATAGGGAAGCAAACACCCGCCTTCATACTGACTGTAGGGACGTGAGCAAGGCACATTGAATTATGAGGACTCTGGGTTGAAAATTGCTTTCCCTTATTTCTTCTGAAGTGTTGAAGCCCCCAGGTTAGGAAGGGAGGGGAG
>NW_012151951.1:5824236-5826315 GCF_000956105.1 Propithecus coquereli
GAGTTTCAAATATGTCCATCCTTCGGGTGGTGCGCATTGCACTCTTTGTGTAGGTGCTTTTGATGCATTGTTATACTCCTTAGATTTATGACATTAATCAGCTTCCTAAAAGAGAGAGGTGTTTAGAAGTCAAATAATAACCTATGCATTGGGAAGTTATGTAAGAGGAAGTAGCTTTTTAGTTTTCAGGTGCTGCTGTCACCAAGGTACATTCTATCTCTATAAATTCACAAACCATAATCAATCCCATATTGTATACAGTAAGAGTGGAAGCAACATTTGTATGCAGCCTCAGTCTACTGCTCCTAATTACTGAGGCCTGCGATTATTCAGGCTGATGAATTACAAAACATTGTGTCTCCCATGAAAACATTCCAGGACAATACAGATGTTGAATAATTAAATTGCTTTACTCTGGACTGAATGTAGATAACCAACATAGGATATTTTGAAAAATACAAACAATAGAAAGAATGAAAGGAGGAATCTCATTCAGAAGACTTAACTTTTGGATCTCGGTCTCTGTGTCCATTAAAGTATAATGACTAGCACATAGCGGGCACACAGTAAATGTTTGTTGAATGAATAAATGAATGCATGAATGGGTGACTGAATACATGAATACAACAATGATTGCTCTGCTTAATTCCAGGGTTATCATAAGGATAAACTGAAATGAAAGTTGGGAATGTATTAAAAATATATGTATTGTTAGATAGTCTCAGATTTATTTAGATTTTGCCTCTGGCGTGTATAAACTATGCCATTTTGAACAAGTTACTTAACTTTTGCACAGGGCCTAGCACATGGTTGGTTCTCAATAAAAAAGCACTATCACCTGTGGAAAGGGTAATGTGTAATGCAAGGTTGTCTTTCTCATATTTGTCATCTGGTACCTTTTTAATCTGATAAATGTTTCTCTGTTTCCAGCAATCCATATTCCACACTCTATTTGTCAAATGACAAGGAAATAATGTATTTCATGCTACAAATATTGCTCCTCCCAAGCACAAAAGTGAAACATTCTGAAAACTCAAAAGATAATAACTAGGATATGCAAACCACTGATGAGCTGTTGTCATACGCTGGCTATTGGGGTTTAGTAAATAATTCTTCATGAAGCTCATTTTGAGCAGGGAGCTGCCAGTCATCTTCACAGCTCAAGTGTTTAATGAGCTGAGTTTTGTGATTTAACACTATGCATTTAGGATAGGGCCAGCTATATGGTTCTGCATAGTCACATAGTCATAAATATCCAATACCCATTATCGAATGTTGTTGAGTAGAATGTCATTCACATGAACTCACTTGTCATTTTAGGCAGTTTTTAAGACAGGGAAAAAGTTTCTACCTATTCCACAAGTTTATTTATTTCTAAGTACAAAGGGCATTAGAAAGAAAATGAAGCAGCTGGTACACATTTATGGATATAAACACTATCTTTTCGGTCCTTCTCTAATGTCTCACCAATTCTTCAATTCTTATTGAAGCCTTTTAAATCTTAAAGGGCATTCTTTCTGCTGTATTTTTACAGTTATCTGGAGACATCAGCGAATAGGCCGTGTTATAAATAATGTTTCCCCTGCATTTTAGTTTCTTTGCGTTGCTATAACAGAATACCACAGGTAAAGAATTTATTTCTCATGGTTCTGAAGTCTAAAAAGTTCAATATCAAAGTGCTGGCATCTTGCGAGGGCCTTCTTGCTGTGTCATCCTGTGGTCAAGAGAGCTCAAGAGAGCAGGAGAGCAACAGAGGGTCGACCTCTCTTTTATAATAAGCCCACTCTCAGGGTAATTAACCCACTCCTGCCATGGCAACATTAATCTATTCATGAGGACAGAGACTTCATGACCTAATCACCTCTTATTAGGTGCATTGGGAATTACGTTTCCAACACATTGACTGTTGGGGGACACATTCTAACTGTAGCTCCATGTATCTGAAGTGAAGCCCTCTGGGGACTAATTTTTAGAGGGAAAATATAGTTAACCTGTGTGAACGTGGATTTTGCATATCCCATGCCTTCGGAAATCCTTGTCACATTCTGAGCATAATTTTTGGTAAGGACAGTTGTAATC
>NW_012151951.1:5827503-5828754 GCF_000956105.1 Propithecus coquereli
GTGAGATTGGCCTCGATCAAAAAAACACAAAACAACAAATGTTGGCGAGGATGTGGAGAGACAGGAACACTTTTACACTTTTTGATTCTTCTAGGCTATTTGCCTCTGGTCCTAATTGCTTTCCCTTTCATACTTTACTACTTGTTTCTCTTTTCTTCCTTCCCTCCTTTTTTCCACACTTTCTTCCTTTTTCAGCAAACGTAAGTGCCTACAATGGTCATGGGCTACACACAGTGCTGAGGTGGCCCTGATGCATTAGGCAATATTTCTCCCTCCTGGTGCTCATGGTCTTGGGGCGAGCAGTCTCATAATGGAGAATTAACATCTGATGTGTTAATTGAATCTGGAGGCAGTCTAGTGGGAAGCAGGATTATAATAATTAAAATAACCTAAATTAATTGATTTTAGAAGAGCATTTAAAGCAATAAAGCAGCATATGAAAGAGAATGTGTTTGGCTAATATGTCAAATAAAAAGAAAGAGGTTAAAGTAAAGAACTAAAATTCTTTTCAAGTTAAAATGTATCATCTTTAGCAAATAAATGTTATGACAGCTATTTTGTCTGTGTCATCTATTTTGTTTTGCTGATTGCTAGAGTGTGCTAGGTTCTGTGTGGTTGAGCAATCTTGCTGTGACGTGATGCTGTTTGCAATAGAGCTGTGCCCTGGTCTGTACTTTTCTTTCCCATTGCCTGTTGGAAATTAAAAACACCATTACCCAAGTATGTCTGCCTCAGAGGGTTACGTATTTTGCAGATAGAAAGTCTTGGGTCTGATGTCTTTTGTCATTTATCTAGGAGTCATTGAGAATCCTGATAATTCCCCACAAGTCCTAGAAAATGTAAAAAGTCTAATATAAATTTCATTTTCTTCCATGTATTTTACATTTTAGATGTGGCCTGAAAGGTTATTTTAATTTTACATTTATGTCTCTAGATAGTTTTATAGTTTGGAAGTTATAATTGGCTTTTTAAGGAAAGCCAGTATGGAACGCCATCCTTATAGGAAATCATTTAATTATGCTGTTCAGTTTCAATGCCTGACGTTTCTTCTTCCAAATTATACCGAAATCGTCTTTAGAAATCTTGTACTCTGCAAAGAAATCCCAGGATCCTTGTTGTTTGGACTCAGTTTTTATTCCTGTTATTCCAGTATCCCTAAAAAGGAGTTGGGTAGATGAGAAAATAGAATAATTGTCTACTTTTATTATTTTCTGCCACCTACTTTTTTGGTTTTAATCTGTTATTCATATT
>NW_012151951.1:5828804-5830705 GCF_000956105.1 Propithecus coquereli
CTAAGGAAAATAAAGACCTTACACTTCGAGGTCAGAGAGAAGACACCACAGGGTTTGTGGCAACCTCTGAGTAGTTCAGCTCCACAGAACTCATGTCTCAGCCATGTGAAGAAGGAGGTCATGGCAGAAACTGAAGGAGTGATTTCTTCTATAATTCATGAGACACGTAGCCACACTGCAGTGTCTAGAGTAATAACAGTTATGTGGAAAGGTATTCACTATGGTCTGAATGTTTGTGTTCCCCCAAATTCCTATTTTAAAATCCTAACCCCCCAGGTGATGGTATCAGAAGGTGGGGCCTTTGGGAGGTGATTAGGTCATGAGAATGCAGCCCTCATGAATAGGTTTGGTGCCTTTATAAAAGAG
This sequence comes from Propithecus coquereli, assembly GCF_000956105.1. Taxonomy (NCBI): domain Eukaryota; kingdom Metazoa; phylum Chordata; class Mammalia; order Primates; family Indriidae; genus Propithecus; species Propithecus coquereli. Next base: position 5,829,171 of record NW_012151951.1, read on the forward strand.
GACCCAGAGAGCTAGCCAACCTTTCTGCCGTTTGAGGACGGGGTAAAAAGTATCATCTATGATTCAGAAATGGGACCTCACAAGACTGAATCTGCCAGTGCCTTGATCTTGGACTTCCCAGCCTCCAGAGCTGTAAGAAAAAAATTTCTGTTGTCTCTAAGCCACCCAGTCCATATGGCATTTTTTTATAGCAGCCAAGACATGCTAAGGCAACATTCTTCTCAATCCCATTTAAAATGCCCTTAAAATGCCACCGATGCCTTGACTGCCTGACTCCAGGTAGTGAATTTGCAGCTTGAGAGGTGGCTCTTTGAAATGTTCAGAGTGAGAATGTTTGGAATGAATATCAGAGTTTTATTGTCAACAGTTAAAGTAGGGAGCTTCAGGGGGTGGGAATGACAGAACAGAACACGACTGAGTACACTGAAGCTAACGGACGCGGTCTTGATTTTATTTGTGACACATCTAGGAACTTCCAGAAATAACTGGTTGAGATTTTAAGGAGATTTTATAAAAAACAGAGGCAGAGCCAATGAGATTTTAGTGTTAATGTGACCAATTGTCTTATGCACTAGTGACACCTGAGGTTACTTTAGTTATATGAATCACACACACATTAAAGTTAAGAGATTTGCCCTCGATCACGTCAATTTTTGTAATGAAACTAAAATTTAAGTTCTGGACTCCTGACATAAAGTTCACACCCACCCTCTTCATTGGCTTTCACCCAAATTTATCATTTTCTAAAATCTTGAATATAATACTTCTTAGGAAGTATCTCATAAGGAGAGATACAATCACAGATATTTTGAGATTACTTAAAAACTCATTGGCTGTACCTATTTTAATATATGTTGGTATGGTTTGAACACTTTAAACAAAATGATTATCTATAATTTAACGAAAAGCAGAAACTAAATGGAGTGTCACAATATAAAGGCCAAGATAGGGTATAATGGCTCACATTTGTAATTCTAGCACTTTGGAAGGCCGAGGTGGGAGAATTGCTTAAGCCCAGGAGTTCAAGTTTGCAGTGAACTATGATCACACCACTGCACTTCAGTCTGTGTAACACAGCAAGACCCCGTCTCCTAATAATAATAATACATAAAGAAGAATATAAAAGTCCCCATTTCTAGAAAAATATTCATGAAATGTCACATAAGCAGATAAAAGGCAGAAATCAGAAAATCCAGATTCTCAAACACTTCAAAAGGTGAGCAGTTGTGATGAGTATGAAAACCCAGGATCACCCCTTGCAAGGGAGACACTGTGTGCCCTCCCTCCCAGGGTACCTAGCTGTGGCTTGGGTGTTGATACCCTCCCAGGTAGCAAATTCCTTCTCTTCAGATTAAAAATGCCAAATTTTTCCTTCGGGTTTAAAGGAGGAGCAATATTTATATTGCTCCTCAACATCTATTTCTTGATTTAATACTCTCTAGCCCCGATAGCCCTGCTGTCCTGTAACCCCCAGTGACCCCTCTTGTTGCTGATATTCTGTCCATTTTCATTTTTCATTTCCATCATTCTTCCTA
>NW_012151951.1:5845407-5847242 GCF_000956105.1 Propithecus coquereli
ATAGGTGATGTTGTACAGTATTTGTTTTTCTGTATCTGGTTTATTTTATTTAGCATCATTAGAAAGGATGGATTAACATATTTAAGAAGAATGGATTCTTCCCTAGAATCTTCGGAGAGAGCATGAGCCTGTGGACCCCTTGATTTCTGACTTCTAGCCTTCAGAACTGTGAAAAAGTAAATTATTATTATTTTTAAGCCACCCAGTTTGTGGTAATTTGTTGTGGCAGCCTTAGAAAGCTAATATACCAGTGGCCTGCCTTCCACGTCTTCTCTTCTCTCTCCTCAAGTCTTCCCTGGCCATCTAGTACCTTCCTATGAAGTTCTTCTTCTATCTTCATTATTTAGGTAACTTCCAAATCATGGTCTATCTATTGAGCTCCAGCTCTGTATTTCCCACTCTGTTCTCAACAGCATCACCCAGGTTTTCTACTGGAGCATCACATTCAACATACGGAATCCATCGTCTTCCTGCTAAACCTGCGTTACCCCTCTCTGTTAGTGGTCCCACCACCCTTCCAGTTACCCAGGCCTAAAGCATAAGGGTTATCCTTGGTTTCTCTGCCTTCTTTTGCCCATCGTGTCCACCTCTGTCCTACAGATACACTTCAGCCCATTCTCTGCCGATTCTTATTACCACCTTCACTGGGCTGGCCCAACAACGGTTTCACTTCTGTTGGTCTCTTGCACATATTATTTACCTTATGCATCCTTGCAAAATTATGCTGTGCAGGGCTCTGATTGTGTTACTCCCTTACTTAACTTCAGCATCTCATCACTGTCTTCCAAATAAAATCACACTGACATTAACCCTGATGTGTCCCTACTTCCTTTTAAACCACTTTCTTTTAATCCACGTTAGGTATACTATTTAGGTAAATTGGAACTATTTTCCTTACTTGTTTAAGCTTTTATACATCAATGCTTTTTTTGTTCTTATATCTTTCCATCTGTATTGTTCTTTCCTTCACTAGCCACAACTTAAAATCTGACCTCTTATTCAAATTTAGAGATCTCCTCCTCTGGCTCCTAATCAACATTATTCCTCTTTGAAGTTCTATGTACACATCTTGTGCACTCTTTCTGACTACAAGCTCAGTGAGAGGAAAGGCATGATTTATACAATTTGCACCTAACCCAGTGCCCTGGGCATAGTGGACTTTCAATAAATGTCTTCGAATGTATCAGTACCTATTTCAAATAAAAGCACCATCAGTTGGAAGGACCGTGGCTCTGATTATTTAACTCTGATTACTTCCTTCTCTCTCTACTGATTCTCAACATTTTTTTAAATATTCATATTTTTGGCAGCTCTCCCCAACCCTCATCCCCAAATCTTCCAGATCATCTTACCTTTTTGTTCCTAGTTATCACAATAAAGCAAGGATCTCTCAGCTAAAGAATGTTACTGCTCTTTTTGAGACACTACACATGTGTTGTTTTTATTAAATATTCTTGGGAAGTTTTTCATATGTATCAAAAAGTTGGACAACATTCAGGTCGTATAAGAGATTAGCTTCCAGTGCATTTGACTAACTGAATATGTTCACTTGTGTGCAGAACTTTCCCTGAGACTAACTTGTCAACCCTTTTAGGGTGGGGTGCTGGTGCTATTTTCACAGCTATAGAGGGCAGGGAAAATGTCTGGTATGTTCCAGGTTTGGAATAGCCCCTTTGCAGCTGGACTAGGCTTCCACCCCTCTATACCCAAGGACATAGCACTTGAAAGTAGCTGAGCAGAGGAAATGCCAGGTGTTGTCTGGGAGCTGCCCAAAGGAAGACATTCTCACACCTGAACCTTGCTTAAGAACCTCTAGACTGCTCAGCCTTCCTAAA
>NW_012151951.1:5847292-5848253 GCF_000956105.1 Propithecus coquereli
TCTCATCACTGTCTTCCAAATAAAATCACACTGACATTAACCCTGATGTGTCCCTACTTCCTTTTAAACCACTTTCTTTTAATCCACGTTAGGTAAACTATTTAGGTAAATTGGAACTGTTTTCCTTACTTGTTTAAGCTTTTATACATCAATGCTTTTTTTGTTCTTATATCTTTCTATCTGTATTGTTCTTTCCTTCACTATCCACAACTTAAAATCTGAACTCTTATTCAAATTCAAAGATCTCCTCCTCTGGCTCCTAATCAACATTATTCCTCTTTGAAGTTCTATGTACACATCTTGTGCACTCTTTCTGACTACAAGCTCACTGAGAGGAAAGGCATGATTTATATAATTTGCGCCTAACCCAGAGCCCTGGGCATAGTGGACTTTCAATAAATATCTTCGAATGTATCAGTACCTATTTCAAATAAAAGCATCATCAGTTGGAAGGATCGTGACTCTGATTATTTAACTCTGATTACTTCCTTCTCTCTCTACTGATTCTCAACATTTTTTTTAAATCTTCATATTTTTGGCAGCTCTCCCCAACCCTCACCCCCAAATCTTCCAGATCATCTTACCTTTTTGTTTCTAGTTATCACAATAAAGCAAGAGTCTCTCAGCTAATGAATGTTACTGCTCTTTTTGAGACATTATGCATGTGTTGTATTTATTAAATATTCTTGAGAAGTTTTGCGTATATGTCAAAAAGTTGGACAGCATTCAGGTCATACAAGAGATTAGCTTCCAGTGCATTGGACTAACTGAATATGTTCACTTATGTGCAGAACTTTCCCGGAGACTAACTTGTCAACCCTTTTAGGGTGGGGTGCTGGTGCTATTTTCACAGCTATAGAGGGCAAGGAAAATGTCTGGTATGTTCCAGGTTTGGAATAGCCCCTTTGCAGCTGGACTAGGCTTCCACCCCTCTATACCCAAGGACATAGCACTTGAAAGT
>NW_012151951.1:5859978-5860694 GCF_000956105.1 Propithecus coquereli
TTTCTTCATGATTATTTTCTCTCTTATACTGTTGTGAAGGAAAGAAAGACATTTGCATCCCATGGCTAGATGTCTAATATTTTATGGAATTTTCTTCCAGGTAACAGTCTTTTGTTGTTTGTTTGTTTTTCTTTATGTCAGACCTCAGTCCCATAGGTAGCAGTCTTTTGAATTTCATTTTCTTTGTCACATGATGGAACTTCTTTTTAGTATCTATTTAACAATGAGATTTGCCAGTTTCCGTAACAGATTATGATTCGTTGAAGCTTTAAAGGTTGTTTTCGTCTTTGGAAAATGGAGGGCACATGAAAAAGTTTGAGCTTTTCAGAGCTATGAGAGATATTCCTGTATCTCTGGACCATGTTGTAGAACCTCTGGAAAGGTTACTTGAGGGGAGAATACTGAGAATGATGATAGCTCTTTCTCAATTCAACCAAAAAGCACTGGCAATATCTGAAGGGCATTCTCCTGCCTCCAAGAAGTCAATGTTCAAACTGGAAAGGACTTTAGAGATCCTATCATTTAATGGAAGAGGCAGCTGAAACTCAAAGAAGTGAAACGGCTTCTCAAAGGCTACAGTAGTTAGAAAACAGAGCCAGGACTAGCACCCAGACATGCTAACTAATTAAATGTGTTCTTCAGATATTTGCCACAGATAGTAGGATATGCACCCATCGTTTCTTCAATTTGATGAGATTGTTTTCTGTGCTTAATCC
>NW_012151951.1:5860744-5861610 GCF_000956105.1 Propithecus coquereli
CTAATTAAATGTGTTCTTCAGATATTTGCCACAGATAGTAGGATATGCACCCATCGTTTCTTCAATTTGATGAGATTGTTTTCTGTGCTTAATCCATAATTACTCAATGGAGATTGGTCAGTCAACTTTAAGTTCATTCTTTGATATTGATCAGTCAGTGGCTGGTTTAAAATATCCATAAGGGTAGCAATGAGACTCAGAAGTCAAACTCAAAAAAGTCAGAGGCTTTCTTGTCAGTTATAGATAATGAGATGACAAGGTCGATAGGGTAGACATAGGTTCCCAGATGTTGAATGCTGTATTTTGAGTTCCTGCATTTTTCATTTGATTAAATATTGACAAATTGCTCTCCGATGTGGTTGTACAAGCATACCCTCTCACAAGCTAACCCTCATGTACTCATTATGTGTCAGACATTTCACTAATTATTTTACGTACATCAGCTCATAGTGTCTTTTCACAATAGTCTTATACATTTGGATGTTATTCTGATTATCCCTGTTTTAAAGATAAGAAGGTGGAAGCAGAGAAAGATCAAGTAACTTGTCCGTGGTCATCCAGTTAGTAGGTGGCAAAGCCCAGATTTGAACTCAGTCTGATTCTAGAATGCATAGATTTTACTTCTCTGTGCCAGCTCATTCACATCCTCCCTAATACTTGGTATTACCAGAATTTTAAATTTTCATGAATGTGATATTTGTTAAATTGCGTCTCTTTTAATTTTATAGTCTTCTGGTTAATAATGAGGTTGAGTTTTAAAAACATACTTATTTTTTTTTCCTTCTTCTTTGTATTGGCTTCTTATATTTCTGTTGGGTTGTTTGCCTTTTTATTATTCCTTATAAGAGTTTTTCTTTTAAATAAAT
>NW_012151951.1:5862817-5865127 GCF_000956105.1 Propithecus coquereli
CATTATATCTTTATAAAATTACATTTTAGAATTGTTTGTATATGATGTGTAAGAATTTCATTGAGTTTTTAAAATTCATACTATTGTCCAGTGTCCTTGCTAAACTCTTAAAATTCTATCATATCATGTATCTTCTCAGACCATAGTGGAATAAAACTAGAAATCAATTCCAAGAGAAACACCCAAATCTACACAAAGTCACAGATATTAACCTGCTGCTGAACAATTCTTGGGTCAATGATGAAATTAAGATGAAAATCAAAAGATTTCTCAAACTGAATGCTAAAGGGAACATAACGTTTCAAAATCTATTAGATACAGCAAAAGCAGTCCTAAGGGGAAAGTTGATAGCCTTAAATGTGCATGTCAAAAAGACAGAAAGATCATGAATTAACAACCTAATGTCACAGCTCAAGGAATTAGAAAAAGAAGAGCAAACTAAACCCAAGGCCAGTAGAACAAAAAATATAACAAATTTCAGAGCAGAACTAAAGTGAATGGAAACCAAAAAAAAAAACCACAAACAAACAAACAAAAAAAACCCGAAGGATCAACAAAATATAAAGTCATAAAGTTAGTTCTTTGAAAAGATAAACAAAATCAATAGACCCCCTAGCTAGATTAACCAGAAAGAGAAGAGCAAGGACCCAGATAAGCTCAATCAGAAATGGAAAAGACATATTACAACTGATACCACAGAAATACAAAATATCATCTGTGAATACTACAAAAATTTCTATACACATAAACTAGAAAAGTTAGAGAAAATGGATAAATTCCTAGAAAAACATAACCTGTGAGGAATCAATCAGAAAGACATAGAAATAAATAAATGGGACTTGATTAAATTACAATGCTACACAGCAAAGGAAATAGTCAACAGAGTAAATAGGCAACCTACTGAATGAGAGAAAATATTCACAAACTATATATCCAATAAGGGGCTAATATCCAGAATCTACAAAGAACTCAAACAAACCAAAACAAAAAACAAATTACCCCTTTAAGAAGTGGGCAAATGACATGAACAGAAGTTTTTCAAAAGAAGGTAGACAAATGGCCAAAAAACATATGAAGAAATGCTCAACATCACTAATCATCAGGAAAATGCAAATTAAAACCACAGTGACATATCACCTTACTCCTGTCAGGATAGCCATTATTAAAAAGTGAAAAAACAATAGATGCTGACATAGATACAGAGAGAAAGAAACGCTTATACCCTGTTGGTAGGATTGCAAATTAGTACAACCTCTATAGAAAATAGTATGGAGTTTCCTCAAAGAAATAAATGTAGACCTACCACTCAATTCAGCAATCCCAATAGTGGGTATCTACCCAAAGGAAATGAAGTCATTTTATCAAACAGACACCTGAACTTCGATGTTTATTGCAGCAAAATTCACAATCGCAAACATGTGGAATCAACCCAAGTGCCCATCAATTCATCAGTGGATTAAGAAAATGTGCAGTATATATATACCATGGAGTACTACTTAGCCATAAAAAGGAATGAAACAATGTCTTTTGCAGTAACTTGGATGGAACTGGAGACCACTATCCGAAGGGAAGTATCTCAGGAATGGAAAAACAAACACCAAATGTGCTCTCTAATAATTGGGAGCTGACTGATTCGCACACAAGGGCACAAAGAAATATAAAGTTCATTAGAAATCAAGAAGAGGAGAGGGGAGAGTAGGGGATGGGAAAAAACATAGCTATCAGGTACGATGAACATTATTTGGGTGATGGGCACACTAAAAGCCCTGACTTCAGTATTATACAGTTCATCCATGTAACAAAAACATTTATACTCCCTTAATATTTTGAAATTAAAAAAAGTAAGCATATGGCTGATATGTTTAAGGAATAGGAAAGAAGATAGTATGGATGGAGTAGTTTTAGTAAGTGAGGGGGAGACCAGGAAAGATGAGGTCAGAGAAATAGCAAGTCTCTTTTATTAATTGACTGGCTTAAGAATTCCTAGACCCCCACAGGTAATATAAATGCCTACTTTAAAATTGGGTAAGAACAGGTTTATGATTTTGGTTTTTAGGGGAGCCATTATATTGTATTATATTTTTTCATTCTATTTTATTTTATTTCCAATTGCCCTGCCTGAACAGAGAAGCTTCTCTCACATCAACTATTGCTGGTGGATGGATTTTCTAATCTACCCTTTCACTGAAGTTATAACACTTTCAGGGTTGAGAAATTTTCCAGGCATGTCAGTTCTAACTCTCCACCTTGCTCGAAACCAAGGCCTATTTTCCTGTCCCTATGTGGCCATTGAAACCTAAGCTCCTTTGT
>NW_012151951.1:5885752-5887374 GCF_000956105.1 Propithecus coquereli
CCATCTTGAGAGGCTTTATTAAGATCTGATTTAGCAATAATAGGAATTGAGGAAATTTGAAACTTAAATATAATAAGTACCTGTCATGACTGGTTAAAAATATGACAGTGATGCCACAGTGCAGAGATACTTCCCACTAATCAGAACATCTTCTTCCCTAACTTCTGCAGTCTAGTTAAAAATTGGCCTTCACGGCAATTGTTGCACCGTATCGTCCTCATGCAGGTCATTCCATCTGGAGCTGCGAGATCCTAAAGCAGCTTTCAGCCACCAAAGTCAAGGTATGATGCCATAGTCAGATCTCTCAAGCACTCAAGCACTCAGTCATACTCCCTTGCTCACATGCAATTACAAGAAAGTGGATTTCTAGCTAATTAGAAAAAGGCTGTTCAATCAAAAGCTGTCTTATATGTAGAGAGAGAAAAAGACACACTTTTTAAAATTGTAACATATGTAAAGTTCTAGTTTCCAAATGGAGAAATACTTTGTGAAACTTGTTATGAGTGTTTAGATGCAGGACTGAATCCGTTTTTTTATTTTCTGGGTGAAACGGTTTTCTGACAGTCTCCCCTAGGTGCAGAGTCCCCCATTATACTAATTTTATTTCAATGGCCCGGGTAAGGACAAGGAGCCAAAGAGAGAGGAAGGCTCCCAAACTCTGTGCTTGGAATTGAGTTGGGTTAGGAATGGCAGCTAGTTCTAGGGAGTGGTATGAAGGGGAGAACTAGAATAGCGTCTCCATAGTAGAAGTGAGTAAAATCTAGAGCAAAATAGGAAGATCGAACAAACCACTGGTCTGAATGGTGATGGGGAATGGCAAGACCTGGCCCACAAGGCAAAGGGACTGTGGTTGGAGACAGCAGGATAGAGCAAGCAGGTTTGGAGAGTAGATGCTGGGCAGGGGTCGGCTCCACTTCAGGGGTGTACCAGAGGCCACTCTTAGGAGATGAGGGATCTTCTAAGTGTCCTGGGGAGATTAGCCTCTCCATTTTGACTCACGCTTGAGATATGTTTAAGAGTGGCGCGCAGAACAGGAGGCTAATTCCAGCTTCCAGTTCCATGTGGGGCTCTCAGTAGCATAACTGCCCTGAGGACACCCAGAGTCACTGAAAGCTGGCAGAGAGACTCACAGCCAAGATCAGATTTGGGAAAAATGTAAAGTGGTGCAATTTTTGTCACAGTTGTTCTGCCCACCCTCCTCTTTATTCCCAAACACGATGCCACTTGGAGGAGAGGGGGCAACCCTAGGCAATTTCTTATCCTTTAGGTTAGTGAGTCTCAAAGTGTGGTCCCAGGACCCCCAGGATTCCTGAAACCCTTTCAGGAAGCCCACAAGGTGAAAACCATTTCCTAGTAATACTAACGTATTATTTGCTTTTTCCTCTCTAATTTTCTCATGACTGTACAGTGGAGTTTTCCAGTGTGATATGGTAATAGACTGAGTGCAGAAATAGATACGAGAATCTGGCTGTTTTCTATTAAACCATTTATTATTTGCAAAAATGTAAAACAATGTCTCTCTTCTCACTAGTGTTTTGGTTTGGTACATTTAGGGTTTTTTTTTAAAATAAAGATACATTATTTATGTGAATGTGTATTTATTATTCTTAGTTTTAAATACA